>NW_022196905.1:94857137-94909851 GCF_008632895.1 Mastomys coucha
TTTTTTTTTTTTTTCTGGCTTTTAGCATCCTAGTTGGCTTCTCTAGATGAACACAGGCAGTGCCACTGTGAAATGTTGACTATACACACTTGTTTTCCTGTTTTATGAGCTTGGCTGTGGTGCTCTCTGTTACCTGGAATCAGTTTCCTCTGGTGTTTTCTGGACAAAGGTGAAAGACGAGTTTCCCTTTAATTCAACATGTGTTTGACTGATTGCTTCTTTCTGGCCCATTTTGATTATTTTTATTAAGGGTGAAGTTTTGTAAAGTTAATCTGGGCAGGTGAGTGTAGTCTTAGCCTGGATCTCAGGAGGACGATTCTGCTCTACAACTATACAACTTGTCACATAGGATGCAGAGGAGAGTGAGCGTAAGCAGGCTCTTAAGACTTTAGTATGCTCTAATCACATTACACTGGACAGGGAGAGAGGGAGAAGGAGAGGCAGAGGGAGGTGGATTTTTATTCTAAATAAAGTGATGCATGTTTACTCCTAAAGCCATAGCAAAAGGCTCAGATTTGTTGCGGATGGAGAAAGACATTTTAGAATACAGTTGTAAATGGACAGTGTAGCATGAAGCCAGTACTGAGCCTCATGTTGAATCTGACAGAGGCTCATCTATGCTCTGTGACTCTGTGACTAAAGATTACAAGGTTCTATTGGGTTCAGCACATCTGGAAAGAACAGGATCATGGTGAGGAAGACTCAGAAAATACTCATTTTTCAGAGATTTTGTGCTCATGTGTCCTTTGAAGTAGCGCCTACCTCCAATAATATGACATTACAATGAATCTGGATTTATTTGGGGGGAGGGGTGGGATGTGTTCAAGGCAGGGTTTTTCTGTGTGGCCCTGGCTATCCCTGAACTCACTTGGTAGACCAAGATGGCCTCAGAACTCACAGAGATCCATGTGCCTAACCCCCATGCCGGGGGGTTAAAAAGGCATGTGCCACCACCACCTACAATAAAGTCTCTATAAAACACAAAATTGATGTGCAAAGCCCTTGTCCTGAAGTCTTTGTTGAAGCCTAATAAGAGACAGTATTAACTTTAAATTCTTCATCTCTTATTGTGGGTACTGGGATTGAACCTAAGCCTTACAACATACACTGAGCATTTCAACAGAGAGCCGTGTGTGTGTGTGTGTGTGTGTGTGTGTGTGTTCTTTTATTTATTTTGTTTTGATAAGCTCTTGCTACCTTATCCAGGCTGGTTTTGAATTTGTGATCTTCCTGACTCTGATGTAACTGGACTGTAGGCCTGTGCTTCCAGGCTGGCTAACTGGTTTTGAGTTTGTGATCTTCCTGACTCTGGTGTAACTGGACTATAGGCCTGCGCTTCCAGGCTGGCTAACTGGTTTTGAGTTTGTGATCTTCCTGACTGGTGTAACTGGACTATAGGCCTGTGCTTCCAGGCTGGCTAACTTTTCAGCACAGCGTCTAAGAGGTCATCCCTTGCAGCTGCCTTTTCCTCTGGAGTGGACTTCTGTTTTCCATTTTTCTAGAATGGTCCTGTTGCCTAGAGATTTCTTTAGATCTTTGGCTTCCAATTTCAAAGAAAATTTGCTTGGTGGTGGTGGTGGTGGGGAACAATTCCATGTAGGAAGAATTAACAACTCCCTCTTTTCTACCCCCATATAATCGGATTATATTTTAAATAGTGACAGTCGTGTGTCAACTGATTACAGGGACTCATCTGAGAAATACTTCATTATGTAATTCCGTTGTTGTGGGACTATCACAGTGTACTTTAGGAAGACTGGAGGCTACAGTGAAGGATATAGATCCTAGTGAGGCCACTTGTATTTGTTGTTCACTATAGAGTGACATACTGTGCCTTGCATGGATTTATTTTATTCAGTCTTTATTCCTAGTTATTATGAGTCCCTCAGTGGGCAAGTGCTAAGAGGAAGGAACACTGGAATTCAAGTGACCAATCCAGCATCCTGAATGTAGTACATAATGCTTTCATAATGACTGAGTAAGCAAAGCTGTCTGTGAATAACATATTGATGGCCTCCACTCCATGCTGAGAGCTGTAAACCAACAGTCTGTTGAAGAATATGTATTTGGACCCAGCATTTGTTTTCCTTATGCAACAGTACTACAAAAGACAATTCACTCTCTAGACCAGCCTACACAAGCCTATTTAATCTCTATGACATACAAAATAGTGTGCCTTTGCAATTCCAAAGCAAAAATAAACCAAACACTATGGTAAAAAAAAAATCATTGCTTAAAGAAATCACAATTATTCCTGAATTTAAAGATAATAGAAACCATTTCAATGGATATATTTTTGCACCATTATTTCTGTAGCATACTGTAAAATCTGTGTTCCATCCAATCCCAGAGGCAGGTCTGGATTTAACTGTGATGACTAATGATGAAGTTAGACTTGGATGTGCTACCCGTGGGATGGGCAATCGTCTTAATTAATCAAACAAAATTAAAATACCAATTTTGGCTATTTAATAATTATCTCGAGTGCTAATGCTGGAGGGAAGTCAGATCTAATTAAAGGAGGAAACAGTGGGCATAGAAGAGGGGACTTCCTTTCATGCCTCTAATTCTTCATTATATTGATTTTCTTTTCATCTTATTTGAGCACTAAAACCAACCCAAAGTTTCTTTCCTGAAAACCTCTGCCTCCGTCTCTAGCTATTTCTGCTGGCTGATGCACAGAGGAGAGATTATACTCCATTTGATCTAAAACACAAATGGGCTCATTTTATTTTCAAAGCAAGGTTACCTTTGTCTCTGGCCCCCCTGCCAGTATGTGCACAATATTTCTCCCAGTTGTGCAAATTACTAATCAGAGACCTTAAAGGCATCACTTGTTTAGCATTTCTGGGAATATTGGAAAAACATGCACTAATGTTTAAGTGATCATAGTCCAACTGCTTATTTGTTTAAAAATGTCAAATTTGCCTTCTATACAAATGTAAGTAGAAACTTGCCCACTCTCTTCACACTGGCACCTCTCTGATAGCAGACCTTTATTAAACAGTTTTTAATATGGTATTGTCTGTTTTTAAAGCAAGAATCAGGATAAGGACATGGGCTGCATCAGTAATTTTTTTATACTCCATATTACATAGTTTAATATTTTTGTGCAATAATTTTCATGTTAAGTTCAGTCTGGTATTTAGTCCCAAGACTTTAGAGTGATTTCTCTGGATAGCATGTTTTGCTTTGGTTAATAGAAGAATGACAAAGAATTCACCATAAATCTCTTTTATCTTGTAATTCTGGAAGATGAGAATTGAGTCTGATGTTCAGCTGTGACTGGGTGCGGGCTTTCTGAAGACTTGGTCTGCAAGGTTTTAGCATTCATTTAATGCACCTGTAACTCAGACACCTCTACCAAGTTAATTTCCCACTGTGGAAACTGGTTGAATTTATTTTGTACTGTCTTGCTCTTTTGCCATTTTAGTTAAATATTTATAAAATTCAATTGTGTAACTTTAAGTATTTTAGATTCAATATTTTAGGTCTGGTTTCTTTACTTCCTCACAGAGGATGTTCTTGTCATCTTTCAGTTACATTTCCTAAAGATCATGGAAGAAGAACGGAGACTTGGGGACCTTGAAAGTAGTTATGACGAAACATAAGTGATGTGTGCATCATGAATGTATAGAATTCCCTTGGGATGTCTCAGAGAAGTTGAAGAGAAAAATCTTTGTCTGCAAAGCAACGTTTCTTACTGAGTGCAGACTTATGGAGCTGTGGTTATAGTCGCTTCCTGAATCCCAGGCTGCAGCTTCAGAAAACAGGGTATTCAGGTTCACCACAGAGGAGGTTAACTTGTGAATTATCATGATTTTTTACTCTGTCTGCAAACCTGTTAATGGTCATTGCTCTAATAAATTAGGTACTTGCTGAGTATCAAACATGTCAAATGTTTTACTGTGGCAGGATTTTCCCTGTCCAATTACATTAAAATATTAGTGCAGCAGGAGACCTGTGATTGGACAGGGAAAAGGGAGGTGGAGCGAAGAGTTGCAGAGACTGAGAGCATCTCAGGTGAGGAGAAGCCAAGATGGAGGCAGACAGACAGGAAGAAGATCCTGATCTTGCATGGTTTTAACTAGCCACAGGTATCTATAAATATCATATAGGGATAGAATAGTTGGGATAACTTGTCTGATCTAGGTGGGCAGCTTGTATCATTGTCAATTGGCTCTGAAATTATTGTGTGGGCATCTTGTGAATTGAGAATTTATTGACACACAAATATGACTTGCTAATTATAAGCTTCTAGAGTTTTGTTTCTACCGGGTTGTTGGGTGTTGTGGCAGCTGACCACAGGGGTGAATGGTCATTTGGTGGGGCTGGTGTGGCAGCGAAGGAAACTTAGGAGCTCTGGCCCCATGGCCCCACCCTAGAGTTGGCGGGCAGACAGTAGTTAGATGGAGCAGGGGAACTTGGTGGTTCTTTTAAAATATTTTCCGCAACATTGTTATTTCTGTTATTTCTCTTTGCAGAAGTTGTCTTAGGATTTTACTGCTGTGAAGAGACACCATGACCAAGACAACTCTTTTTTTTTTTTTTTTTTTTTTTTTTTTTTTTTTTTTTTTGAAACAGGGTTTCTATGTATAGTTCTGGCTGTCCTGGAGCTCATTCTGTAGACCAGGCTGGCCTTGAGTTGGCCAATTCAGATAGACCAGCTCACTAGCAAACCCTGGGGGCTCTCTTCTCTGAGCTCTGGGGCCACACCTCCCCTGCCTTTTCCATGGGTGCTAGAGGTTCAAAGTCAGGTTCTCATGCTTCCACAGTGAAAAACTCACCCATTGAGCCATCTCCCCAGCCAGAAACTTTTATTCTGAAAAGTTCATGTAGATAGAGAAATTGGCAATCCTTCTAATATGGTAAAGATTCTGTTATATAGAAACTATTTTGATAATATGTATATTATGTAAATTTATATATTAAGAGAACTTTTCCTCTTAATAAAAATAGTGGATGTGTTGACTGAGTGTATTGGTTATAGAAAGAACATGTAATATTGAATTTCCTCTTTTGTTGTTTATGTTCTTTTTCTTTGAGATGTAAAGAATATCCTTTCCATTAAAACAATAATCTTGGGACTAGAGATGTAGTTGAATTGGTAGCATGCTTGCTTGCAATACACAAAGCACTGCATAGATCATAGTGTGGTGGTAAAGGCCTATACTCTCAGTGCTTCGCACATAGAAGTAGGAGGATCAGAAGTCCAAGGTCAGTCTCACCTACTTAGGTAGCCATAGGGTGGTA
The DNA here is from genome assembly GCF_008632895.1 of Mastomys coucha. Classification (NCBI taxonomy): domain Eukaryota; kingdom Metazoa; phylum Chordata; class Mammalia; order Rodentia; family Muridae; genus Mastomys; species Mastomys coucha. The sequence goes on from NW_022196905.1 coordinate 94,862,391, forward strand.
TGAGGGATATGAGACCCTGTCAAAGAAAAAGAAAATGGAAGGAAGAAAGGAAGGAAGGGAGGGAGGAAGGAAGGAAGGAAAGAAGAAGGAGGAAGAGGAGGAAGAGGAGGAAGAGAAGAAGAAGGAGGAGGAAGAGAAAGAGGAGGAGAGGAAGAAGAGGAAGAAGAGGAATGAGGAAGAGGAGGAGGGGGGAGGAAAAGGAGGAGGAGGAAAAGGGGAGGAAGAGGAGGAAGAGAAGAAGAAGGAGGAGGAAGAGAAGGAGGAGGAGAGGAAGAAGAGGAAGAAGAGGAATGAGGAAGAGGAGGAGGGGGGATAAAAGGAGGAGGAGGAAAAGGGGAGGAAGAGGAGGAGGAAGAAGAAGAAGAAGAAAAGAAGAAGAAGAAGAAGAAGAAGAAGAAGAAGAAGAAGAAGAAGAAGAAGAAGAAGAAGAAGAAGAAGAAGAAGAAGAGGAAGAAGAAGAAGAAGAAGATTCTTTTTAAAGCAGCTTTACAAGGGGCAATTACTAATTTCATGAAAAACTAGAACTTGATGGTGTGTGATTTGTATTTAAAGACAGACATTTTTGGAGGGACATATTTGTAGAGCTTACGAAAGGCTATATTTCAAATTTAAACAGTTGCCTCAGACATGCTTCCTGAGGGATTCTATTTCACATTTCCTGGCTGTAGAAAAGCTAGAAGGGCCAGGGAGAAGAGCTAGGGGCTGTGGATGTAATTCTGACTTGCAGCATTTGCCGGCTTCAGCAAATTCAGCCCAAGCTTCTAGTTTCTCTGGGCTTAAGCCTCATCAGTAAAGGGAGTCAGAGCAGAGACTCTTTTTGGGTGGCTTTTGCCTGAGAATGTCTGTTGCCAAATGGTGGTGTGTTTCTTCAGAGCAGCTTTGGTGAGAATGTGACTATGTGTATTTGACAGGACTTGAAAATGTGGACACTTGATGATTTCACTGGGGAGCAAGTTCCTGCATAGTTGTACATTGCACTATGATGGTAGCAGGACCTGTCTTGGATGGGCATCCTAATCGATGTGCTTGTCTTCCTCAGCTGTGGGTCTGGAGGGATGAGAGATGTCACTCCCAAGGACGAAGGTGAAGTGGATTCAGGGTTACTTGTTGTGATCAGTGTACTGAGGTACTGACACTGTGCTCAGGAGTTAAGAAAACCATTCCCATTGAGAAACTGAGTACATCAGAAAAGTTTTAGCTTCAAATAAAATGAGACCATTTGGGGAACTGGAGACCCATGTCATTTACTTTGCATCATTTCTGCAGCACAAATGCAACCAACATCTATTCCTTGATGGTGACTGGTGTTTAGGATGCCTAAGGGAGACCAGTCTCCACCTCTCCACACTATATTTTGACTATGCAGTAAGGCAAGCCGGGAAAATCTTGGCTCTCTTAGTTCAATGATCAAATATAACTTGAAGACATGCTAGGACTATTCCCTTTGAGGAGTAGCTCGTTTCTTGATGAAAGCGGTATTTCTGATGCACCTATTTGCAGAGGTTTTGATCCAGTGTGAGCAGGCTCTCCATGTGTGCAGATCGATGCTGTGATTGAAACATGACATGCTTTGATTATTTCCTCAATGTGGTTAGAAATACCACTTGCTTGACAGCTCTCTACAGAGCGCTAAGTGACGGGAGAACTTCTCTTCTTCCGTCCTCTCCCTAGCCTTCCACACTCTGGCCTTGTGCAGTTTGGGCCCAGCGGGCCAAGAACACTATCCATTCAACAGAACAGTGAGCAGCTGGCGTCTTCTCAAGAGCCTGTTGTAGGTCGGAGGCCAGCTTGGATCACCTACCTCTCAAGTTTGTTGACTATATTCCTTTTTCTCTTGTACTTTCCTTTTGGTTGCTAATGAGCATATTTTTGGAGGGCTTATTTTATTCTCAGACTAATTTATTTGTGGGTACAAAGGTGTTGAACTGCAGCCCAGCAAAGGAGTGGGAGAGCACAGTGGTGTGTCTGAGGCTAGCCACCTCCCCAGGAGAAGAGAATGGGGCACAGGCATGGAAATGCTCCTTGCCTACACATTGATGAGATCACAGATTAGATGAGAATTTGGGAATCAGAAAACTAAACATGAAAAGTCTGCTGGACAAATTCTGTTCATCTGTGTTAACCTGAAGGATAGCTCCATTACAAATTAAAAGTCACACATCTCACACACCCATCTCTGTGAGCTGATGAACTTCAGAATAAAAGTTTCTTCAGAGATCACTTCAAATTTCCTAGTAAGGAAGGTAGATCTGGAACAACATGATTTGTCCTAGGACAGACAGGACCCAAGCAGAGTTAATCTGGTGTTTGTGTTTGCCCTATTCCTCAGAACCTTTCTCTCCTGCAATTCTCTGAGAGAATTAAACTAAGTGAACTGGTGAGAGACATCCAGGTGTCAATAATGAGTGTCTGCTGTGACACTGGATGGCACAAGGAAAAAATCCTGTGACTCTCTATGTACCTGAGTCCTTGTGTAATCCATCCTAGACATTCATCAAGGCAGGTGACACTTGGCTCTTACCTAAACCTCTGTCACCCAGCCCACAATTCTAGGGATCACACTTTTTCCCTCTTCCCCTACTTTCCTCCCTCTCCTCCTCCCTCCCTCCTTCCCTCCTTCCTTCCCTCCCCAAATGGGAATCATACCTATCTACCTTTACAATTGTTTGAAAATTATGCTTTTTTTGAGTAGTAAGGATTGAACCCAGGGCCTTCCACGTGCAGGGCAAACACTGAGCTGTGTTGTCAGCACTGTTTTTATTTACATTCAAGAAGGTTTACTATTTCTCTCTCTCTCTCTCCCTCTCTCTCTCTCTCTCTCTCTCTCTCTCTGTGTGTGTGTGTGTGTTGCATCCTTTGGAAGCAGAGGCAGTTGTAAGCTGGCATGGGTGCTGGGAACTAAGCTTGAGTGCTATTAGTTATTGACAACTGATAGTTTTATATTAAATGTCTAAAGGTATGGCTTTTAAAAGTGTTTGAGTGGACATAATGACTTTATATATTTGTGGGATAAGAAGTATAAGTTTAATTTTTAAAAAGATCAGTAAAATTTAGTATATTAATTTTATATTTTTATAGAAGTATACAAATTTTATATAAATTTATTAAATATCTAAGGTGCTGGAATATTGCACTCCTCTAATATCTTTGACAACCTTTTTTACCAAGCTTAGAATAACTGTACAGAAACTAAGAATATACTATATTAGTATCAAGATTCAGCTTAATATTTTCTAGATTAGGTTATGATTTCTTCAATATTCCTTGTAAATAATATCACTTTTCACAAATTACCTCACATAAATTGTTCTTAACACACTAAATATTTTTATAAAGTTAAATCTTAACTGCACAATAATTATACATTGTCCTCACATGTTATACCCTTCATATTCCGAAAAATAAATAAATACTCCCGAGGTCAATACACCAGAGCTTTCACACAAAAAATAAGAACAAAAATAACGATGTGCATAAGCCCCACTGTTGGTCAGTCAAATATCTCCGGAGTCTGAAGAATGGAGGAGGGCAGAGAATTCAGCTCCTGGGGACTACTGTGTGAATCCTAGACACACAGAGACTCTGGTGTGTGTGTGGTTCTTATTTGCTATCTGTGGTCTCAGCCTCTGCTGTTTGATTTGAGGAACATTCCAGGCAGTATCCTTAGTTCCCCTGGCATGAGCCTGGGGCTTGAAGACTCTGAGGGATTCCTTTCTCAAACAGGGCAAGACAGACAGAGCCTGTCAGGCTGGCAGTGCATGGCTCAGCTGCAGGCGGCAGGCTTCATCTCAGTAAGGTGAGAGAGACATCTGTGCCTTTGGGTGCTCCGGCATGCTGTGCCGGAAACCTGGGCAGGCACAGCCCGAGGTGGAGGCTGGGTGGCTGAAGCATGGGGTGACTTCTATTTCTCAAAACAGTAGAGAATACTAAATGCTTGGACTTCCCCAGATGTTTGCTCATGGCTCAATGGTGTCTCAGCTGGGGCTGTGACTTGAGGACTTCAAGCAAGAACAGGATGCTAGGTGCTCCTGTGGGTTAATATTTATGTATTAGGCAAGCAATCTCCAGACCAAATGCATAGCAACAACAAGAGTGCATTTCTTACTACTATTCTCTGTTCGCTTGTTGTAACAAAGATTTTTCTTATTCTCTTAGAAACAGCCATTAGGTAAAATAAAATTAATTGGACTATTTTATGGAAATGCCAAGCAATTAGGGTATAGGATCATTTACGCAATGTATTATTAATGCTAAATGCTAAAATAAAGGTCATATTACCATCAGGCTGGAGGGGGTGGGGATGGAGGGGAGCCATAGAGAGGAGAGGATGAATAAACGTATGAAATTACTGGTGATACTTTGCATGAGTCTGGGGTCTGCTGAATTACAGTTGTAGATGTTGTTTATCAAGGCTGTTGAGTACTGAGCTAGTGACTGCCTGAAAAATCACAGACTGATCCCTGATACCAGTGTCGATTCTCAAATCATCACTGGCAGTGTTTGCAAACTTGGAGATGGGCAAAGGCGTTTTCTGCGAAACCGGCCCCAAAGCATCCCTGCATTTCAGCTTTGCATTGAAATGAGGGTACCAGGCGTTCTTCTTGAGCTGCTGGCTTCTTTACTTTGCTGCATTTCCGGAGAATTCTAGAATTCTAGAATATAGTCGTACATGCACCACCTACTCAAACTGCAGTTTTACATTACTGAATGTCTAGGAGGGACTCAATGTTTCTGACCAAGAGGCACTTACCTGGAAGTTTTGGGGAAGTTGTTAATGGGTGAATGGTCTTTGTTCCCACTGGATCTATACATGATGTGCATGTTGTCAAAGAGCAACCTTGGATGTTGGTCCACATCTTTGTCTTGTTTTACACAGGGTCTCTGTTCACCCAAGTAGTCCATCTTCCTGGCCTTTGTGTTTACAGATAGTCTGGGTAGCCTGGCATCTTCACCATGTAGGAGTGGTGGGTTCTGGGAATCCCACCTAGGTCGCCGTCCTTTTAACCATGGAACTACCTCCCCAACTCCTATGTACATCTGAAGATCTACAGATATGACAATTTTTTGCTTGCAGTAAATGGCCACTAATTAGATTCTGACAACTTATTTGAAAAAGTTGTCTTTCCCCCCCGAAAACAGAGCTTGTGTGACATTTTAAAAGCTTTGAAAATTGTATGCTATATTAATAAGTTGTGCCCAGAAACCATGCAGTTCAATTTAAACACTTTCAGATTTTTCTATTTCTATGTGTTCACTCTGAAAAACCTACTTTCTGTGAGTTCCAATTTGCCTTTTATTAATAGATTTGTTGAGTTTAGCCCTTCCATATTATTCAAGTGAGATTGACTCCTGTGAACAGTACTTGTGAAAATTAATATAAAACCTTGTATTCTAGGATGGGCAATTACCTTACTATCTTGTTTTGTTCTCTTCAAAAATGTAATTAAATATCTTGCAACATATTACATAAGATAAAGCTTTCCTAGAAAATTTTTGGATTGATATAACCTTACAATGACTAGTTTTAGATTATAACATTTTTTTTTTTTTTTTTTTTTTTTTTTTTTTGGCTAATCAGTGGACAGTGTAGTAAATTCTTCCATTTAAAGTAAGTGCTGAGAAAATAAGTTTTGTTTCATCAGTTTCTTTGGTGGTTTTTCAGAAGTTATGATTACAAAATAACAAAGACTGGCCTCTTTTGGAAATAATTGGTTCTTGCTATTCTGTGACTTGTTATTAATAAGTCTGCTAAGTCCTGTGTCAGAGCAGATGTTATCTAGAAATCACTCGTGGGACTGGCTGTTCATATCCAGTGTAGTCATGTGGAATCCACATGCAAATCCACAGCAAAGATGTGTACTGTGGACTAGACTCTGCTCAGGGTCCTGAAAGATGTGTACTGTGGGCTAGACTCTGCTCAGGGTCCTGAAAGATGTGTACTGTGGGCTAGACTCTGCTCAGGGTCCTGAAAGATGTGTACTGTGGGCTAGACTCTGCTCAGGGTCCTGAAAGATGTGTACTGTGGGCTAGACTCTGCTCAGGGTCCTGAAAGATGTGTACTGTGGGCTAGACTCTGCTCAGGGTCCTGAAAGATGTGTACTGTGGACTAGACTCTGCTCAGGGTCCTGAAAGATGTGTACTGTGGACTAGACTCCATGTAGGGTCCTGAAAGAGATGTAGTGTGTACCAGAACCCTGGGGTTTGGAAATAATCTTTTCATTTGTCTATAATCTATACTTATTTCTTGGACAAGGAAGCTATGGTCAGAATACCCTCAGCCAACAGACCCAGGCCTTTATCTGGTGATGTCCCTGCTTCCTGTGGGTATCTAAGACATGTATTATAGAAATAGCCTCAAGTTCTCCTACAAGTGTCAGCTGCTCTGAATGCTAATGAAGTTGGCACTGGGCTGAGCAGGTGACAGCTGTGAGTGGGACCGCAGCCACCACTGCTCTTTTGCTTCTGTCCTCCTTCAAAGCAGTGGCCCCTTCCCTTTGAAGGTCAGGGTCTTGTTTCTTTTAACCTTTGGCTGTCTTCCTTTCTTTTTTATTACTTCCTCTTTTTGTTACTCTGAGGCATTATATTAGTTTCCTGTGAGTTTCCCACAGTCCTTCTAGTTATTATCGTCTTGCTGTTTATTTATTTATTTATTCATTTATTCATATCATTTTGTAAGCTGAGCATTTTCAGGCTGTATTGCATTGACTGTAGATTTTATTCCTTTTGGGTCTTCTGAAACCATGGACCTAGTATGCCATTTTAATTGTCCCAAACTGCTAGAATGGTCTGTTGAATAATTGTTATTAAGGTCTCTTTTCTCTTACTATCTCAGAAAGCCCCTGTGGAACTGTAAGACAGCAGCTGAGATAGCAATATTCTAACTGGTATAGATACATAGCCCTTTAATTGGAAAATTCTTCCATATTTATGAAAGCTAGCAGGTTATTTAAACATTTTGTAAAATAGGTCTACTTTTAAGTGAGATAAAGCAGCTCAAAGAACTTTATAGTATAAATAACAGTTATTTTAATAATTAATTTTAACAACTAGTTACTTATTTGTATGTACATTTGGTGTTTGGCCTGCGTGTATGTCAGTTTTGGATCCAATGGACCTTGAGTTAGAGACAGTTGCAAGCTGCCATGTGGTTGCTGAGAATTGAACCCAGGTCCTCTGCCAGAGCAGTCAGTGCTCTTAACCTCTGAGCCATCTCTCCAGCCCCAAATATCAGTTATTTTTGCTGAGATTTAATGTTGAGGCCGTTTCCCCTTTAAATACCACTGTATGTTTTAAAATTTACATTTTACTTTTTAATGTTTTGAATATGAGACAAAATGTGTCTCATATGTTTACCCATATAAATTCTAGATATTATCAAAAGCAGTTAACTTTGATATAACTCTTAACTGTTTTATAGTTTTGATATACACACACACATTTATAGTTTTGATATAACTCTGAACTGTTTTATAGTTGTCGTTCAAATCTCATTCTTTATTCTGCCAATGTCTTTTTTTCTAGGTGAGCTACTAACAAGAATCCTATGTTGTATTCTCTTGTCATATCTGTGTATTTCTTCCCAAGGCTTCTTACTATTTTCTTTTTCAAGGTCTGGGCACTGATGAAGAGTGCTCCCAGTTATTATGGAGGGTGCTCCCTGTAATTGTGGAGGGTGCTCCTTGTAATTGTGGAGGGGGCTCCCTGTAATTGTGGAGGGTGCTCCCTGTTATTGTGGAGAGTACCACAGTGCCCTACTCTTCTCAGCAGCGTAAGGGAAGTGCGCTCGGTTAGCACTTGTCTAGGCATGGTAAGTGCAGTTCCGCTATTGCGGTCGGTCGCCTTCTCTCCTAGTCTGAAGTCGTTCATTTCCCTTTTTGTACTAAGAAAGCATGCTGTGATAAGGCCCTTTGCAACTAGGGAGATGAGCAGTTTTTGTTTCCCAAAATATTTTTGTGTGTGTGTGTGTGTGTGTGTGTGTGTGTGTGTGTGTTTCGAGTAAAAGAAGAGAATAGCCAGATCAATAACTAGCAAATATCACTGTGGGAATGGAAGAGAAATCGTATTTCCTGTAGAAACAATAGCAAAAACAACAGAGGTCTTTCTGTCATGTATTTGCAAGTAGAAGAAACTCAGCCTGACTTCTAAGATCTGGAAGTTCCCAATTAATCTGTTCTAATCAGAGAACAGTTCGTCTTTAATTCCACCCTTGCATCCATGAATCCTGTGCTCCTGCAGTGCACTTCCCTGGATTTGTCTGCTGATCGGTCATGGGTTCATCATCCTTCATCATCCACCACATGCAAGCACGTTGGTATACAACGTGTTCCTCAGCTTGTCTACATTTGATGACTGGGGGACTCCATGTGGGTCCTTTCCTTATGTCCCCATAATTTTTAGAACACTCCTTACTTTCTGCCACTCTGGAATATTTCAGTCTCTTCTTACCCTTCTCTGAACTCAGTCCTGAATCAACTATTTTTCCTAAGCAGCTAAGTTTCTTTAATTAAATGTTGTTATCTAGAAACCAAGATCTGGGGCTGGCAAGATTGCTCAGTGGGTAAAGCAGCTTGCTGCCAAACCTAATAACCCTAGTTCAGTTCCCCAGAACCCACATAGGGAAAGGAGAGAACTGACTTCTGAAGAGCATCCTCTGGTCTCTACATGCATACATGCATGTGTATAGACACGCATGCACGTACACACACACACACACACACACACATATATATATATGTGCACACTGGTCTCTACATGCATGTGTACATGCATGTGTATAGACACTCATGGACATACATGCATATACATGCACACACATGTACACACACATGTGTACACTAAATAAATGTAATTTTAAAAAAGAAACTAAAATCTGGGTTTTATGTGTGCCTATTCATAAAATAACATTTCATTTTTTCCTACAGTATATTTACTGATTTTCTTTTTTTCTTTTTTATTAGATATTTTATTTATTTACAAGTAATTTTCTTAAATTTAGTCCCAATGTTTACTAAATGGAGTATAATATTTATACTTAGACCAAAGTATTTTATTTTGCCTTCATATGTTTTTCCTTTTCTTAGACTATTAAAACAAATTCTTATTTTCCAAAGTTATACTCATGGAAAAGCCTTGGTGCCAGAGAACATCACATGGGTACCACTTTTGCATGTGTGTTTGCATACCCGCACAAGTCACCTACAAGCCAAAGTTTCTTTTCAATAGACTGATTTTTATGACTTGCAGGAAACGTGAAAGCAAGACCCTATATTTGTCCTGTGGATCCAGGCTATTGTGGAATTTGCACGAGAAACTCAGAAGGTGTAAACCATTACAGACAATGCTTGAAAGGTTCAACCCACTTTTTAAAAATGACTTTAAAAAAATGTCTTAAAATTCCTATAGGCAGTAGTGTGTTGATATTTCCTTAGACCTCCCCCCCCAACTCACCTCTGCCTCTCATTGGTCAGGGTCACACCCCAGTGTTTCCATTATCATGTCCTCATTGCTTCATTTTAAGTCAACAGTGCCTGGCGAGATGGCTCAGTGGGTAAGAGCACTGACTGCTCTTCCCAAAGGTCCTGAGTTCAAATCTCAGCAACCACATGGTGGCTCACAATCATCTGTACTGAGATCTGACGCCCTCTTCTGGTGCGTCTGAAGAGAGCTACAGTGTACACATTTATAATAATAAATAAATCTTTTTTTAAAAAAGTCAACAGCAAGAACTAAATCGTCTCAGGCTGTGAGGTGGGAACTGTACAGTGCATCACGTGACACAGTTTCCGATGTGTCTGACCATAGGATTCTTGAACTGATTTTATCTCAAGAGACAAAGGGGGATGCTTCCTGTCATTTTACCCTCTGTCTTTACAGGAAGGTTTCACAGATATTTGATAAAAGAGGAAAACAAATGCCAAGTAAGCAAGTACAAAACAAAAGAACCCCTAAGAAACAGCTGAAAGGCAGAGGTGCCTCTGAGCTAAACCCTCCTAGGCAGCCGCAGCTTCCAAACCGGGTAACTCGAGGTGAGATTAGAAATGGAAAGTTCACTCTCTTTCTGGTACTCAAGGAAATCTGGTTTCATTTTCATTAAGAATGTGGCACTTTTACAGTTTTTCTGAGTGGTGCTTCATTCAATGCGCAGCTTAGTAAGTTCTTTGGCCTTTGGGAAGTTGGGTTATATGTAGATGCTTCCAGCAGATAACAGGCTCAGCGTAGATGACTCAAAGTGCAGGCTCCCCCACTTCGTGCCTTCTCATTAAGGTGTCTGGTCACTGACGGCCTCAATTTTTCCTTCTAGAAATTAATAACCAAGAAAATCAACTTCTTTTATTATATGATTATTATAAAGTTTAAGTGGATGGAAGATGATTGGCATCTATAAGGCATTCCCAAGACACTGGCACTTCTAAATTGTTTCCTGTGGATCCAGCCCTACACTGAATCCTGTATTCTTACGTCTTCTAGACCATTGGATACATGTGTATTCAGCTGTCTGTGTTCAGTAAAGAGTAGAGCTAGTTATCCTGACCTACAAAGACGTTGGAAAAGATGCCTTAGTTTCCCAGGTTAAGTCAAAACAGTACCCTCCCTGGTATGTGTCAGTGTGTGTGTGTGTGTGTATGATTGTGATGTGCGTATGTGTGTGCATGTATGTATGTGTGTCTGTATGATGTGGTATATGTCAATGTGTGTGTGATTGTGATGTGGTATATTTCAATGTGTGTATGTGATTGTGATGTGTACATGTGCATGTGTGCATGCATGTGTGATTGTGATGTGTGCATGTGTATGTGAGTGTGATGTGTGTGTGCATGTGTGCATGTGTGTGTGATTGTGATGTGGTATATTTCAATGTGTATGTGTGATTGTGATGTGTGCATGTACATGTGTGCATGTGCATGTGTGTGTGTGATTGTGATAGGTGCATGTATGCATGTGTGTGTGTGATGTGTGCATGTGTGTGTGTGATTGTGATGTGTGCATGTGTGCATGTGCGTGTTTGTGTGATTGTGATGTGTGCATGTGTGTGTGTGAGATGTGGTATATGTCAATGTGTGTGTAGTGTATGTGTGTGTGATTGTGATGTGTGCATGTGTGTGTGTGTGATTGTGATGTGTGTATGTGTGGGGGGGATGACTGTGGAGTGTGTACATGTGCATGTGTGTGTGTGTATATGTATGAGTGTGGTGTGCTATGTGTCTGTGTGCATGTGTGAGTGTGTGTGAGGGTGAGTGTAGTGGTGTGTGTGTTATGTGTGTATGTGTGGTGGTGTGTATGTATGAGGCTGAGTGTGGTGTGGTGTATGTATGTGTATGTATGTATGTGGTGGTGAGTGTGATATGTATGTATGTGGTGGTGAGTGTGATATGGTGTGTGTATGTGTGTGGTATGTGCATGTGTATGTGAGTGTAAGTGTGTGTGTGTATGAGTGTAGTGCTGGGAAATGAGCCTAGATGTTCACCCATGCTAGATGAAGTCTACCACTGAACTACACCCTCAGCCTAGGGAAATACCTTTTAAAGAGTAAGGGTACATTATTATGTTATTTTTACCAGCTTAATATCTTTAATATTAATTTATGTCTCATACAGGAAATAAATTAACTGAAAACAAGCCCTCTTCCAAGTTTCTATAACTGAATACAAGTTAGAACCTCACTAAAGTCCCCCAATAAGAAATGACCCAAGCCAAAAATAACCACCCTGCAGGCTTCCGGGCTTATGGCTTGTACACCCCAGGCATACCCAGCCCCTCGCCACTTCCTTCTTTTCCTTCTTGGTCATGTGGTTGAGTAAGAGACTAAAGAAGAAGAGGGCACAAGCTATAGGGAAGGAAGAATTGCTTAAGGTCGGCTACAACTAACTGAGCACAGCAAAGCATTCATTGTAGGCAGACATTACAAGACAGGTGAAACTGACTCCTTTTTTATCACATTTGGAATTCAGTGCTATCTAACATGGCCAGAGCAAAAAGTACTTTGCTTAGGTAGAGGGAAACGGTAGTGTGAGCCTGTCCTCAGCTCTGGTCTATACGTATTGCATGATTTTGGTTGTGTAGTGAAAGTTGGTCATTTAATGCTAGCCATTACACTAAGAAAGTTTGAATCTCATTTTGACTTGGTAGATTTTGACCCACACAGGAATTGAGTTACTTTGTTATTAATCTTATGAGATTTTAACTTTGACAAAGACAAAATCTTTTTCTTTTAGTGAACACATTTTCCACTGCTAGTCACACTTGGTGGATACAAGGTTCTGTGATCTCTTATGTTAATGCTGATGGCTTTACAACTTTGCTTTATGGTGGGCAAAAGTCTGGAGCTACAGCGGACTGTTTTAGGGAAGATACCACAGGTGTATAGCTCCAGAGTTTTCTTGAGCAATTCATAGACATAACATGGTTGTCCTTGAGAAGTCTGGACTGTATGGTCCTTTTGTGGCCCAGCAGCCAACAGCTTGTGTGCATTACTGTATGACAGGATGTCCTCTGCAGACATAGGGTCACGGGAGAACTAATGAGTTGTTCACAGGAATCCTTGGAACGATGAGAATTAAATGCTTGTTTGTTTACTTTTTGTAGCTAAGAACAAAGTGTTCCTTTTGTGTTGAAATATATTTCAATCTTCTGGGCTTTGAGATTTTTACCTTCCGCATGCATTATTGATCATCTTTCTCTACAAGTGTCATGTCAAGCTAGACAGACATTAATTATAGTAAGGAAATTCCACAGAATGTTAAGATAATGATTGATACAATACTACGAGGATTGGCTCTAAGCTTTGGTGGGTCCTCAGGCACCTTTTACAAAATTGACATTACCAAAACCAAAACAAAACAAAAAAGTCTTTGCATGACACTTTTTCCTTCCTGGGAAGGCTCCTTTCATGGACAGTGGCATGGGTGGAGTTGCTCTGTGAGCTTGACAAGTGAGTGCTGCAGAGGGGAGACGGTTCAGAGAGAGAAAATGCATTTGCCAGGAACAGGGTTGGAATGAAACTATTGAGAAGGATTCAGGGAATGTCTCAGAGTCCAGGATGACTTGAACATGGCAGGATGTCCAGGCAGGATGGAGACATGACTAAACCTTATGAGTAATTACAGAGGAGGGTAAAGGAGGACACAGGGGAAAGACCCTCACCAACTGGTCTCTGAGTCAGAGGTGCTGATGACTAAGTCCTCTCAGGCCCCAACGGTGCTAAACCAAAGTATTCAATCACATGATTTCATAAAACCAAAAATACAGTTTCATGCTTCAGCTCTGTCAAAGCTATATGTGTATTTGTAGAAAATAATATCAACTATGCTTTTTAATTTTAGCACATGGAAAAAGAATAATTATTTTTCAGAGATTTTTGTAAAGATTTATTGTAGAGGAGAAGTATTACTTTGCCATATTTTATAAATTCAAAATGTATTATTATCTTTCTGTCTACTGCTATTGTCAGCACTAAGATGCATATCTGCAAAGCCTGCTGCTTTTATGCTAGATGGAGAAATGCACCATGCTGTCTCTGTCTGTGTGTGCTCATGAGTTCACGCCTGCGTGTAGCCAGGTTTGCTGGCTTGGGGCTATTCCCTGCCATTTGAGTCTCCTTCTCCACCTCTTAGTTTTCGATAAGTGAAACACTAGCAGATATGATATGTCTGAGTCCCCTTTCCTCTGAAGTCAGTCAACAAAGGGTACTCAGTTACTTATCCAAGTGAAATAAGTATACATGCACGAGACAAACTATTGGTTTCTTTTCTTTCCTTCAGTGACAAAAATGGAGATTTTTAGGAAACAAAATACTGGTTTACAAAGAGTCAGTGTTTGTGCTTCATGGGTGACTAATACCTTGAATGTTGTCCAGGTCCCAGCCATAGAAGAAGTAAGGACGCAGTAAGTAGATGAGCTGGGTTAGCTCTTAATACCATGTGACTTGAACGGTGGTGAGCAAGGCCGGACCACACTCACAGATGTAATAAACAGATACCCATTCCTGTGTTCCCTTGGCTCAGTTGTAGGGGACAGCCTTGCTGGCTTGGTTGTTTCTTTCTCTGGGACCTGATTGTTGTGCTGTTCTAAATGTGTCTGTTATGTTAATGGTAAAAGGAAGAGGCCAGGGACCTGGTAAATCTTTCCCACTTACTTACTTACTTACTTACTTACTTACTTACTTACTGAGCCTTACTCCTGCCTCAAGACTCCTGCCAAGCAGGGGCTGGTCTTCAAGTGAGGGTCTTCTGGGATGTTATACTACTGTGACCACAGTTATACCATAGTGACAGAAAAGAAATATTCTTTCTCCTAATACCCAGAGATGATCTAGAATGTTTGAAATAAGTCCCTGGAATCTATGTTCCAGTGACTTCTCTAGTTCATCCTTTATAAACTATAAACTATACTTCAAAAATATTAGCTAAAAATCCCAATACCTGCTGTTTCCATCTATAAACCAAGATGTAGCTACTCATAGCAAAAAGAAAAAGAAGAAAAGAAAAAGGCTATCTTCTGTATTTAAAGGGGTGGGGGGAGCTGATAGCAATTAAAATTACTAACATACATTAATTTATTTTTTAATTGCTTAGAATGCTTGTGCTGTCAACGCAATGATTTCATGCCACTGATGAGGTCACAGATGTAAATCTTGTCTTGCCTTCCTGTGCACCTTCCTATTGTCTCCATGTGTTGTGACATTATTCCCAGGGAGACAAGAGGAAGTCTATAGCAGATCAAAGTAATGATATCACCAAGGTGTAACTTGGTGAACTATGAGTTACTTCAGGGAGTATAGGTGAGGGGTCACTCACAGAAGGATGGACAACTCAATGGTGGCTATGTCACTGAAAACCCAATGCAGTGTGGGTGATGACTGTGAAGGTCGGACCCCCAAGCTCTCTGCATGGCTTGCAGTCAGCAGGTGTATGTGGGAGAATCTTCCTTCAGAACTCCTTCAGCAGCTTCTTCCCATACACAGTGCTTCAGCTTGGAGGACATGGTTCTTCCACAGCTCACAGTTCCTGGACTTGGCCATTGCACGACTACATTATTGCTATTTGGGAAGACAGCTTCACCTCTCTGTTCTTGCTTTTGGCTGAAATCCAGTTGCAACTAGTAGATAGTGTCATGTCCATCTTAATAAACAATGATGTGCTAGTTAGTTTTTGCCAACTTGACACATGCTAGAATCATCTTGGGGAGAGGGATGCTCAACTGAGGAAATACCACCATTAGATTGGCCTTGTAGGAATGTCTATGGGGTCATTTTCTTGATTAATGATTGATGTGGGAGAACCCAGCCTACTGTGCTTCTGGGCTATATAGAAAAGGATTCTGGGTGAACCATGGGGGGCAAACCAGTAAGCAGCTTTCCTCTGAGGTCTCTGCCTCACTTAGTGCCTCCAGGCGCCACCCTAAGTTTTCGCCTTGCCTTCCTTCTCCTGACGATGGATGTTATCTGAAAGTGTAAGGCACACAGCCATCCACATCCCAGTTGGTTCCATCATTGTTTTATCACAGCAGCAGAGAAAGGAACGATGATGCATGGCTTTCATCAACTTATTCCACTGCAAGGGTCTAGTTTGGTGGCCTCTTGCTGTGGCCTAATGTACTCGGGCTCATGGGAGCTGGCCTTCCCCTGTCTTCTCCTGTGTGTAGACCTTCCTCAGCAGAGCACAGGAACCCCCTTCCTCCCCTTGTCTGTCTTGTCAGGACTGGCTTGGTCTCATGCAGCCTTCCTCGCTTCTGTCCCTGCTAAATGCATCATTCCACAGTCTGGGGTCTTGGAGAACTTTCTTGCTGTACAATCAATTTGTCATTTATAGAGTTCTGCTTTCTGGTCCAGTTGCTGATCGAGTGACACTAGGCCTCTCTCCTGGCAAACCCAGTGAATTTAAAAATGTCGGCCGAGATACATTTAGCCTACAGAACCCTGTAGCTTAGCTTAGAGTACCATGACTTCCTGGTGCCACTGAATGGCTTCCTGCAAGTTGAGGCCCACCGACCAATTTCACAAAAGACTTCCACCAACCCCAGAAGAGACCAAAATTTAAGGTGCTTTCCACTAAGTGCTTACTCATTTATTTTTTGTACCATCATAAGATGGAAAAAATTTGGAGACCAGCTTTCAACCTGAGGCTGACATCAAACTGGAATGAACCCTTTAACCCTTCTGCCTTAGCCTCCAGAGTACTAGGAAAGTCTCCAATTGAACTGTTCTGGGTGACACTGGCTTCCATTCGCAATTTCCTAGTTAAAGCGTTCTAATAAAGTACCTGATTTAGAATTTAAAAACCCTAATTTAAGAAAAATAAATATCTGGATAATGGAATAATCTGCACATATTTAAAATACATACAATATATCACAGAAACAAAATTCAGTACATTAAACATACAAATATCTCCCACCATGGAAACATGAAGTGATGCCTGGGAACATGTCTCTCTGAAGAGCCTAGCCATCACTTAAATATGCTCGTGACTCTTTAAAAACATGGCAACACGCTTATCCTTAAACATGATGTAGTCTGACTTGGGTGTAGTCATTTAATAAATCTGGCTTTAATTTTGTTTTTTCCCCTCACATGTATGCCATAAGTACATTTCGTGTGTGTGTATGTGTGTGTGTGTGTGTGTGTGTGTGTGTGTGTGTGTGTGTGTGTGTGTGATTTATATGTATGTACATGTGGAGGCTTAAAGCTGACATTGGGTGTCTTCCTAAAGCTTTTCCCACTTTACTTGGTGAAGCAATGTCTCCTGGTAAGTAGAGTTGTTCTGCTGAGCTAGTAGATCTCCTGCTACTGCTTCCTGAGTGCTGGGATTATGAGCTGGTACCTTGGCTTCTTGCCTTCTCCGTGGACCCTGGGGATTTGAACTCAGGTCCTCATACTTACATAGCAAATGCTTTGCCTACTGAGTTATCTCCCTACCTTCATTGCTTTTTCCTGGTGCTTTACTTGATTAATTATAAGGGACAACTTTGCTGTCTGATTCCTGCAGCTGTTCATGTGATAGCTAATTAAGGGTTTATTTATATTTGTGATACATGTTAGAAATTTATACTGTGATATGTATTTAAAAATTAATTATATTACATTTTAAGATGCAGGTTTTATATTATGAGCACCTCTAATTGAGTGTGTTATAGGAAAGTGCTACTCCTAGGAAACATAGAGCCCTGTACACTCTAGGCAGTGTTCTGCCACTGAACTGCATCCCTTATGCTCTACAGGAAACACAGGGCCCTGCACACTCTAGGCGGTGTTCTACTACTGAGCCTCATACCCTATGAGCTACAGGAAACACAGAATCCTGCATACTCTAGGCAGTGTTCTACCATTGACCTGCATCCCTTATGATATATAGGAAACACAGAGCCGTGCACACTTTAGGCAGTGTTCTACTACTGAGCCTCATCCCCTATGAAATACAGGAAACACAGCACCCTACACACTCTAGGCAGTGCTCTACCATTGAGCCTCATGCCCTATGAGCTACAGCTCATAAATCTGATATCCTATCAGCACAAAGAAAGATTGCTGATAAGGTATGATTCAATATTTGTGGCTGTTGGTCTTTATCACCCAGAAATGCTTCTCAAAGGTCAAGGGACTCTGTGGAGAAGTAGAACTTTGCTGGTGATACGTATTCCTTGTTGCATGGTTGCTTGTAAAGCTAACCCTTCCAGCAAAGCTATAAGAAGAT
This sequence comes from Mastomys coucha, assembly GCF_008632895.1. Lineage (NCBI taxonomy): Eukaryota > Metazoa > Chordata > Mammalia > Rodentia > Muridae > Mastomys > Mastomys coucha. The sequence continues at coordinate 94,880,078 of NW_022196905.1, forward strand.
AACAGTTATAAAATATTACCCATGGAGGGAACAACAGTGTCAACAGGCCAGACCCCCCAGAGCTCCCAGGGACAGGACCACCAACCAAAGAATACACATGGAGGGACCCATGGCACTGGCCACATTTGTGGCAGAGGATGACCTTGTTAGACACCAGTGGGAGAAGCTCTTGGGCCTGAGGATGTTCAGTGCCCCAGTGTAAGTGAATGCTATGGCGGGAGGATGGGAGTGGGTGGGTGGGGGAGCACCTTCATAGAGGCAGGGGGAGTGGGGATGGGATAGGGGGTTTTTGAAGGGGAGACCTGGAAAAGGAAAAACATTTGAAATGTAAATAAAGAAAATATTCAAGGGGAGAAAATAAATAAATACACATTTGAAATTTTTATACATGTAAAAAAGTATTATCTTATTAAAAACAAAAAAGAGTATTTTCCTTGTTTGGGGTTTTTGATTTTTTCATTTTCTTTGTCTCAAAAGATGTGTCTTTGTTTTGACTGTTTTCAAACAATATGATATATTATTTGGTTGGCCAATAACAATATCAATAACAATAATATAGCCATGCAGTTTTTAATGTCTTGTTAGCACAGTTCTTCCTAACTGTGATTCTTGATGCATTTTAAATGCACAGATTTATGGTTCTTACCATGGCACTTCTGTATGTGCATTTTGCCTGCTTACGTTTGGGAGGTTGATCAGGAACCTGTTATGAGTCTCTCATGGAATGTTAATTGTTTCTTTCTGTCTATGATGGCACTCCAGGAAAATGTCTGCCATGCCTATGGACAAAGAGAGAGACAAAATGTCACCATTACCTGCCTCTGGTTGCCTTCTCATTCTCCTTCTCACCAGTCTTCCTCTTATTGTCACCTTCTCTTGTCCTTGTCTCCTCTCCTTTGCCTTCTTCCTCTATTTCCATCTTGCTTTTTGTCTTTCTTGATCCTGATCCTAGCTCCCTGCTCCTTCTCCCTCCCTCCCTCTCTCTTTTTCCCCTGCCTCTTCTCCCTTCTCTGGTCATACTCCCCTTCCTCCTCTTTACTCATCCAGCTTAAGGCCATCCCAAAAAATCACTTCGACGATGTATACAGCATATTCTTTGTCTCGTTGTGTGAGTGTGCTGTTCACATATGTAACTGGCTGATAAACATGCACATGTCTGCACATGATTGTAGCAGCCAGAGGACACACTGTGTTATTGTTAATCAGGCTCCAGTGACCTTTTTCTTTGAAGTAGGGCCTCCCATTGGCTTCTCCAAGCAGGCCAGGCTACTGGCCAAGAAGCCTCGGGGATCTGACTAACTCTTTTCCCCAGTGCCGGCATTGAAAGCGTGTGCCACCACACTCAGGCTTTAACTGAGCTTCTGTGTCTGCAGGATGGGTGCTTCACTGAGTCACCTCCTCCAGATCTTTCTGTCACTCCTGAGTGTCCATTTCTCCACCATTTCTTCCCTTTAAATGCACAGTTACTGTCTAGTAAGTGCTGATGCCTTTGCAACTGTGTGTTGTGCAAACTGGTCTCAGCTGCCTATCTTACGATTAGTCTGCTTTGTCTACATGAGTTCCTATAGTTCACTGATTTAAGTGGAACAGTCTTCAGGCACCCATGGCACAAACCTCATTTCAAAGATAAGATCTGCTTCAGGATACAGATTTCTGACTCAATTACTTAATAGGTAAAATTATTCTATTTTACAAAGTACTTAAAAATAATTATAAAACTAGTTACCATAACAGTAGAATATAAGAATTTTGATTTTGAACTTGACTTATATTAGTCAGTATATATCTGGAATTTAATACAATTGGAAAATTATCCATTTTGCTTGTAGTCAATGTTTCTTTAATACTCTGGGGGAAGATAACAATTTAGGGTAGACACAAACAACCTTTGAGATAAGTACTAAGTCAGTATTGTAGGGTTGCTGTAGGGAAGAACTATACAAAGTGGGGCTTTGATGTATTGAAAATCACTGTCTCAGTTCTGGAGTTCAAAATCATGGTTTGTGCTGGGCCATGAGAAATCTACATGGGAATCCTTCCTCCTCCTCCCCCTTTGCTTCTGGTGGCTGGCTAGCCTGCTTGAGATTTTTGGACCTGGAACCACATGGCTCCAATCTCAACCTTTGTCTTTCTATGGAGTTCCGCCTGCCCCATCTTCCTGTGGCTGCTTTGTAAGGATATCGGCCATGTTGGATAGGAAAACATTTCATTGCACTCTGACATCATCTTACCTAAGTATTTAGGCAATAGCTGTTTCCAGATGAAACCACGTTCTGAAGTTGTGAGGGTTACTTCAACATCAGTGGGTTTTGTTTGTTTGTTTTTGTCAGGGACCACGGTTATGTAAAACAGGTAGCCTCGGTTGGTTGGTTCAGTTCTCATTTTCTCCACCACATAGTGACACGACCTTTGGGAAATGATGGCCTCACGGTAGCCTCAGCTGCGACATGTAAATGGTTATGCTTCCTGTGTCATGGCGTCGCAAAAATGAAATGAGATGATGCTTAGCAAAACACCTAGCACATAGTCAGCACACATAAACATTAGCCACCTTTTAGTGATTATCTAAGTTGGGTTTGGTTCTTTTTTGTTGTTGTTTGTTTTGTTTTTTTTATTCCTGTCCGTAGTTGTTGCAGAATCCTGAGCTTAGTGTCTGGTTCAATATAGTTCCTCATTAAGTTTCTAATTTCAATTCCCCAGAGTCCCTGTATCTTGTATAGGTAGGCACTGACCCCAGAGAACTGGGATGGAGTTATTCTATTTTATGAATGGGTTAACAAATTAATAGTAAGGAATATTTACTGTGTCAAATCTTTAGCAACCTACTAGTAACCCTGGTAAAAATTTAGTGGTGGCTAGTTTGAACTTTGCTGCAGTCCTTATTTTGATCTGTCATGGACTCCCTTTCTGCAGTGAGATGTATATGTCTGTGTTACATCTCCCCGGGAAAGTTTCTCTTACAATAGCAGTACTGTAGGGCATAGCTAAGAGATTGGATTAAAATTTGAAGACACTGATTTCTGATCAAATTTCTCTCCAAGTTATTACAAAATATTTTCTTAAATCTTATTTTGATTTCATGCAAAAATATAAACCTGAGAGCATTTAGATACCCTGTGATTATAATAAGCCATTCTCTGGTGTATAAATCATAAAAACAGGGAGCTTAAATCTCCTTCTGTTGTCACAGGGAAGTTCAAGTGAAGTTAGTACCCCAAACAATTCTTCATACTGAAGGAGGAAACCCTAGGAAGGATTTGAACATGTTGCCTAGCTGAAGTGTGCAGGTCCTTTTGAAAGATGTGGTCCTAGGAGTCATGTCCCACCTGGAAGGGTGACTGTGCTCTGTCTCTATCCCATTGACCATGGGAGCTCCCCCTAGGCTGTAGCTACCATTATTCCTGCGGACAGAAGGGCATTAGGATTGGCTTCTAGACCTGTCCTGTTCACAGAACCAGTCCAGTCAATGGTTAATCTCACAGGGCATTTCCCATCCAATTCTAAAGAGGGTTAGGAAAGAAGCCTATTTGTCAATTCAGAAGTAGCTGCCAAACCTTCAACTGCCATCTGAGGGAAGAGCTCACATGGAGTCCAGAGTGCCCGGGGTAGTGGAGGGCACACATGGAGTCCAGAGTGCCCGGGGTAGTGGAGGGCACCCTCTTTTGTTGTCAGGTTCAATCACATGGGATTCCTACTCTCTGGCCCTCGGGAAATATGATAGTCTATTACAGTCTGTTCCCCATAATTTCCCTCCCACGTGTGGAAACAATAAGAAATTACTGTATATGACTGCTAGGGAGGCAGAGTTCTGTTCAGTGTGTTTTTCTGTTCTGTGCCCAGCTCCCTAGTATCCCATTCAAAATGATTTCTTCTTCCTTGTGGTTTTACTCTTGATTATATATATATATATGTATATATACATATATATACATATATATATATGTATATATATATGTGTGTGTATATGTATATATATATATATATATATATATGAGCCTGCTCTCTGAAGCATCTTAGACTCCTGAAGATGGAAGACAAACTTGAAACAGCTTTAACACAGAGGAGGAGAGTTTATTGACTCTAGGAGAGTCTACAGGCATGACTGTTGCTGCTGTGCAGCCAACACCCTGGGAATGATTTCAGGTGTGGAATTTATTATCCTAAAGATTGTCCACATTCAGCCTTTCCCCTTAGCATAATGTTTTTCCTCTTAGACTATGCTTCCCAACAGTGAGGGTTTTAGGACAGCCTGGTTCAAATTCCTACAGCCCAGTGACCAGAATGTAAGAGTTCTCTTCTAACTGATTTGATCAGTTGCTCCATGAGGTCTGGTTAGCTCAGTGTAATGGAACATTTACATCTTAGCAACTGCTTGAGGTGAGTCCTGGTGATGCTGTAGCTAATATATGCCTCATGGAATGATGCTGAGGGGGAGAAAGAACATTTGAGGAGTAAGTGGTATGTGGGATGCTCTAATAAAAATTATTTATTTATTTTATTTTTTGGTTTTTCGAGACAGGGTTTCTCTGTGTAGCCCTAGCTGTCCTGGAACACTCACTCTGTAGACCAGGCTGGCCTCGAACTCAGAAATCTGCCTGTCTCTGCCTCCCAAGTGCTGGGATTAAAGGTGTGCACCACCACACCCGGTCTAAAAATTCTTAATGTGTCAAAGCATCAGCATTCTTGTCAACTTGAAAAATCCCAGGCACACGTAGGAAGCAGAAATCCCACTCAAGGACTTACCTTTTCAGATTGGCCTGCAGGTATGTCTGTGAGGGGTGTGTGTGTGTGATAGAAATATACAAGGGAATATCCAACCCACTGTAGCTGATGCCATTCCTAGGCAAGTGGGCCTGGGCTGTAAAATAAAGGGGGCTGACAAGCCATAGAGAAGCAAGCCAATCAGCAGCATCCCTTCGTGGTCTCTGCTTCAGTTCCAGCTTTAGGATCCTGCTTGTCTTCCTGTCCTGACTTTCCTCAGTGATGGACTATGGCCTGGAAGTATGCTCCAGATAAGCATACTTCCCTGTCTTCCCCATGTTTGTTTCAGTGGCTTGTCATGGCAATAGAAAAGCAAACGAGGACAAGAAGTTGTGACCATAGTTTTGCACCTAGTGTTACCCCACCCCCATCATGAGATTCTTTTACTTTAAGATGAATTACTCTCTCTACCCTTCAGACTGCCTTTGTCTGGTCTGCCAATAAACCCGCTGTGTGTGCCTTAGGTTTCATGGAGTAGACCTGCCTCAACAGGGTCCTACTGCATGCGTATCGCCCTGCTCTGAAGATTGTTCAGATCTATTCTACCACACTATTGCCAGTCTTGGGGAATGGCCCACTGAAACATCGCCCGAAGCCTGCACTCAACACTGAAGCCAGTTTCTCCCTGTTAGCACAATGTTGTACAGTGTATGATGTTTTCTTTTGCTGGAGTTCTTCCTTGTTGCCTTGCTCATTTCTCTACACCGTATAAATAGTCTTAACTCCAGAGGTTTCATTATATATGACTGATATATCACAGGGAAGGTCTCTGCAGGAGTTTTGTTTTCTGTCCCAGTCCCTGGCCCACCCAGTGACTTCTTGAATCTGCAGTGGAGAGAAAAGAGAAGGCATTTGTTCTCACATTCCTTTCAAGTCTCTCATTAAACACATCCATAGCAGCTCAGCCATCTCTTTCTTATCCAGTGCCCCCAGCTCCCACAGGCCATCAGGACCAGGTATTAACTAGCAGGAGTAAACACACAAGGGCTATTTCAAGTCTGCAAATACAAGTCTTGGTTTGGATGTTCCCAAGAGCAGATGCTAAAACAAAGGTCTGAATGAGGGTTAGTGACCCAAGGAAGTATGGTGTATTGTCGAGAAGCCAGGCAGGGAAGGGTTAATCTGGAACTAAATGTATGTGCAGTGCAGGTCACTGTTCAGGTCAGCTGAGGAGCAACCCCTCTGGGGACCCAGTGGGGGATGATGCAGACAAGTGCTCATATTTAATGCTGGTACCTAAAGATTTGTCCTCCCGGGATCTGCTTTCACCTTGCTCCTGCCACTGGGGAGTCTCTCAATCAGAGGCTCACTTCTCTTTTTATGTTTAACTTAGTTTTCTGAATAGTACATCATTTATTTTGTTAAAAATCTAAAAACCATTTAAATAGTGCGCTGAGAAAAACCTTTTCTCTGCCATCCCTCTGTCGCCAGCAAGGCCCTCTTTCAACTTATATAGGCAAATTTTCTTCTTCTAGTTTTAGATTTTGCAAAATGAACTAAGCTGTGTCTGTATGTGCATGTACACACACACACACACACACACACACACACACACACACACTTCTTTGTGGCTCAAGACACAAAAGGTGTCACAGTATGCATGTGTCTCTTTTCCTTTCCACTCAACAGTGTGTCTTGAAATCACCCCGCCTGATATTCTCAAAACTCTCTTGTTCTTTTATAGCATGAAATGATTTTGTGTGAGGCACACCACAGTTGGCCATTCTCCAAAGGATGGGCATTTACTTTGTGTCTATATATTGCTGCTACAAAAAAATGAAAAGAAATGACAGTGAGTAAATGCTCTAAAGCTCTAGAGATAAATCTTCAAGGTGAAATCTAAGAAGTGGTATTGCATGAGCAAAGGTACTGCTTTTCAGTAAGGATAGACTTCTATGCTGTATAATATTGCTCTATAAAATTGCTTGCTAATTCCATACATGAAGATTTTTTTCAACCCTGAAGACAGAAAATTCTGTGAAACATAAACATTTTATTCCTGTCTAATCTTTATTTTTAAAAATTTGATTTCTCTTATTTTAAGAACTCCAATTTTTACTTGAATTTAAGGGCTAGATCTTTGTACATTTTTCTAAACCCTATATTTTGTCAATTGTTTCTGTTAGGATTTTGATTCTTAGATGGATAAATACCTGTATTTAAGAGATAAACACTTAACCTTATATTCGCAGTAGATATTGAAAACATTTTCTTTCTTATTATGTGATTACTTTGTTTCCATTTAGCACGCAGAAGTCTCCCCCTCTTCTTAGTTTTATGGTATTGAATTTATGAATCTTATATTAGGTCTGGATGATAAACTTCTAGGATCTTGGTGTCTTCTTTGAAATTTTATAATTTCATTTTAAATGTTAACTATTCTACTCTACTGGAGTCTATTCTAGTGTATGGTATAAGGCATGGATCCACACTGGCATTTCCCAAATGGCTGTTCAGCTTTTCAACTGCAGTTTTTAAGATTTACATTTCCCTCTAGAGAACTGTTGGCAGTTGTTTTTTGTTGTTTGTTTGTTTGTTTTTGTTTGTTTGTTTGTTTGGTTTTTGTTTTTTTGTCACTTGGGGTTTCCACAGCTTTGGGACCTTGAAGATTTTTCTTTCTAGTTAAGTGTCAGTCCATCTGTGTTCAGCAATCATGTTGAGCCAGAGCTCCCAGGCTCAGTCCATTCACTCCCACACTGCTGCAGCTATCTCAGTGAGCTGTTTGTTTCCTTCAACAGCTCCTGGTTCTCAGGCAACTGGTTTTCTTCCCTGATTTCACAACAAATACTTTATCAACTCTGCCTATGCAGTTATCTGCAGAGTTTCTGATTCGTGTGTAACTGGGGGAGCGTTTTCATGCTAATCAACCATTTGTTTATTGAACAGAATCAAGTGACAGATTAATTGTTGGCGTGGCCTGCTCTGTAGCTATCTTTTCAGTCACTAATCATCTCTGTGTCTGTGACTTGCTCCCCGCACTCCCCCTGCTCCCGGTTGCCCATGCTGCTTTCATTTTCAATCATGATTGTTGTCATACTTACCAGTTTACCAAATTGTGCTTATTATGGGAATTTTTTGGGGGGGTTGGTTAGGCTTATTTCTGAACTTTCAGGTTGAAAAACTATGACTATATTTTCTACTAATTTTTTTAGTTATTTGTAAATTATTTGTAAATTGATCTAATATTCACAGGCTTTCTATGTGTTTATAAATGATGCATAGTCTTTGTTCAATTCTCATTTGCCTGGTGAGTTTCTTTCCTAATGTACTATAAGTCTCAGGTACTCACTGATAAAGCTGAAGGGTGACACAGACAGGCACACTGGCAGTTGAAGAAGTGTGTCTTTACAAAGGAACAAGTCCTTCTAAAAACATCGTACAGAAACTCTCAAAAGTATAGCAATGTAAGGCTGTAAAATGTACAACCAACCAAAAAAAAAAAAAAAGCAAATAAACACATCTTTTAGAGGTGTGTCTAACTCAGATAATTATGCATGAAAAAGAATTACTGGCACTCCGAGGCATAAAGTCCATCACTAACGAGGAACATTGACTGTGAAGAATGGCTTGTTCCCTGGGGGGGTTTCAGGATTGTTACATTTTATGAAAATTACGGTGTTACCTGTTTTATATGGTTTGCTAGATGATAAAGACTTTGGGAACAGTACCCATGGTTTATTGTTCACCTTCTTTCATTTCTGTGTGTTAAAAGCACTAAGTGCTCACTGGGTGCCATTTTTCTCTTTGTTTACTGTACTCATTCTCTTACCTTCCAAGAGACCCTGAGGAGAAGGTCATCCGGTGGTTGGTTTTGAACCTAGGGTAGTCTGCCTGGCCTACACAGCTAATCGCCTTGTCACAGAAACTGCCACAGTGTCAAACCTTGACACAGTTCCCTGCCAGGCTCGTGAGCAAACGAATGACCCCATATTTCTTGTTATGAATGAGAGTTTGAAGAACAGGCAATATAGTTGATAATTTTGTGGGGAAGATGGGTTTTATTGCACAGAAAATGCGATTTCAGTGAAATGATGAAGTTAGTTGTCTTAGCAGCTTTGCTCAGATCCACTGAGCTCAGGAGGCCTGCAAAGCAGCAGCTATCTTCTTCAGGGATCATGACGGATTTGTTCTGGTGAAAACGCAGTCTGTATACTTGGCTTTTGTGGAGTGATCCTCTACATCAGCGTTAGATGGTTCTTCCCCCTCCATCCACTGGATTGTTCCTGGAATGGTGTACCTCTTGGCACAGTCAATTTTGAAAAGACCATGAAGGAGCAAACCCTTTATCTGTCTTGCGTGCCCTGCTTGGGCAAGGGCTTGGCCTTCTTTCCTACCTTCCAGTTTTGCACATTGTATCTTATAAGAATATTTGGGTAGGGGAATAGCTTTTCCAAGTCACCTGTGTATTTCTTTTGACTGTTGCAGGATTGCTTTTCTCCCAGCTCTTGCTCTGGTGAGAACTCGAATACGAAGCTGCCATGTGAAGCAGGGTTTGCCTCTCTGCTTGATAAATGGTTGCTCAGCAAACACCCTTGGTCCCTTTCTCTCCGTCAACCAGCTACAGAAAACAAATAGTGGCTGGAAAAGTAGTTTCGTTTCCCATATTTGGTATGAGAAAACAAACAGGATTTGTGTGTAGTTTTGTAGTGCAAAAGGTTTCTCAAGGTTAGGAAGCCTTCTTTAGTGGCCCATGATTGAATGCTCAATAGATAAAGGAGAAATTGAGTCACCCCGAGCCACTGGTGGCCTTCTTTCCAAGTTACAACACCTTTCTCTCAAGGAATACTGCAAGTGCCAAAACCAAACTCTCTTTTGACTTCATTTAATACTATTAAAATTTTTGGTTCTGCTGTACAGCTCTCAAGAATTTCTCAGTGAGTATACATATCACCAATAATGAATCATTATAAATATGGCAGTAATGGGCGTGGAGACACAGCCCCGCTTTTCCCCCACAGTTGACATTCTAATGTATACTGGAGTCAATCCTCGTCTTTTATTTTACCCATGATGCATTGTACCATCTTCATTCAGCTGTCAGCTCAGAGGACATTCAGCTGGACCTGGGTAATTCTTGGTGAAGAGTCTTGAAGATAAGGTGAGACCTAAGGATTTGATAGGTGAATTTTCATGAGAAGTAAATGGCCAGAGAGATGAACTAAGAAAGAATGCGCAGTGTATGTAGTTAGACAGGAGTAACAGAGAATATATTAAAAACTCAGGAGAGAGATTGGTAGGGATGGGTAGGCTGATGCTGACTAAGAAAAACTGTCCATTTTATGCTTTACATGCTCATGGGGAAGCAGCTAAACTTTTGGAGACAAACATGATCAGAACTTCATCTTAGAAAGTACTCATGGTAGTTTACAGAATAGGTTGATTAGGCGCATTAGACAGTCAGTTAATAACATACTCATTTAAATAGTCATTCTCCCTCAACAGCATCCCCCAAACATGGACTCTCCAGATGGCTCGCTGCTGCACACATAAGCAACAACAACGCTGCTTCATCTCCTGTGCTGGTGCTCTGACTGGCAAGCCTACACCAACATTAGTGTAAAAGCACAGAAAATCCCTGGGTGACCTGAGAGAGGCACTGAGTCAACAGACATGGTCTGTGCTGTGGCGTGTCCTAAGAACAGCTTGCAATGGTAGCAAGTACATTACCCACTTACTGTGGATTTATATGCTTTTATCCATTTATACGCTTACTGTATAGATCCCGTATTCCATGTCATGCAGTACATCCTTGTGTTTCCTTAACTACCTCTATCCAGGTGTCCACCTGTTCATTTACCACCATTTTCTAATTATATTCCTATTTTGTTCTCGATACATCTTAGTCTGTCATCCACCTGCAAACCCCCTAGCCATAGAAGCTCTTCTTGGTGACAGTTTCAACCATCAAGTCTCTCCTTCCTCCCTTCCCCCTCTTCCTAGTCTTGGTCCTAACACAGCTATTCAGTTAGTTGCTGCCACCCCACAGCTATTCAGTTAGCTATTCAGTTAGTAGTCTTGATCTGTTTACAATCCTATCAGTGAACATTTATCATTCCAGAGCATCACAGAAAACTGTTTTGCCAGATATAGTTCTGTCCATTTAGGAGGCCAATATATTTACCACTTACTATTGACAGTCGAGAGCACTAAGCCATTACGTTAATGAGAGACTGTTGTTTTAGCAAGAAATGACTTTTATTGTAATGTTGATGGCAAATGAAGAAGACTAAACCTGGGAAAGATGATGAAGGAGCTCAGTTTAACTTTGACTCATCCATGATCTATGTGAAGGTGCATCACACTTCAGATATGCACATTTAAATTAAGCACAGCCCTAAACTTACAGCAACACAACTATATCTATCAGAGTTTTGGCTTTATTTTGTTTGTGATTTTGATTTTTTTGTTTGTTTTTAAATTTATTTATTTATTTACACTCCATGTTTTATTTCTCCCTACCCTCGTGTGTCCTCCAACTGTTCCACATCCCATACCTACTCCCCACCCCTCGTCTCCATGTGGATGTCCCCACCCCTCACCCCACCTGACCTTAATTCAAGCAATGATCTCATTTGATTAAGTACCATATTAGCAAGTATCTACCTTCCTATAGATAATTTTCACCATGCATGGTCCTCATGCTGTTCTGCTGTGGCATTGGTAGCATTTTCACAGACACCAGCATTGCAATGGTGAAACACACAGACAGAACCTTGTCTTGATTGCTTGCCACTGTCACTAGCATCTTTGGTCAAATGCCATTCTGTTCGCAGGATTGCATTGCCTTGAAGTCTCACAGCAGAATAACTCGTTGGATGTTATTTCATGCAGTTTCCCAAAGTGGAGACATATTTCAGAGACTTCATGCAATATACCCGACGCTTATTGATGAATCAAAGGCTGTAGAACCAGGATCTGAATCTCTGACTTTAAAATCCCTGTTAGCATGCACTGCCATGCTTCCTCCATGTAGTCTCATGACATTTCGTATCTGAATTATAGGATGACAGGATCCCTCCCACTTCAGACCTGATGAGAGGTTAATATAGATCTGTAGACTTCCCTGTGTCATATCTTGCTTCTCCCTGCTTATTCAAAGAACAGCTGGCTTTAACATCCTCTCTGACTCATGTGGGTATGTAAATAGCCTGCTAGTCTCATGAACACATGCCTGATGATGGCTGACAAACTTCCAAGCAGCTCTGCCCATCTTTGACATGGCAGAATGGCATCTCATACATTCAGAGCTGCTATTAACTACTAGGGACAGAACCCCAGCAGAAATGGCAAGCACATTCTTTTCATAGACAGCGAGGTAGGCTTCTTCTACAACACTTCCCTCTGATCGTCTTTCACTGTAACACCAAAAGGAAACTGATATATCAACTGACTTGTATTTTCTTCTGAGAATTGAAGTACACAACCAACAGAGGACTGTGTGTGACTCTGAGATTTCCCCATTAGAAAAAGAAGCTTGATGTTGTAGGTTAGATACAGACATCCCTTGAGCACATCCTTGTGTGCATCCATTCCTACATCTCAGAGTGTAGTCTAGCTCACACATGATGTAATCAATGGCCAGCAGCCTTGCATGAAGGAAGCACGTATGCTTTTAGACATGCTTTTGTTTGTAATTTATGTCCCCAAAGTCCATTAGCATAAACTGGACTTTCCTTAATAATGCTAAGCTTTAAATATTCCTTTTCCTTCCTTATCTAATGTGAATATGGCCTGGATATCTAGTTGAGGTGTTCACTGCCCTGTGGCTGTTGCATGAAGACATGGATGGGTGTGTCTATCAGAAGAAAGCTGTTCTTCACATGACTGAGTAGCACGCTGGGTGCTGGGTTCTTGAAGACTTATGGACTTGCTAGGTTTGGATCCAAAATGTGCTGCTTTTCTTTTGGGGTTCAGTATAGTGCTAAAATGGGGACTAAAATAAACTCCTGTTTCCAAAGGTCCCTTAGCTTAAATGTTACTCCACAATGATTTTCAGATCCTTACTTATGTGACGTCTGAGATTAAAGATCATTAGCACATTTTACCCTTGAAATAGGACATTTTCATACCAAGCTAAAATGACCACTTCTAACTGCGTCATCTCCTTTCTCTTTACCTGTTAGGATTCCTATATGGCTTTAAAATCCAGAGAACAAAACAACTCAGAGATTCAGATACAGTTTTTCTCTGAGGATAAACAGTGGAAAGTTTTAGTTGCTGAAATTTACACTTACTCAACCAAGGACAATTGACAGCTTAAAGGCACAAAATTGAAAATCTTATTTTGGGGATTGTTTTCATGTTTAGAAGAGCACATCAAATTTCCAAGTATAATTTTCAACTTTGCTATGTAAAGACAATTACCAGCAGGTGGTTATCTACATTAAGTAGATAAAAGCCTTAAAGATGAACTGGGCAGATAGGAAGATTGCTTTCTCTGCTGTGCAGAAAAGTCACTTGGTAAGAAAATGAAGACAAATAGGTGAATGGTTGGTTCTCTTGACTTTATTATAAGAGTCAAAATTTTTATAAGAAAAGGGGGATGTCTCCAAAGCTTGTATTCTTGACCCCATGATACTGAGGATTGATCATTCCATGGGCCTGTCATTCCTACAGAGCTGGTGCTGGCCATCTCAAGTCTATTCCTTTACTCTACAGTTGTATCTCTAGCCTGTTGCCTGAAACAGATAATTGGTGACCAGAGTGGAGATAAACATGTTCTCTACAGCAGCATTTTGTTCACTTGAGTCAACCTTACCTGGGCTACCCTGTTCCTGAATTCTGATACACCTGCCAAATTCTGCTAATTCAGAACTGTGGGATGGAGGCACACAGTTATTGAACCCCTTGAGTGGTCACGCTTAAGTAATTAACATCTGGCAACCGTGTACTTGGCCTAGCAGTTTTTCATCTGTATGTGTGTGTATGTGCTACTGGGGACTTAACTTGCAGCCTTAAACATTTGGAGCAAGTGCTCTGTCAGTGAGTGGTAGTCCCATCCCTCCTTATCCTTTCTATTTTTTATTGGTTATTTTATTTATTTATATTTCAAATGTTATCCCCCTTCCCATTTTCCCCTCCATAAGTCTCCTATCTCCTCCTACCTCCCCCTACCTCTATGAGGGTGCTCACCTCACCTGCCCACCCACTCCTGCCTCAGCAGCTTAACATTCCCCTATCCCAAGCCTCCACTGGACCAAAGGGCTCCCCTCCCAGTGATGCCAGATAAGGCAATTTTCTGCTACATATCCAGATGGAGCTATGGGTACCCCCTGTGTACTCTTTGGGTAGTGGTTTAGTCCCTGGAACCTTTGCGGGGAGTGGGGGAGAGGTCTGGTTTGTTGATATTGTAGTTCTTCCTATAAGGTTGCAAACCTCTTCAGCTCCTACAGTCCATGCCCTAACTTCCCCATTGGGTTCCCTACACTCAGTCCAATGTTTGACTGTGTACACCCTCCTCTTTATTGGTCAGATCTGGCAGAACCTCTCAGGAGACAGCTGTATCAGGCTCCTGTCAGCCAGCACTTCTTGGTGTCTGCAATAGTGTCTGGGTTTGGTGTCTACATATGAGATGGATCCCCAGGTAGGGCAGTCTCTGGATGGCCTTTCCTTCATTCTCTTCTCCACTCTTTGTCCACTCTTAGACAGGAGCAATTCTGGGTTAAAACTTTGGAGATGGGTGGGTGGCCCCATCCCTCAACTGGGGGCCATGCCTAAGCTCTGGATCTGGTCTCTCAGCTGAGGGCCATGCCTAAGCTCTGGATCTGGTCTCTCAGCTGGGGGCCATGCCTAGCCTCTGGATTTGGTCTCTCAGCTGGGGGCCATGCCTAACCTCTGGATCTGGTCTCAACAGGTTCTCCCTTATCCCTTTCATTTTGCGGCAATACCTCACTAAGTTGCCTAGGTAGGGCATGCCCTCACTCCACACCTCAGGTATCTTTGAGATCCTCCTTCGGTGTATTTAATAGCTGGAATTGTAGGCCTGCACTGCCAGGCCTCACTACCAATATTGTTTGTATTGCTTTTGTTTGTGTACAGCTAATAAATGTTGAATGCATTCTATCTAAAGGTTTGTTACAAAATTGTGAGTTTAGAGTGATAACAATGGTTCTTATAAAATATATGAATATGAAGTAATTATCTACAGCCATGTACTTCTCACAACAGCTCTGTCAAGTAATGATATTTCTATATTACAGTTGGTGTGGCAAGTTAGAGGAGATAAACAACCCAGGGGAGGGCACACACGCAGTGAGGATGGCTTTAGGTTTTGAATCCCATGGCTCACATCATAGATTACACTGAATGGCTGTGGTGGAATGACCTCTAGGTAATTTAAGAATGTGACAATACAAAGATTTGCTGCAGATCACGTGGCATCTTTATGTGAGGTAGAAAGGACTCCTACAGAAGACACAGCCTTTGAGGGCTCATGAGCTTTAGGTAGATTTTTCCTCTTCTCATTATGTTTATCAGACTGCTCTGCACAGGAATACCCTGAGTTACTTCAGCCCATGGCCTACATGTTGACAATCTGGGTGTGAAGGTTGCAATGCAGGCCTTAAGTTTCTAAGTCAGCAGGCCTGGGGGTGAGCACTTTTACACACTGAGCCATCTCTTACTGGCCTCCATTTTTATTAGTAGCCTCATATGTCCATGTGTTTTACATACAACATTTTTATTTTTCCTCTGTCCACATTTGCAGCTCTGGCTATTGAGGCACGGCCTTTACACACTTTGTGAAGCTCATCTGCACAGATCTTACTCTATTTGATTCAAAGTTTCTTATTTTATCCAAAAGGGCTTCTGACAGAAAGCCAAGAGTTTTGACCATCTCACTTAAGGAAAAAAGTTAGAACAAAAGCTGTCACTTTCAATACATAGACCACAGTTGAGTCTTCATGATATTTTGCCATAGGTATGACATATATAAATCAACAGCACTAACTAGTTCACATTCATTGTGTCACCTACTGTCCTAGGATTTTTTTCATGTTTTTCACTTAAGGAAGTACATCACCATAGGCAGACTTTGGAGAGGGTTTCCAAGGAAATACAGGATTAGTACGACTGCCTCAGAACAGACCTGTTGTCCTTTCTAGAACAGAAGCATCCCAGTAGATATTGTGGGTACAGCAGCCGCAGACATGGCCTATAGGCTGAGCCACACCCCAACGTCTTGGAGGGCTCTAGTGGGCGTTCCCTGTGTTGCAGCTTTCTTGGATGGTCACCCTTGCATCTTTTTCATCCACTGTGTTAAGCAGACTGGAGTTTTTCAGGAGCTTTGTACTCTGCAGGCCTGTTCTCAGAGGCCTGGGCTGTGAAGCCTGTTGTTAAACTCACCCCTTTGATGTAGAAAGTCCGGACTTAATGAATTCTGCTTGTTCACACACCTGTGCTGATGAGCACTAGTGCCACTGGACAGAGCATGAAATAAGTTTTGAAGATTTTCTTTCATACCTCAACACAGCTTTCTTTCCATCAGAATATAAAGTAAAAAGTAGGTCTGGGGAAGCCATAGCGATCGTAAGCATTGTTCACTAGGAGTGTGACAGTGTGGAGCCTGTATTGAAGCCACTGTAGAAGATGAGGAGGTTCTGAGAATACAGAGAGAAAGGAGGTCTGTGGGCTTATTTCCTCTGTTTATACAATGACCTGTGTGATGCTGCTAGTTGTTTGGTCTCGCTTTTATATCAGGTTCTGTTAGGGTGAGAGCTTTGGATAGCCACTGAAATCCTAAAAGCAAACTTCATTATGGAATGCTTTAATTCCAGTATTAACATAAAGGAATCTACATGTAAGAAAAACGTCAGCCTGGGGATGCTTATGTTCTTATAGGAGAAAGGATTGTGGGCCCTGAAGGTGTTAGCAACATAGTCAAATAACCTGGACCCTTGAGTCTCTCAGAGACTGAACTTCCAACCGAAGAACGTACAGAGCCTAGACCTAGCCTACCCAACTCCACACATGTGGTAGTTGTGTAGCTTGGTCCCAAATGACTAGAGTTGGGCTGTCTCCCAAACTAGGCTGCCTTGTCTGTTCTCAGTGGGAGTGGATGCATCTAGCCTCGAAGACTTGATATATCAGAGGGCCCCCTCACCAATTCAGAGGAGAAAGGAAGGGCTGAAGGAGGGAGGAGGGATGGATTGTGCCCAAGAGGGGAGGCAGTGAGCAGGATATAAAGTGAATAAAGTAAAAAAAGAAGTAATTTTGTTTTTTATATCTCACCTATAAAGGTAAACATGCCTGGCTTTATTTTGCTTGCTACACAACTAACAAAGCAATTCTATGTTAGTATTAGCATTGCCATCTATGAGTTTCTCCAGTGGTTTATGCACTCCTTAATGTGATCTGCTTTTTGAGGAGATTGGGTTTTTTTTTCCTCTCGTGTATTTTACTTAAATTTTAATAAATGCTTTGCTTAGCTTGATCAGCAATGCCTTCTACACTTACTTCTCTCCGGGATGTAGGATGTGTCTCTCTGGGATGTGGGATGCAGAAGTGTCCGCAGAAATCATGAGGTCAAAGAAAAATATGATCTAAGTATCAAGTAGCAGTGTGGTGGACATTTGTGCAGGCAAGGGTAGTGCAGGACCTGGGGCCACCTTCTCCCATTCTACATATGCTCGTTTAGGCTAAAAGTTCCCTGTACTCAGGGTGTTCTAGGGCCTTGTTCGTGATTTCTATGCAGGCATCAGTTCTGTGTCAAACATACAGGCAAGGAGCAGAGTGTTACAGGGACCCATGTATTGTCTATATCAGAAGATAAGGCATGTGTATTAATAAAAGGGGAAATCTCAAGTTTTGAGCCATATATTTCTTTTTATTTATATGAACACACTGTAGCTGTCTTCAGACACATCAGAAGAGGGCATCAGATCCCATTACAGATGGTTGTGAGCCTTCATGTGGTTGCTGGGAATTGAACTCAGGACCTCTGGAAGAGCAGTCAGTGCTCTTAACCACAGAGTTATATATATATCTACAAAAGAGAAATAGAAATGCAGGTGCCCAAGGTCACTTATGATGTGGGGAGTCATTTCTGATGTTTCCCTATTGCTGCTCTTGTTCTTCCAGAGGCATTTATTGTGTATTGGATTTTTAAATCTCTGTACTGATCAATGCTATTTATCTCTCCTGTTTCATTGCTTCCTTTTACCTGTCTGTGGGAACTGTGGGAGGGAGGATAGCTTAAGAATTTCTTCTGCATTCATTTTTATTTTTTCCCTAATATCACTTTGAACATTAAAATCCTCTCTCAAGCCTGCCAAATATTTCTCCCTTTCCCATTTTAAATAACTCCAGATATCCCACTGCTTGCACAAAGGCTTCTGATTTGATCAGAGGCAGGCATGGCTTTTCTGGCTAATCAACATTAGCACAAACACTCAGTGTCATCCTCTGATTTCCTAAGACATAGGTTTGATGAATCGAGTCATGTATTTTGTATTCTGGGTGGATTCATTTCTCAAATGCTGACAGGAGATGGACAGATTGTTAGAGGTTACAGTGCCACCCGGGCAGTGCTTGGATAGCAGTGTGCTTACAGTGCACTGTTGTCTCAGTCAGGGTTTGTGTTCCTGCACAAAACACCATGACCAAGATGCAAGTTGGGGAGAAAAGGGTTTATTGAGCTTACACTTCCACACTGCTGTTGATCACCAAAGGAAGTCAGGACTGGAACTCAAGCAGGTCAGGAAGCAAGAGCTGATGCCAGGGAGGGGTGCTGCTCACTGGCTTGCTTCCCCTGGCTTGCTCATCTTGCTGTCTTATAGAACCTAGGGCTACCAGCCCAGGGATGGCACCACCCACAGTAGGCCCTCCCACACTTGATCACTAATTGAGAAAATGCTTTACAGCTGGGTCTCATGGAGGCATTTCCTCAAGGGAGGCTCCTTTCTCTGTGATAACTCTAGCTTGTGTCAAGTTGACATACAAGCCAGCCAGTACAACTGTGAAGAAAACAGAATATCTGCCTCTGAGTGAACAAGGAGGATGCCAGCATAGAGGGAAGACATAGTTACTAAAGAAAAACACCAGTGCATAGAGAGGCAGGGATGTGTGGCATGGTGTGTAGGCCTGGGCTCACTGCAACAGACCCATCATTCCTCACCACAGAGGCAGGGTTCGAACACAATGATACATGTAAAGTGCTTAATGCTGCTCTTCTTTACACATAGAAGGCAATAAAATATGCTGTTGTTACTGAAACTATGATTTATTCTAACAACTCAGAAATCAGAAATGGTTGGAGTTTTTAAGCATAGCAAATAAGGAATATATGCCACATACAGAAAAATATAATTCTGCTATAAGTTTGGAAAACAGATTGGGAAAAGAAAGACCGGGAGAAAAATTGTTCGGTTATTAGAACAATAGCATACAAGATGTAATTAGGTTCTGAGAACACAAGGATGACTATTAAACCTGCTGTACATTCAGCTTCCTCAGCAGCAAAGACCCAGATACAATGGGATCAGGTTTGCTGGTTGAAAGGGGAATAAATGACCTGAAGTTTTAGGACTCTTTCAGTTGGTTCCACACAAGTGATCTCTGTGTTAAGAAATACATTGTTCGCTTTATCTTCTGCCAATGAGTGAGTCCTGGATTGTAGAAACTGGACATGTATAGAATCTAGGCCATATCATCAGAATAGGCAACATAAAAGAACTCTTCTTCTTGGTTGATTATCATCATGATGCATGCAGTGTGTTCAATGGTATTAGATTGATGAATCCTGTCCTTTGAGTAAAAAAAATGACACCAACACAGCACTCCTATTATCCTGACCTAAGGTAGTAATGGCATCTTCTGCATATCATGCCATAGTCTCTGTTGTACATCAGAAACAACACCGTTTTAGAGATGTGTACCTAAAATATGATTTTGTTGTTGTGTCAATGAGTGTATTTGTTTTTCCAAGGAAGAGATGAGCATCTGTTTTAGATGTACATCTAAGCTAAGTTGTAGTTTTGGCAAGCCCATCTAGGTGCATGGTTCAATAGTGTGTTGGTTCAGAAGTGAACTGTGCTCACATTTTCTGGTTCTTAAGTGGTTGTTAGTTGCTGATAGAGAATAAGACATTTGTGAAGCCTGTCTGACGACTTGGTGAAGGTCACTTGATGTGAAGATCTTTGTGACGACCTTCCTTTGGCCCCTATTGACATTCAGATGTTCTGAGACAGTGTTTCAAATTCTTGGCATCCAGGGTACTTCTAACTGGGTAACTCTGTGAGAGGGCCTAGCTGTATGTTCTTAGTAAAATGCTGGCAGCAGTGCTGGCCTAGATGTGTCAGGTACCAGTATGATCCCCTCTCCATTGTCACAACCAAAATGTCTTCAGGTAGTGGCCATAGTTCTTAGGTATGAGAAATGATTGAAAACCCACTTGAGCTCAGAATCACTGTTCTAATTGTGGCTAAGGAATGCTAAAATGATGGTCATTTCCTGGGACTTCTATTCAAATGATCAAGTTTTTATGGTTTATCTCAACAACTTCATTTATTCATTCATTTATTTGTTTGTTTATTTATTTATTTACTTTAACTTTCAGGCAAAATGTAGTTTGTTCCCAATCACTTTATTGGCTGGTTGGTGTTTAAGGATTCCGTTTGGAAAGTTTCTGCCAAATTAAACTTGATGACTTCCCAATTAATATGTGAACCTAATTATGATTGTGAGGCAGCTTTCTTTATTTTTCTATTCAGCTTTATGTACTTTGGGATATATTAAACAACAACAACAACAAAATCATCATCAGCAACAACAACAAAGCTCTTCCTGCCTCGACTGAAGGTTAGTTAATTTTGACTGTACTTATTTCAGGCACTAGAGTGGCACTCAACTAATAGTTTCTTGACTGTGAATGCTTGGAAAGCGGAGCTCACTGCAGGTACATGAAGTGTAAAGGAATTACCCTACCATTTCTTTCCAAATTGACCTGATTCCTAAATCAATTTGAAAAATGTAAAGTTCTGCACACCTTTTCAGGCCTGACCAACAAATTGCCACTTCTTTAACATGTATCAGAAAAGAAGGGTTGAATAGGTCAACATGAGCACATTAGCTGTGACCCTGTGACATTCAGCCTCTGCTTCCTTCTCCAGAATGTTCTCTCTTTCCCACAGTGCTGTGGTTGTTCATCACTGGGCCTTCCTCCTGGGAGGCAAGGCCCAAGCTCTGTTACCACGATGCTTAGCACTAGTAAGGGTATTTTACTTATCTTTTCCCTGGTTTATTATTTGCAATTCTCAAAGAATAAAGCACATCCATGTCACACATTTTCAATAATATAAAACAGTTTCTATGTCCCCATTTTAGGAACAAAATATACGTTTTCAATAAAGACTCAAACAATATTTTATGGAGTCTGTATAATGCTGATATATTTAACCGTTGCTTCACTAAAAGCTCACAACTCTACAATTACTTCACAAGCATTGAATAATCAGAAATGAGTGTTGCATCTATCCAGCAGCTAGCATGACCTAGAAAGTTAAGAATGTGGGATCAAAAGAAAAAGCTGAAACAAAGATTTCAACAAAGAACATGCACACCAAGTATAGAGAGGACATTGTTACTAAAATACGGTGATAGTGGATTTTGTCAGTTTTGTCCTTAGCACATTCAACAGCAGCAGAGCACATTCAACAGCAGCAGGAGCTAAGGTAGCCCTCAGTGAATGAGCAAATGAGTAGTGCAGAGGAATGTGAGGCCTCTTTGCATGGGCTCTGGACTGATATAGGCGAGCATACTGGTAACGTAAGCAGCGTGTTTGTATCTGCCCATGAATCCCATGAATAGTCTTAATTTTCAGCTTCTCCAGGCCACTTTGGCTGTAGACTGATCATTTAGAAAAACAGAAATATCTCGTGACTTAATGTTCCATGACTGGCCTTGCAGTTTATTTTTGTTTCATTAAATCCATAATATTGGCATCTCTGTGATCTTTAAACATAAAATAATAAACACACCAAGGAGTTGTATTGTATTGTCATAAGCACACACTCGTGGTTCATTTATATTCTCATAACAGTTCTATAAATGGATTTTTATTTTCTTCCAGTAACAAGTGAAGAATGTAGAGAACCTGTATAGAATGACTTCTTCTGGCAAAAAACAAAAACAAAAAACACAAAAAACAAAACAAAAACAATAAAAACCCCAATCCCTCCAAAAAGAACCCCCCAAAACCAAATGAACAAAAACAAACAAACAAACAAACAAACACCATTCCAGACCGGAGCTTTATTTCCCAGCTTCTTATGTTTTGTTTTGTTTTGTTTATATATATATATGTATATATATATATATATGTATATATGTATATATGTATATATGTATATATGTATATATGTATATATGTATATATGTATATACATATACATGTATATATATGTACATATATATATATATATTTATATATACATATATATATATACATATATTTAGCATTTAATAACTTGGAGTGGAGGTACTAAAAGGCTCATTGTATGATCTGGACAGTAAACCAGAAGATCAGATAAAACTCAGGAGCAGTAAAGGTGATGAAGCAGAGAGCACAAGTCTTTATCAAGTTTTAGCAGCAGCGCAGTCACGTGTGGCGGTCAAGGCAATGGTGAGCTTTAGTAGGACTAAGTCATTGTGTGAAGTAAAATAACTGATGTAAAACGTGAAGCACATGGAAGGACATTTCACTGGTTCCTACGTTGCTTCTCTGTGGGTTTCTTCATTTGGGGTGTTCATGGGGAATGGAGTCCATCCTAGATCTCTCGACGGGGCAGATGTCAAGTCATGATTTCCATATCTCCCTCCTCCTTCAACTGAGGGAGGGAGAGGAAGATCTTATGGAAGGAGGGCTGTGGATGGCGAGTAGAGATGGTAAACAGAAATGGCCCATGCTGAGGACTGTGTAACTAACTTCACATCATCTCCATTTTCCCAACAATTGTCTCTCTGTATAATTCTCTCCAGATAAGAAATGTAAACTTGGTATTCTAAACAATCACTCTTTGACTACAGTTTGCCCCCCTAGACTTTTGCCTCTCCATGTAAGCTAAGACACACTCTCACAATAATTATAATAAGTCCTGAGATCATTAAGAAAAAGAAGCAGACGCACTATGAGTAAAACAGGAGCTGCTGAGCTTCCGTTTGCACCTGGCAGCAGCTATTCTCAGAAGCTTAGTGTTTCCCACAAGCCCTTGGGCCCTTGGTGCTCAGATTGCTTGCAAACAAACTGTGCACTGACCATACTAACCCTGCAGCTGCTCCGAAGCTTCAGCAAACCCTCGGTGGACAGAGCCATTTTTAGCTCATCCAGTGCCTTTTGTCATTGATGGAGAGCTTTGAGCTCTGGAGTTCATTCTGCTCTGGAGCAGTGGCAGCTCCCAATAGACAATAGCCAATTCCATCTACAAACTGTGCTGGCAGTGGGTGAGAAATCCTCTCAGCGAAGACCCAGGGTCTTCACTGAGAAACAAAATCACCTTCAAGACTCTGGTTGTGCTGAAATATTATAAACACCAAAATACAATGTTCTCAGAGACACTGAGAGATAAAGCATTTATGGGGAGTGGTAACAGGGGCGGTATACAAGGCAAGTGGCTAGATTCACTATGCAAGTGTTTGTGCAGTCTTATGAGGGAAACCTCAAGAGCAATGGTCTTGTTAAGCCAACTCCACCCCTCAGCTTTGAAATAGTATCTTGACAGAGGCAGCTGTATCTTTTCATTGTCCTTTTGATCAATCAAGACATTTCCTGGTTTTCAAGTTTAGGCCAGTATACTTCATGGAAATGTGTTTTGTACTTTCTCCACATTCTCCTTTAATTTATTTATACTTTTGATCTTACATTTTCATTATTTTATCAGTCAAGTTGTATTTTAATAGTCTACTTTGATTGACATAATACTCAGCAATTGATGTCCAAACAAAATATACTTTGAAAGGAGCACTCTTGTGTACCTTCAACTGTGCTGTTTTCTGTTCTTACTTGTATAAAAAAAAATAATAACAAGCAAAACCAAACCAAACCAACCAAATAGAAACAATTCTGAGTGACTTTCTGCTCATAGTTGGCTATGTTCTCCTTTCCAGCTTGTAATGTGACCTTTTGTAGTGCTTTGGTTGGGTTTGGGTTTGAGGTGGGGTCTCAGTGTGTTGGTCAGGCTGGCTTTTAACTTCTGATGCTCCTGCTTCAGCCTCACAAGTTCTGGGAAGCTATGTATCATTCCACCTTGCTTAGGATGTAACTATCAATTCCAGATAGGTGATTTTATGATATAAAACATGTCTCTAGCCCCTTTTCTTACTTATCAAATACAAAATAAAGTAATATCATCAGCAGATTTTGTGTTATTGGGGTGGTTGTAGATATTATAACAAATATCAAGTCAGCACACCTTCAAATACACTAAGATTGCACTAAATGTAATGGAATATGTAATGGCAATCCTTAACCAAAATCTTCTGTAAAGATTTTACCTAAATAACCAGCCCATGCTAAGTGTGCTCTCCCATGGAGGCACAATGATTATAAAAGTATTATAACTTTTTTCAAGGTTTTATTTTTTCAAAATAGCATCAGGCTTGACTTAGCTTATACATATAAGTTCTAGTAATTAAGAAATGAAAACTATGTGGGTGGACTGAGTAAGAAGAACTGTGTGAGGCAGATGGAACAAACTAGTCTAGGGAAGGTTGTGAAGCTACTAACATTAGAGGCTATAGCAGTAGAGATCAATCTGTCTATCTACCTGTCTGTCTATCTATCTGTCTGTCTATCTATCTATCATCTATCTATCTATCTATCTATCTATCTATCTATCTATCTATCTATCTATCTATCATCTATCTATCTACCTACCTATTTATCCATCATCTGTCTATTATATATCACCTATTATTTATCATCTTCTATTTATCTATCATCTATTATCTATTCATCTATAGCTATCTATCATCTATTTATCTATCTATACCTATCTACTATCATGTATATATCTATCTACTTATCTTTCACCTATTATCTATTATGTATCTCATATTATCTCTCATCCATCTATCTACTTATTGTGTATCATCTATTATCTATGTTATCTATCTATCATCTGTCTATTATTTACTTGTATCATGTATCTATCAGTCATTGGCTATAAAAATGAAAATGATTGCCAGAAAGGAATGATGGATTTTGAATGACTTAATAAGAAACCACAGCAAAGAGGGAGAGTCATGGTCATTGAATACCTTCTATTCAAGTGACACTTGATAACCTACTTATGTAAATGATATGGTAATGGACAAATTTAGTTTTATTCATGGAAGGGTTCTAGATAACATCTTTAGGAAGCAGGAAGAAGCTGTACCATGGATGTGCTGTGATTCTAGTAGTAGAAAACTGCTAGGGCACCATAGACTGATCTCTGGCGACCTTGTCTAGCAGGCATGAAGGTGGGGTTAGCAAAGATATCCACATGGTACCAGGGTTGTCTGATTACAGTTGAGGCCATTGGTGTGTTGATTGGCAAAGAAGATAGTTGGAGAAGTCTGACAGGGATGGGCATGTGTTAATGCTAACAGAAAGAAGTAAGAAGAATTAGTAAACGTCCTAAGAACTCCGGGCCAACTGAATGGAATGGCACGTGGAAACTGTCTTCCACACTGTTCTGATTCCTACCTCATTTTCACACATGAGGTTGAGTAATTTCTAGTTGCCAGTTTCAGATGTGAGCCATTTTAGCAGGGTCAAAGTGACTTGCAAGTGTCATCAGAGCAGTGATGAAATGATTGAATGGAGAACCAATATACACTTTTTCTCTAACTTAAAACACTCATGGCTGACATCTGCTGGGCTTCTTTTGATGATAAGTCAAGCCAAAAACTGTCTCTATGGCTGTGTAATTTATTAAGTGGTCTGCATATCTCCCAAGACAAAGAATTAAAATGTATGGACTCTCCAATGGGTAACTTAAGCTTGAAGTATATTGTTTCCTTATGTTGAACTGTAGGATGTAATTATAAAATAGTCATAGACTCAAAAGAGAGTTTCATTGCTGTTTAGAAGTACATAGATACACTGTTTGAATATTTTCATTTATTTACAGCTCTCCATAGATGATAAATAGATCATATCTTAATATCAAGAGAATTCTAATGTAAAAATGGTCACTGCATTAAAAATTATGTCTCACAATCCCAAGCTAAGCACATCGTAGCCAAATGTGTGTGTGTGTGTGTGTATGTGTGTGTGTGTGTGTGTGTGTGTGTGTGTATTAGTCAGCCTATCATGACTGTGTGTGTATTAGACAGCCTATCAATTTCTAGGAGGAGATTAATTTTATTTTAGCTCCCAGTTCTTGAGGTTTCATCTACAGACAGTTGGCTCTGTTGCTGTTTGCTTTATCACAGAGCAGAGTATTATGGCCTAGAATGTACGCTTGGGCGAAAGCACTCAAGCACAGTCAGGGTACAAATCCCTATCAGGTTGCATACACAGTTCTCTAGCTTCTTTCAGTTTGGACCATTTCCTGCAGTTTCTATCACTTCCCCATGGCACCATATACAGGAACCAGCTTCAACAATGCAAAAAGTGACCACTACCATAGTACTGTAGCACTCCAAGTGAGCTAAGTTAGGAAGTGCTCAGAAGAGCCGTGGAGACAGAGAAACAAGTCTTCATTCACCTAATGTGTCAATTCTAGTGATGGATAAGATGAAATCCAGAGGAGATACTAGAACAAGATATGGGGTGTGGTTGTAGGGAATAATGAGTTTCAAAACAAACTATTGTCACATCCAAACCTCATAGCCTACATTCCATTTAGTTCTTTGTAATCTCCTTTCCCTGATATATCCTTGAAAGGAGACCAAGGAGATTGCAAGGACATTTATCTAGTTTTTTTCCTATGTATTTATGTTTATGAATGTGTCTCCATCTCTACCATTGCAGTCTTGGAACCTGAAATGTCTGTTAGATTTTATTTCCTTATATTTTGTTTTGTTGTTGTTGTTATTGTTGCTATTTTGAGGTGTGAGCATGCTAGCTTGTATTCACTGTCTGTGTCATTTTTCATTCTGTTGATCTCAATTTGCGCTAAAAATTTTACTTAAATGCATTAAACTATCACCAATCTCTAAAGTTCCTTCTCTTCAGTTTCCAGTCTCTACAACCAGTGATGACGGCTCTGTTCTCCATCTGCAGACACTCTCACTGTATGCTTCCTTTGACACATCACTGGTTTATTCCTTGGCCATCCCTTCCCTGACTACTTCTATTACTTGGTCCCTGGATGTTGATGACATGATGTGCTGTGTGAGTCCTTCCAGCTGGTAATCACCTGTGTATTTCTTAAAAGATGTGCCAAGACTTAGTTCATATGACCAGTGTTCATATTTTACTTGTGTTCATTCACCTAACAAATCTAACAACATTTTGATGACTGTATCTTACATATCATGCAGAAACTATTAGTCTCAAAGAACTTAGGAGATAATCAAGTAATTAGACACCAGTAAAATAAGCATAGAGATAAATATGGAAGTGAATCAGTGGGCAGTATCACTGAGCAGAGGTGGTAAGAGCTCACAGAAGCTTCATACTAGGTCAAACTGCAAATGGTCCCTGGGGAAGTTTATGTTGTCATCATCTCAACTATTTGGATGACACAAGTTTGAACTGAAACTGACATTGCCTAATGGCTAGTGTGCCCAGGAATTTTTGATGGATAAATTTCAGTACTTTATGCCCTCCTGTAGTTCATCACACAATGCTGCATTTTGTTCTTTCTAGTACTCCTAATATGATGATAGGACATTCTCTCTCAAGTATAGACAACAGATGGTGATGCTGGCATCTAGGCTAAATATCACTGAAATATATTACAAAAGTGGTGAAAGGCACCATGCTTGTATTCTTTATCATATCTTGAATATTTTCTCAGACTTTGTTTTCAGTGCCATTCCCAAAGTGTAATATGTATTTTTATTACTCCTTCTAATTAATATATCTACCTAGGTATGACAAATGGCTGTCTGAGTTTGTTAGTGGAGGCCATATGGGTGTTCACATACTGAAAATTACAGCTACACTGATCAATAAGTGCCATTGTCCTCTGGGACTCTCTACAGACAACAAATCCACACAGGCTCAAGTATCTTATATGAAATGGTATAGAATTTACAAATAAACTGTGCATACCTTACTCTTTAGTTTCAACTGACTGTGATAGCTAATACCATGTAAA
The DNA here is from genome assembly GCF_008632895.1 of Mastomys coucha. Classification (NCBI taxonomy): domain Eukaryota; kingdom Metazoa; phylum Chordata; class Mammalia; order Rodentia; family Muridae; genus Mastomys; species Mastomys coucha. Next base: position 94,908,085 of record NW_022196905.1, read on the forward strand.
TGTATGTATGTACATGTTGACTGTGAACAATGCCAAGAAAGCAAGTCCCTATATTTTCAGTACAGATTACCACCCCCCCTCAAGTGTTTTCAGTTCTTTGGTGGCTGAATCTTTGCATTTAGAATCCAAAAGCACACAGGGTACCCAGTAACAGCATGTAAGTCAAGCAGTGTTTCTTTATACTGGTTATATTGTGTAAGCTAAATTGACTATAGATCTTGAAGACAGGTAAAGAGAAGAACTGCCTTCTATAAAACTGTCGGTGGCAATACCATTTTGTGGATTAGGTGATTTAAATGGTAATGCATTTTTGTAATTTAAAGTACAAAACCTCACTGATTGCAGTGTGTGACTGTATGTGTGACTGTTTATAAATTTGTAGTGCCTTAACATATCAGCTCATTGGTAGTTTCATATACTTCTCTGAAATCAGTCAATGGTGAGCTCCATAGTGATCTGTTGAGTTTCTGCATAATATGGAAGATGTTGAAAGTCGCTGGGATCTGTCCCATTCTTGCTGTGGACAATATGGAAGACCTTGCCACATTTCAAGCAAAGTTTACAAGCAAGATCCTCATTTCCCCAATTAACTCAAAGAAACATTTATGCAGAGAGGAAAATTTGTTATAATTAAGTGACAAGCTACGTTTGATCCTGGATAGCTTATTGTTGATTTGTTTTGAGTTGTCTTATCAGTTACACGATTGCATGATGCTAAAATTTGTAAGACCTTGAGAAGTCTTCAAGTTGGTTGCTAAGATATGACTGACTACTAAGACACAATTGGGGAAAAGCCCACCAATTATGGAGCTCGATCTCCCTTCTCGTGCCCAAATATTTGTACTCCAGATGTTTTCTGTTCTCATTGGTTATGTACTCTGCTCTTAGGTAGAAGGTTCGTAGTTTGAGCATATATATGTTTTGTATGAAGTAGTGTGAGAAAAATTAAAACAAAATAACTCAACCATAAAAATCCATAGGGGGTGAAGCAAGTTCCATAGGGAAAACCACTATTCCTATTACTAAACCTTGAAAGTGTTCTCTAGGCTAAGCGGGGTATCACATTGAGATAAAGCCATATTTACTTGTGTTGTTGGACTGTTCAGTTCAGAAAACTTTAAGATCACACTTAACTCTTGGCCTTGGTAAGATATTTGGCTGAGCACCATATTCCTCTCTGGCATCTGGTAGACCTTGTCTCACTGGTAGACAATGTTTTTATTATCAAATTTTTGTCCCTGAAGACAATCTTGGAAATTGTCAAGCTTATCAAAATAGTCATTCAAATGTTTCCAGAGGAAGCCTAGTTTGCTGTGTTTTAAGTTGTGTTAATATATTCGGATTTTCATCAGTGATACTTGCTTATGTTTAAGTACATGAAGTCCTAACACACTCTGTGAATAGTAAAGACTGCTAAAATATGCCACTAATGATGTAATAATTTCTCTTTACCATCTTATTTTATGGCAGCCTGTAGCTTTGCCTCAGTAAAGCTTCAGCCTACTATTTACTATTGCTAATCCCCAGCTTCCACCCCTCTGTTCTGTTATTCATTTATTCATTCCTTTATTATGGGGGAAATTCCAGAAAACATAAGAGAATGGGCTGTGTAAACCCCAAGGGTGAGGATGAATAGTTTAATAGGAAAAAGAGAAAAATAAAATTAAGGCTCTGGGATGAAAAAGGCATTTCACTTTTGCCTCTTGGACATCAGCACTACGTTTAATGGATTTTTATCATAGTTACATATGAATTTGTTGAGAAGGT
>NW_022196905.1:94909861-94929640 GCF_008632895.1 Mastomys coucha
TGTGTGTATGTGTGTGTGTGTGTGTGTTTGTGTGTGATTTTCTATGAGGCAATGTCTCAGACTGTGAAAATACAATAATGTTTTCTAGATCTTACTTTTGTGGCTCGTTCTCAGACAATTCCACTGCCATTTAAAAGGATCCTTGCTAAATGTTGCTCAGTACTTCATTTTTTCTCAGCATAGGAAAGTCATACTTGAGTTTTGCATGAGTAATTTCCTAGGTCTCGGGATATCTATCTGACTTAAACAGGTGACTATAGATAATGGCATCCAGAGGTACTGACCGTGTACCTCTCATGTTATAATGACATCCTTAGGCCTCAGGTATTTGTAATTTTTCTAACCAAGGTGACAGTGATCTATAGCTGCTTTTCAAAGAAAGCCAAAAGGAGTTTGTAACTTTCACTGGTAATATTAAGTTCCTAAAAGACCAAATCCTCCTTGACTTGGTTGAGAATATTGCAGTGTCACACCTGTCTTCTCTGCTCACCTTCAAAGATGGCAGGAGAGAGTTGAACAAGACTGTATTGGCTGCGCACTTCAGGGCTACAGCCAGAGCATCCCTCAGTGAGGTGAGACCTTCAGATGGAAGGTCACAGAAAGAAAACAAAAAATATAAGATGTTATCTGTGTATAGATATCAAGATGAGCAAATTTTAGTGACAGATCTTTAACTGGAAACTATGCCCACAAACATGTCATAAATCAAAGCCTAGACATCTTATTTCAGCATGCAGTCTTATTTGTGACTTGCCTTTTGTTATGGAGTTTTTGAATCGTAGGGCTACTCTATGCCAGAGTTTATATGATATTTGAGAAGCAATGATAGATCAGTGAACAGTCTCCTCAATTATGTTACATATATACAGATACCTTTTTAAAAAAACAACTTATTACCAGTAGGACTGTAGACATAATTCTGTTCTTTAGTTATAGTATAGAAATAATATGGCATATAGTTCATAGAATTGCTGTAAGAATTATTTGCATGTGTACATATACATGCACACACACACACAAGCATGTAAGGAATACCTCATTATTAATGAAGTATTGATTCAAGATCACAGCTATGCATGCTGAAATCTGCCAAAATTCAAATCTCTTATATAAAATGACATGTATGTGTCTGTGCATGTGCCTGTGCTTGTGCATGTTTGTGAGTGTGCATGTAGGTATGCATGTATCATATGCCTGTGTGTGTACATATGCATGTGTTCAGTGTGCCTATGCATGGGCGCAGTATGCCTGTGTATGTGTGTATGCATGTGTGTATGTGTCTGTCTGTGTGCATGTGCATGTATAAATGAGCATGAATGTGTGTGTGCCTATACATGTGGGTCTGCATGGGTGCATATTAATGTGTGTGTGCATGTGCATGTGAGTGTGCATGTGCATGTGTGCAGAGTGCCTGTGCATGTGCACAATGTGCCTGTGCATGTGTGTGTGTATGTGTGTGGATGTACATCATGCACATGCATGTGTGCCTGTGCATGTGTGTATGTGCACATGTGTATGTGCATGTATAAATGTGCATATGTATGTATGTGGATGTGTACATGAATTTGTGCAGTATGCCTGTGCATGTGCACAGTGGGTGTGTATGTGTGAGTGTGTGTGTGCATGTGCATAAGTGTGTGTGTGTGTTTCATGGATACCATATCAATCAATCCACTACTCAAACTGTTCCATATTTATTCAGTAGGAGCCACCCCATGCTATTCCATGTTCTTTTAGATTATCTGATAAGTTCTTAAATGCTACTCTGCTTTCTGATAATTTCTGGCCAGGAAACAGAACTTATTTAAATTAGCCTTTAATTTGGGGAGCACTGATTCTGTGTAGAAGTATCATGCAGAAACCAAGCTGTGTACAAGTTGCTTCTTGAAGTAGTTCAGTCTTCTAGGACATCTATAAGCACAATTAAGCAGGTCTGACTTCATTTCTATATCTACTGGAAACTGAATTCACACTGCTCCAATCCCAAATGCAAACCACAGGATGTAGTCTAGTTTCCCCGAGAAACCAATCTTCCTAGAGGGGTCAGTGTTTATGTTAGTTTATTCAGTGTGGAAGAATAGAGAAAAGAATTTCAGAGTTACTAATAATGCAGCAACAGACTAGATGTACTGATGAGATTTCACTATTTCAAATGTTTTTGAAGAAAATTTAATAAAACTATTTAATAATGATGATGATGATGATTATTTGTACACACAACTTAAGTGAACAGTTTACAAGTTTAGACAGACAGGTGTCTGTATACATCGAACTCATATCCCATTAAAGTATAAGGCATTTCTACCATCTTAGAAGATTCAATGCTTGCCCCTTGGTAGCAGGTGTCATGAAGGATGGAGCCTGTGTAGTCAACACTGTGTGTAAGGGATCACACAGTGACTTCATTGGCCTCTTTCACTCATGCTAATGCTGAGGATGCAGCTACATCTACACACATTTACAGTTTCCTTTACTGACACTATCTTGGGTTTTACAGTTTGTTTTTGTGTGTTTACCTATTGCCTTGTGTCATGTGAGTTATTTACTGTTTATGACTTATATAGAACAATATACATGAGCACTGCTGTACTGACCTTTCTATCAAAACATAGATTCCCTTTCTCTATGAAGAATATACGGCCATAACTAGGAGGATATCTAATTTTCTGCAGCATTGCTGAACGTTTTGTTGTCAATGTGTTGATACCATTGACACTCCTCCAGATGCAGGAAGCTTTTGCTTAGTCTGCTCCCTCACTAACCACTTGGTCCCACCAGCATCTGTAAACGTTTTCAATGCACACGTATGTGTGGTGATATTTTACGGTGGTTTACATGTGCATTTCTTCGACGTGTGGTGGTGCTGGGACATTTTCATGGGATTCTTGAAGTTTTGTATATCTTGCATTGGAAAGTACTTCTGAAGTCATGTGGTCCATTATATGCTGTCTTTTTTATTGTTGAATTGTAGGAGTGCTTCTTCATAGGTAGACATCTTCTGGCTGATACATGTATCATAAAGATCTTCTTTTGGTCTCTGAGTAACCCATGAGTCTTCTAGAGGAAGCTTTTGAACAAATAGAAAACTCTGCCTAAAGTGTCCATTATAATTTCATACTGTTGCTTTCGTAACCATTAATTCACTTCCTGAACTATACTGCAAATTTATTTTCTTATGTTTTCATCTATAAGGTTTGAGCTTCCTACATTGGTTGTGGACCTATCTTGAATGAAGCTTTGCACACATATAAAATAGTAAACTATAGGTTTTAGGCCTAGATTTTTTGTTATTTTAAAGATAAAATTTCTCAAAGATATTTTAGTGTTTCTTTCCACTGTAAAAAAGATTCACTTGTTAACAGTTTATGAACAGCAACTCAGACTAGATCAAATAAAAGGGAACACACTTGTTCAGTTTGCTAAGAGTGAGCTGTGTCCCACAAGGTCAGTGGAGGGCAGTTGAGGGCAGACCTGAGGTACCAAACTATAATCTGCTTTCCACAGACCCCTCTCTGACATCTTACACCGCTTGTCCCCAAATCTTGCATTTTATAGAATTCTTGTCATCAGGGGTGATGAATACTGTTGAGCTACATGTCATTTTTCTAGTGTCTGCCACCTCCATAAAAGAAGACTTTTATGTGACATGAGTGAGTAACATCTGCCCTTTCTAGGCCTAGGATGTCACAGTCTCTATAGAGCTCAGGGCCTCTGAGTAACCAGGTGCTGGTCTGTCCTACTGCAGGAAGACTGGAGTCACTCATGGGAGACACATCATCACCTTTGGAGAGGCTCTGGAAAATACATACCACCAAGGTGCCTACCCCATTTTAATTCTTTTCCTTTTGAACAAAAGATAATTGAATATATCTCATTATATTAGAGCTAGCTTGCTATCTGGCTTATCTAAAATAAGGCATAAATTAATGATTTTGAAGTATTAAAGTGTGTTCAAATTATGAGAATAATTAGATCTCATTAAATATTGCAATTTCACAAATCACAGTACATTTTGACAGGAATAATCTTGAGAAAGTAGATTAGCAGTCAGGCATTTTTTTCCTTTCTCTCTCTACTTTGACATCTTTTCCCCAGCTTGTTCAAACTCTAATGAAAAAGTTGTCTTGTCAGTACTTCCACATGATGAACCACTGTGCAAGTAATTGAGGTTCAGTGATTAGGTCTAGATTTATATACTTAGGGAGTCTAATAATTTTCCTGGCCTTATAGAACAAGCCCAGTGGTGCTCGGCCCACAGGATTAATTGACAAAGCAGGAGCAGTCCTTATTGGAGATCATTAAACACCTCGGGCTTTCATGTGAATGGGGGACCTGAAAGTTCATTGGAAACAAATTGCTATCTCAGTCAACTTGATCACTTGTCTGTTATTTGAAGTGTGGTTGAATAAAAGGCTGGCTGCACAGAGAGGCTTGGAATGGTGGTGTGATTGACGACATTAGATTTTCTTAGGTTGAACTCTCTTACTATCAAATCACTGCTTTATGAAAGCCTTTATGTGAGCTTAAAATATACCCATGGGAGAGCAAGGTTGAAGGGACTCTATAAACCTCAGGCACAAAGATTGTTTGCCTTATGAGAGAAGGCCCAGGAAGATGGTTCCCTGAGCAGGGCTTAGTGTCTTTCTCAGAACCCTGGGCTGTCAGCTCCCTTCTCCCTCTTGTATTCAGATTTCTCCTTTATCTCTGTTGCTCTCACTTTGGTAGCATAATCCCATTATGTCTTAGATTTAGGTGTGGAAATTCTTCTGCCTACTGCTTTTCAAAACAAAAGATGGCTGGACAAGAGGTATAGGAGGATGCAGGAGCATCTAAGTTGACATGCTTATAAAATGAAATGTTTGGTGCTATTTGAAGAGTCTAGTCATAGAAGTTTAATTAATATAAAAGAAGGAATATTGAGTTAATATTTACTTTTTCTTGATTTATGATTTCTGTATGTGGAGACATCTGGGGATGCACTCAGATGATTAGTAATGTCTGTCAAGAGCTGAAAGGATTGCAGGTCATCCACCATGTATCTGTCAATGACTTCGTAGTACCATCATCAGTTAAGCCACCATTTTGATTTGATTTCCTTTCTATTGAGATTCTTGGCTGTGAGAAATTCAAAGGTCCCTTTCACTAATTCCTCAGCTGGTGATAGGAAGGTAGAGAATCCTTCTAAATATGGATCCAAATGCTTTCCTCAGTAACTGAATAAAACCTCCTTACAAGGAAGCATGTTCTCTTCACAAACATTAAACATAAGACACAAAATACACAAGATTGAACAAACATAGAGAAAATACTAAAGAGTTTATTGTTTTTATAATTTCCACATGATTAAGTCATTTAATCTCTTATGAAAATAATTACAGAAAACGTGAAGATTACAAAATAAGATGCAGATTGAAGTTTATGGTGTATTCCAACATTTACATATATTTTTATAATTGTCCACATTAAAAATTGACATTTTTAATGATTTAATTTCAAATAATCAAGAACCAGGGCCTTTTTGTGTGTTTCCTCAGGAACTAAGCTGTGGATTTATAGTAGTCCTTAGGCGCACCTACTTCAAACTTCTCATCCATACTGGCTTTATTGAAATCTCCTCGTTTTCTTCACAGATGTTCTCAGGGATAGTTTATGGTTAACAATGAGTAGGGAAGATAGTGTCCAGCAAAAACGTAGTCATTTAAGTTTTCTCAATAATTCCTAAAAGTCAGTTTCTCATTAAATCACTGCATTTGAATCAGGTTCAGATGGGAGAATTTGGTGTGGTGTTGCTGCGTTGCTATCTAGCAGCTTTAGATGGTTCTGAACTCCTGCACAGGCTCTTGACTTTTATTTATTTATTTATTTATTTATTTATATTTAAAAATTTATATATGTGGGAATGTTTTGCTTATATGTATACCTGTGTATGTCATGCCTGCCTGGTACTCACACAGGCCAGAAGAGGGCATCAGATCTTCTGGAAATGTAGTTACAGGTGGTAGTGAGGGTGCTGAGAATCAAATGCTGGTCTTCTGCAAGAGCAGCAAGTATCCTTGAGTACTGTTGAGCCATCTCTTCAGCCCCTGTCAGAATTCTTGAAGCTATGGGGTCAATTACAGTTTATGACCGCAATCGACTATTCTTTCATTTTTTGTTAATTTTACTATTTATTCATTTACTCTTTTAGTGCCTACTGAATGCCAGTTACTATAGTGTTCCCAGGGAACTCAGTCCATGAACATGGCCACCAAGGGTATAGGCTTTGCTTGGGGTGATATGGGAGTATATGAGAGGTGCATCCAGTCTGGGTGAAGCATGTGCTCCAGAGAAGCTCCTAAGGAGACTTGAAACAAGGAATTAGCCTCAAAAAGTGAGGAAGCATGTGTGAAGACCCACAGCTGTGTTAGGTACTGTAAGTAACAAGGCTGCTTTCTGACAATGGGTTTAGGCACCTAGAATTCATCTCTGCGCTGGCACAACCTCCACTAGATGCTTTGCAATAGGAGGCCTCAACTGCTTATTCTTTGATTTGTTCATTACACGAAGAAATGGTGTGGTGGAGTGGGGCCAAAAGGGATACTATTTCACTCTTCAGTTTTCCTTAGAGGGGAGAGAGTGGGAGGGAGGGGAGAGAGACAGTGAGAGAGAGGGAGAGAAAAAGAGGAGAGAAAGAGGGAGAGAGAGAGAGAGAGGGAGGGAGAGAGAAAGAGGGAGAGAGACAGAGAGAGACAGAGAGAGAGACAGGGAGAGAGAGACAGAGAGAGAGACAGGGAGGGAGAGACAGAGAGAGAGACAGGGAGAGAGAGACAGAGAGACAGGGAGAGAGAGACAGAGAGACAGGGAGAGAGAGACAGAGAGACAGGGAGAGAGAGACAGAGAGACAGGGAGAGAGAGACAGGGAGAGGGAACAAACCAGGGAGCATCAGATGGAGATGGAGTCAGAGCAGAGAAAGGACACATACAGTGGACGGCAGCACTCATCCAGTAACCTGAGCTGACATGGATGCCTGGATAGCTCCGATTCAGTCAAGTCTGACTCACATGAAAAAAGACTTTTCAGTGTTGTTTTGATTCTGTAATTATTTAACGCTTAGATTATAAAGAGAGACGTAAGTTTCTGATGCCCAGCTACAGTTACTGAAAAAAAAAAAACAAAACAACTACTCTCTGAAATTATAAAATAACTCAAAACACCACAGATGGGATCTGATGACAGCAGGCACCAGCTCCCCATAACAAAGCTCTTTTATGTTCTTTACTTTGTTATAAAGGCCACATATGTAGACGTCTGTGTGTGTCCTTCAGCATCGTGGCCCTTGGCATTAAAAAGATACCATCAAATATGTCACCTTTCAGTAAGTTTATTCCTTAGGGAACAGACTGAGATATATAGGCCTCTCAACCAGCATGTATTGGCACATTTGTGCTCACGTTTATCCACATATGCATGCCTGGATTCTGCAGATGATTTCTAATTTTGTGTGTATGTTTTCATAGTGTGAACTATACAGATAGACTATGTGCTGGACTGTGGAAATACAGCCAATAAAATATCAACAACATGCTTGAAAAAACAGCATGTTATCAATAGCCACAAAACAGTGATTTTTTTTTTTTTGCTTCTGTTGATTTTTTAAAAATAAGAGAGCAGAATTAAATATTGGCTATCTGTGATCTCCTACTGTGTGCCTTGGAATGTCCTTACACAAGAAATGCAGATCTCAGGCCTTCCATCTCTGAAAATGGAGGCAGTTGGAAGCAACCAAAACCACTCTGGAAAGCCCCCCAAAACACTTTATAAATTGCAGTATTTTTCCAACAGTGCCAATTTTCACTTTCTTCCTCAAGAGAGGCCATGGACTGTCTGACCCACAGGAATTATTTGTTTGTGCTGAGATATGGGGTCCTGGGCATTCAGACTCTGGAGTTCATACTTGCACTGCAAGCCATCCATCTCTTCACAGCCTGGCCACACCTCAGAGGCTGCAGAGCCTGCACTTCACGTGGCTGCAGCCCTCGTGTGTAGACTGGAGAGCAGGCATCCCTGTGGGATTGCTTGTGCTTCACATTCTCTTTCTGCTTCTCCTTTAATTCTGTTCCTTTCTTGCCTCTCTTCTCTTCTATTGTCTGGACATGCATAGTTGAGTCTATATGACTCAATTGGGATATATTTATTACACCCCTGTGGTATCTGGCATCCTATTTATATGTAGTGTTGTAAATGTAGCCTCTATGGGCATGAAGTCCCCAGTCTAAGTCCCTGCGTGTGTGTGCTCTTTGAGTCTGGGAAATTCTGTTAGGAGAATGAATGGTGCAATGTCCTGACTGTGAGGGAAAGGGTCTTCCCAGTGGACATCCAGTTGTGCTCTGAGCACGTAAACATGTAAACCGCACTTGTCTGATGCTAAGCCAGGACGGGTATGTGTATTTACTAACAAGGCTAGAAAATGAAAATTTCAGGGTTATGGTTTATCTGAAGTTTGTTGCTGTTGCTGTTATTGTTATGTTAGGGCATTCAAAGTTATTTAAGTGTGATCATTGTGACCACATGCTAACTAAAATCTCCTATGCCAAGGGGGGAAAACCCCCAAGTTCCTAAAGTGCACAACTCCTACTAAGGCATTGAATACCAAGAACAAGAACAGTCCGAGCTGTTCCTGCAGGACGTCTGTTGTGGTTGTTACATATTGTGCTAGTTAGGTTGTTTTCTGTTTTTGTCATTTTGACCTAAGCTAGAGAGAAAGGTGGGAAGAAGGAACCTCAAAAGAGACGATGCCGCCATCAGACTTGTGCATAACCAAGCCTGTGGGGCACTTTTATGCTTGGGAATAGACGTGGGAGGCCCTAGCTCACTGTGGACAGTGCTGCCACTGAGCAGTGGTCTTGGGTTGTATAAGAAAACAGGCTGAGAAAACCAGTGAACAAGCTTAAGCTCCTGCCCTGCCTCTGCTTCAGTTCCTGCCTCCAAGATTCTGTCTTCCCTGACTTCCCTCAGTAACCAACTGTGGTGGGGACATATAATTTAACCCCCGACATTACAAGTTGCTTCTTGTCAGTGTTTCTTTCTTGTTTTGTTTTTGTTTTTATCACAGCAATAAAAACAAAACTAGGACTGGTACTCCTTTGCAGGCATCGCCTTCCCTCCATTCAGAAGATGTGTACTGAGGACTCTGTATGCACAGGGGCACTGGGATGCTGAGGTCAGCAAAGCAAGGCTCTTGACCTCACGAAGCTTATGGTTCATTTGGGAGTTGGGGTTTGACAGACAACGAAAAAAATCAAATAAACAAAACTCACAAAACAAAAATAAACAAAATAATCCATAAAATAATTAGCAATTCAGGGAACTGATAGGAAGACAGATGAGGGGGTCAGAGTTGGGTAATGGAGAGCAGCATGAAGAGCTGAACCAATTTGAGCATCATTCTAGGCAGCCATGGAAAGAGGTGGATTTTAAACTGAGATTCAGGTGAAAGGCTGTGTGAAGAGCCAAAGGCAGGGCACTGTGGAGAGAGGTCAACATAAGTAAAGACTGCAGACATAAAGGAGCTTGGGCAGTTCCAAATTAAAATCAAAACCAAAACCAAACAAAAACAAACAAGCAAACAAACAAAAACTGCTGTAGTTAGTGTGTGTGTGTGTGTGTGTGTGTGTGTGTGTGTGTGTGTACTTGAAGAGACAGTGGATATCAGGCTCCACAGTTAATAGGAGCCTGGTAGTCTGTGGACCATGAGAAAACTGGACTGTAAAATATATATATAGTGCAAAGTCAATAAAAGAGTCCCTAACTTATGTGAATGTTTGACAGCCCTCCTCAGCTGCTTTTGGCAGGATGAAGTTTGGTAAGCATGTGTCTGTATTGAAATACAATAGAAACAAATAAGACTAGCAACGTGAGAAGCTGTTTTCTTAGCAGAGGGTGATTGAAACTCAGTAGACAAAGTAGAAGGATATGGGGCCTTCTGCTTGTTCGAGTTTGCAAATATTTGATATTTGGGGATGAGCAAGAATCGAGTAACAATGATCAATTTTGTTATCAATGTGTCATGTACCACAATCAGCTTTGAGAATATTAGGTTTTGAAAGGAGATAACGTTACCCTTAGGCACCCGGCATAAGAGCCTAGTACAACATGGATCACTTCATCAAGCATTGACTTATGGATGCTTCACTAGGTATGGAGGATAGCTAGTCATCTGATGCTCTACAGCTATAGAATTGTAGAGATGCCACAGTGTAGGGCACCAGGAGGACCCATAGACAGAAATGATCTGCCTCTTCCTCTTTACTTCAGAGACAAAGAGAGTACTTGATTCTTTTTCTCCACATGTCTCTACTCTTCCACAAACACCTTGGTTATTTTTGTAGAACTCAAGTTTGTGTTTTGTTTTGTTTTTCTCCCACACAGCAATAGACAAGGCATTCTTTTCCCTCAGGTTTATAATAAATCATTTTCATTTGTTTTAATAATGTAATTAGCAATGCTGAGATGATGTATTATGAAGTCATGAAATTAGCTGTAGCTTTTCCAGGAGTTCAGTGGGCCCCGCACTTGCCCTGGCTTTAGCCAAACTTATAAACAATTGATGCAAGAAGGGTCATAAACTATGTTCTAAGACACACGCACACATTTTCCACTAAGTCAGAAAAAAAAAAGGAATTGGCTGCATGTGTTTCTATATTATTGATGGTAGCTTGCTAATTACCTTGGAAATCTTTAGAAGCAATATTTTTTAAGTTAATAAAATGCATGAATTTGAGAGGGAACATAAAAAGAGCCCCAAAGAAATAATTTGGTTGACTGTAATACATTTTAGATGTGTGTGTGTGTGTGTGTGTGTGTGTTGAAATATTTATTTTATGGTCTTATTTAAATTTACAAGTTGCTTGGTCAAAGAAAAAAATAAATGGTGAAGAACTGCATATGTTGGAATAATTTCAATACCAGGAGACAAAATAAAGATGATTTAAGTGGTCTAAATGAATATACTTATTGTTTAATTTATACACAAACACACACACACACACACACACACACACACGCATGCACACACTCTCACTTGCTTCATTACACTAGGTCAAGTTGCGTGGAAGAAAGGAGTTGGAAGTTCCCTGCCCTCTGGGAATAACAGACTTACATCAAACACCAGGCATGATCAAATCTGCAGACACAGGCACACACAGGGAGAGAATGTTGCGACAGTCAGCTGTCTCTGCTATGGGAATGCCCCTTAGAGGGGAAGATTTCAGAGTGCACCACAGAGAGGAGAAGGCAGCAACTGTGGAAGTCTAGCACAGAAAGGCTATGTGTAGACACCAAATGAGCTCAAGAATATACCAGTGACCCAACTGTAGTATGAAGTAGCTTAAAGGAAAGGTTGGGACTATCAGGATGCCTGCACCTAGAAGATGGCTGAAGCGACCAAAACAAAGAGATTAGTGCCCAGATGCAAAGTCATTGCTGCAACTAAGTAGAAGAATTATCTCAAAAGGGCTCAAGGAGCCTGCCAGCTAAGGGCTGTTGGCACCTTTACCTCTAGGGAAGAGACACAGATGATCAAAGGCTGGCACAAACACCATGTGATTTGTTATTGAGACTCTGGACATAACAAATGGGTGAAAAATTAGCAAAAATGGAGGTGCTGAGGGTGCTCATTTTTGAGTACAATTTGTAATTGTGAAAACAAAAGTGGGCGTGAAAATGCCTTAGTAAGAATAGTCTGTGTTTAGTGAGTTAATTCTGTGTTTATGCCCTCATAGGAAGACCAGGGATGAGCTCACACTTCCCACTTACTCAATAAATGCTTAGAAATAAAGACTAGCAAGAAACTGGAGGAAGCATTTGATATATATATGATATATTTTAATTTTCTACCATGTTTACTGGGGTCTGTTTCCATGCACAAATGCTTGCCTCCAAAAGCCCACCTCCCGCCCATCTCCTGCCCACCTCCTGCCCACCTTCTGCCTACCTCCTGCCCATTTCCTGCCCACCTCCTGCCCACCTCCTGCCCATCTCCTACCTACCTTCTGCCCACCTCCTGCCCATCTCCTGCCCACCTTCTGCCTATCTCCTGCTCACTTCCTGCCCATCTCCTGGCCACTTCCTGCCCATCTCCTGGCCACCTCCTGCCCACCCTTGAGTTTCTACTATGGCAGTCTGCCTTCCTAAGACTTCTGCTGATTCTGCCTGCCTGTGGCTCATTTTTTTTTCTTTGTATCGGGTGGATACCCTTGAGTTCCTTTGCACACAGTATGAAATGGTGCTTAATGGGTCCCGAATTTTAACTACTCCCTCATTCCTGGATTCGAGGGAGCTGTGGCGAAGAGGAAATTCAGCTAGCCATGAGAGTTCTTTTTGTATTTTGGTTTCTGTTTGTTTTATTTCCTTGTTGTTTCTAAGCATCCTCAACTGCACAGATCCTCGGCAGAGAAAACCCTGTGGTTGAAACTCTGGCAGAAGCAGAGAGCAACATCTTAAGAGATTTTCACATGTGCAAAACAAACGTCTTCCACTGAGGTTTTAAAAATAGTCCCCTTAAGCTTTAACATGTGTGGGAATAGTGCTTGCTCAGGTAACCACAAGCCAGGCCTGCACACGCAGGACCTCAGCACTGCACAGCAGGCACATGAGCCTAGATGCTGAATACTTGGTTCTTATTGCCCAACCTTCCAGAAATGTCCCATTCTGCAACTCTACTCAGGAAGAAAGGGTCCTTAGCCCCCAGCTCCTTTAAGAAGGCAGGCAAGTACACCATGGTCTCTTCCTTTGGCCGTACCCTTGGCAGGTGTATGGGTAGCTTCTAGAAATCCAGCCAATGAGTTAATATGCATGTTTCATCCTGTGACTCTCTCTCCCTCCTACCCTTTCTTCCTTCCTTCCTTCCTTCCCTCCCTCTATCCTTCCCTTCTCTTCCTTCTCCTCCTCCCTCTCTCTCCCTCCCTTTCTTCCCTTCCCTTCCTCCTTTCTCTTTTTCCTCTCTCTCTCTCTCTCTCTTTCTCTCTCTCTCTGTGTCTCTCTGTGTCTCTGTCTCTCTGTGTCTCTGTCTCTCTGTGTCTCTGTCTCTCTCTGTCTCTCTGTCTCTCTGTCTCTCTCTGTCTCTCTGTCTCTCTCTCTGTCTCTCTGTCTCTCTGTCTCTCTCTGTCTCTCTGTCTCTCTCTCTGTCTCTCTGTCTCTCTGTCTCTCTCTCTGTCTGTCTCTGTCTCTGTCTCTCTCTCTCTCTCTCTCTCTCTCTCTCTCTCTCTCTCTCTCTCTCTCTCTCTCTCTCTCTCTCTCTCTCTCTCTCTCTCTCTCCTTAAGGACAGTGGCAGCAACAGAAGGCAGCAACAGAAGACCTTATCCTTCTTCTTTTCTTTTGTTTCTACATAGGAAAATCTATCAGCTTGAGAATGGAGGAAAACTGTGACTCCACAGAGCACCCCCAAGGCCAAGGACGGCAGAATGCCACCAAGTGTGGGTGGCTAAGGAAGCAAGGAGGCTTTGTGAAGACTTGGCACACCCGCTGGTTTGTGCTCAAGGGGGATCAGCTTTATTATTTCAAGGATGAAGATGAAACCAAGCCTTTGGTAAGTAGGAAAAATTATCCTGTAGACCTTAGGGATCCACGCAGCTGATGAAGACTGAGTGGCCTCAGTTTCCCCATAGTATCTGTTCACAGGCATCTTGTCTGCTTCTTCTCCATGGTTTGCTTACATTTGGACACAATGAACTAGCTAATTGAGACTCCGGGGCAAATTACAGTCGTCCAATGTTAATTTTGAAGGGACAGAATGTCTGAAACCCTCAGGCAACCTTACTTCATGAGAAAATATTAGTAGGCATCTATTATTAGGGGCTAGAGCTCATAGCCAAGGGAGTTTTCTTTTCTTTTTCCCCTTAGGAATAAGATGAAAATCTATATTTTAAGGGAAACTGCATACATAGCCGCACTCCTCTGGGGACAGTTTCTGTGTTCTCTGTGGTTCTTTAGTGATCATTTATTTCCTTGTGTTCTTAGACACAAGTTTCAAGACTGTAACAAAAAAAGAAAAAAGAAAAAATGCTTTGAGTTTTCTCAGGCCTGGTCACTGCTTATCAAAAAGGAGAGATGCAAAGCGAGGCCTCACTACCGTGTTCTTCCTTTGTCCGCATCTAGGGAATCCAGACACGAGAGAAGAAATAGGGAATCCAGACACGAGAGAAGAAATAGGGAATCCAGACACGAGAGAAGAAATAGGGAATCCAGACACGAGAGAAGAAATAGGGAATCCAGACACGAGAGAAGAAATAGGGAATCCAGACACGAGAGAAGAAATAGGGAATCCAGACACGAGAGAAGAAATAGGGAATCCAGACACGAGAGAAGAAATAGGGAATCCAGACACGAGAGAAGAAATAGCATGCTCTTGAGGCTACTTCCTGTCCTGTTCAAAGTTCAAAGTCCAAGACCTTAACTAGGAATGTCAATCAGAACTCAGTTTTAGTGTTTTACGTTCATGACGCATGATAATTTCACAGGATTCTCATTCTGTTATTCAATGACATAAAAACGCTGTAAGTTCATGCTTTAAGCCCCAGCCATTTATTTAAGATTGTTAACAGCTTTTGAGTATTCGCCAGAGTTACTATTGACATTATTGTCTTATAAAATACTTATTGTTTGTATAGCCATCTTTATATATCTATACATATATGCACATACACATATACACACCTATTGGTACTGCTTGTATCTACATGTGTTTATGGATTAACCACTTGAGACTGGACAACCTATATGGAAATTCCAGAAGGGACCCAAATCAAGTGATTTCTTATGGAGTTTCTATGATGGAAGTAAGTCATCAGGGGGAACAAGCAAGGGATTCACTTGCTTTTCTGGTCATTGTTGTGGCTCATAGGTTTAACATCTGGGTAAGAGTATTAATTGATTTTCTTCCTTGGTATTTTGGAGAGTGGGGCCAGGTCTCTGCCTCCCAAGTACTGGGATTAAAGGTATGTGCCACCACTGCCAGGCTGCCTATTCTCTACTACACTAATTAATTATCTCAACTCAGAATTATACTATTTGAAAGAATGAAGGGTAAATGGCATTGCAAAATCTTGTGGAGGTTTACAATAGGGTTTTGATTTTTAAATGAACCCATAGCCTTATGCCTCATAGGCAAGTGTCCTACCACTGAGCTAAATTTCTAGGTCACTCAATCCCTCTTGCTCCCTACACCCTCCTCCTCTTCTTCCTTCTCCTCCTCCTCCCTCTTCTTTCCTCTCTCTCTCTCTCTCTCTCTCTCTCTCTCTCTCTCTCTTTCTCTCTCTCTCTCTCTCACACACACACACACACACACTCATATGCACACATGTACATTTGAAATGCAGTTTTCTAAGTTGCCCATATTGACTTTGAATTTATTCTGTAACTCAGGAAGGCCTTGAATTTATAATCCTCCTGCCTGGCTTTCTAAGTAGCTGGGATTACAGACTTGTATCTCCAGGCCAAGTTTACAATAGGTTTTAAAGACTTAGATGAAAAAATCTTGACAAATGTTGTAGTTCAGCTGGGTGGTGGTGGCGCACGCCTTTAATCCCAGCACTTGGGAGGCAGAGGCAGGCGGATTTCTGAGTTCAAGTCCAGCCTGGTCTACAGAGTGAGTTCCAGGACAGCCAGGGCTATACAGAAAAACACCGTCTCTAAAAAACAAAACAAAAAAAAATGTTGTAATTTGGAAAATTATGTATTTGTACATCTATGTTTATCAATCAAACAAATGTTGCTAATGAGCAGCTAGATAAGTATAAATCCTAGAGTTCCTTGCTCCTCAGCTCAGCCTTTGCTCTCCCACTAATCCTCAATTTTTCTCAGGACTGACCTTTTGCCAGAAATATTTATTGATTATTTATATTCAATTTAATGTTTCCAAAAAGATGCCCTTACTTAAGTATTGACTCCCAGTTTTAAAGAGCATAAGCTATCACTGTGGGAGGTCCTGAGGTGGGACCAGTTCCAGTGTATAGTATTGGATGTAACAGGTGGCTAGTCTCACTCCATAGGCAGACAGGAAGCAAAGAGCTCAGACGGGACCCAGAAGTGGATGGCACCATCAAGGCCTGCCCTCAACAACCTACTTCTGTTAGGTAAGCCATACCCTAGCTTTCCACAGACTTCCAACACAGCAGTGGATCAAGTGATCAAGTACATGAATTTGTGGGGATATTATTTTGTCCTATCTTATATTATTTTAGTCAGGATTTTATGTCACCCAGCCTGACCTTGAACTGGCTATATCATCATGGATGATTATGAATTGGTATTCCCTTGCCTTAATTTCCCACCTTACCACATGGTTTGTGGGGACATTTCATACTCAGACAATAGAAGCTCCATGTTTGTAAGTGTGAAGAGAGGGTAAGAGACTTAGAGAGAGAGAGACAGGGTATGTGTAAAGAATCCTGTATTCTAGGCAGAGACTGGATTTCTCTCTGGACCATGGGAAGCAATTTTTAGACAAACCGCCCAATCCTGTGTTACTCTCTTAGAAAGGAATCTTGACAGCCATTTCCTAATATGTTGACAACCTGTTAATGACATAATTCTCCCAATTAGGTTTATCTTCCATCTGTGTCTTCAACTTTCATCTCTCTCAGAACTTGATGTATATCAGATTTACTGTATTACAATCTTGATTAGGTGGACTTAGTGTCATTTTTCGTACTCTTCCTCATTGCTTGGTGGCTTCCCAGATGCCCAACCACCTGTCTAAGTTGGAGGACTTCCGAAGTCTCAGTTCCACTTCTCCTGTGTTTCCTTCTTGAGTAGAAGGTGAATTTGCTTCAAGTTCACCATTTTCTAAGTGTGATTGACAGTGGCTTAACAGTCCTAACTATGGCTTTCCAGCAGTACGTTAGAATCTTACCTCAATAACTTACCTAATAACTTATCTATTCAACTTAAAAATACATGAAACTAAATATCTTTATTAAATGTTCTTTTTCTAGAAATGGATGATACACCTTGCAATTTTATTTCATTAGGATGAAATTGATGAGAACTTGCTGGTGACAAGTGAATGCTCCACTGCAGGGACAAACTTTTTCACAGACAATTGAAAACTCTGCCATTGAGTTTGGTTGTCTCTGGGGGGAAAATACAGAAAAGTGATCAGTGGGAGTATTTACATGCCCACCATTTCATCATGCAGGCTGATGCCATCAGCATTTTATATACCTCTATTTTCCCAGATTTTTAGATTTATTTCCTATTTTGATTTCTAATCTTACAATAAAGTGATACTTATATATGGAGAAAACGTTTAAAAACTATACAGAAGATTACAAAAATATTTTTCCCTCACCATACACTCCTAAGCTTTGGACCAATTTTTGTTAAGGATGTTTTAAACATATTTAAACCAGGTTCATGAAAATATTCACTTGTTCATCTTTCATTCATAATTATGACATGGCTAAGAGAGATGATTCAGTGGGTAAGAGCAGTTGTTGCTTTGTGAAAGGGCCCAGGTTCAGTTTCTAAGACCCACATGGCAGGTCACAACCATTAAGTCTGGTTCCAAGGAAGCCAGATATACATTTGGGATATATTCATACATGAGGCAAAATACTAATACACATAAGATAAAGACAAATATTAAAAAACGGTCAGCAGCTGAGGCTTTATTGTAGCTCTTTGACGTGGATTTTACTATTTCTAAAAGAGACAATGCCATGGGTATGTTAAAGACCCTATGGGACAGTGTGTCTTATTTCTTGAAGTATACTATAACTTAAATAAAAGCTAAGTTTTGCCTTGGACCATGCTGGTGAATTCCCCCAACACACTTCTATGGTAGGAGAGCAGCAGGAAGCATCGGTTTTTAGAATCTAGTGTGATACTTCTGAGAAAATGGCCAAAAGCCAGACAGGCAGCAACCCAATTAATATAGTTTAGACTTTCCACCACAGATATCGATCCACATGTGTGGGGAATGTTTGTTGCTGGGTCCAATGAAGATGACGTTATATTGGATCACAATAGATTGTCCTAACTCAGAGTACAAGGCTCTGCTGGCTATTGTAACCTGAGGGCTGACCTCCAAATGTGCAGAATTGATTGTTGATTAAAGAGCAAGGTCTAATTTTATACTTAATGAAACTCATAAGTTCATGAAATCTAGAAACCTCTCAGGCACTTACTGTTCCCGGTTACAAAGTAGGAATCCAAAGCAGCCAAGGCCACAGCTGAGTGTTTAAAGTGTGAATGTCATAAACGAGCCCCTCTCAAATCTAAGGCACAGAAGAGACGTGTGTATGGTATCTGAGGCACTCAGGATTTGAGGAGAAGCAGAATCGTACTGCATATCTTCATGAGATTTTAGGGATTCTTTGGAATTTCATAGAAGTTGTTTCTTAAGAGATAAGAAATGTGAATAATTCAAATCATTTTATTCCACAGTTCAGTAATTTCTCATTGCTTACCTCTATGCACAAAATAAGTGTAGTGTTTTGTACATCAGACCAAAAGATTTTGGAGTAAAGTTCTTTGTGTTGAACTTTAGCTATCTGCTGACAGATCATGACACATGGAGAAAATGACTAGGTAGTTTGAATTTTAATGTGCTTGTTTGTCCAATGAGATCAGATCACCTTACTCATGAAGTTACTATGAGTAAGGAGACTAATGCACACATGGTCTTAGCCCAAGGGCTGAGCAGTGGAAAAGTAGTGAGAGAGTTTATGTGGGTGATTTCATGATGTGCTCACACTTCATAAACAGAAAAGCAGCACTGACTGTCCGTATGGGAGTTTCCCTTTCAGATAATATGCAAGGTATTCATGTCATTGATCATTTCTAAACTCAATGCATAAGTTTCTAGTGTTCCTACAGACATTCTGTAGGAAACAGAATGTACAGGTATTGTGAGTGTGTGTGCGTGTGTGTGTATGTGTATGTGTGTATGTATGTGTGCATGTTTCCCTCTCTGTGTGTGTATGTCTGTGTATGTGTATATGTATGTGTGAATCTCTATCTCTGTGTGTCTGTGTATCTCTCTCTCTCTCTCTCTCTCTCTCTCTCTCTCTCTCTCTCTCTGTATGTGTGTGTGTGTGTGTGTCTGTCTGTCTCTGAGCAAGTGAGAGAAATCTCCTTCAAGAAGCACTTAAGAAGCTCAGGCTGCCAGTTCTTTTGCACTTCTTAACTTTTGCTTCCAAATTCACCATGGCATCCTTTTCCCTAAGGCAGTCCATGAAGGGATATAAAAGGGTGACTGCATGGTGGGTCAGAGCGTACTACGCCTTGATTGTTCACATACCCTTACTTAGATGCAGTGGCTCACTATGGTAGTTACTTTGGTGTTGCCATGATAAATACCACAACCAGGTAGAATTAGAGAGGAAAGAGTTTACTTCTGCCTATGGCTCCAGAAGAAGAACTGAGAATACCTGGCCATGCATAGAGGGCAGCTGATGGGGAGCAGTGGAGGACATTGAGCTTAAAAACAGACAGTTAGCAGAAGGTTCGAGAATGAGGATTTTCTTCCTCCTCACATTCTGTAGATTGGTTTTATCCACTCTAGGCATTTCCTAGTAAGCAGTTGACTTCAGTTGCTATATGTACAGATTCTCTAATCATTCTGTGTGGATTCCTATGAGGTTTACCCAGTGGTCTCAGGCTGTGGATAAACTATTAATTGTCATACTTTGTCATGGTCTTCCATAAAATATCTACCTCACAGAGTGTGAGCTGTATGAAGTATTTCAGAATGTAACCTCATTAAGCTACTGATACCACCACCACCACCACCACCACC
>NW_022196905.1:94931813-94940339 GCF_008632895.1 Mastomys coucha
ACCACCACCACCACCACCACCACCACCACTACCACCATCATCATTACAGCTAACCGCTCTGACAGTCAGAGGACCCAGACACAGAGAGGAGAAGTTAGAACCCATTGTACACACTTCATTAATTGTATAATGAAGAGAAATTATTTGATGATCAGTGTATCTTAGCTTCACAAAGAGTTTCTTGGCCATGGCCTTGCTAGTTTTCAAGCAATAGCTGGCTTAGTTTCATTTGTAACGTGTTGCTAACATTGAAGTCCCAGCAACCCTTCCACCAAAGGCAGTGCTCACAACTGTCCTCTTTTCTCTCTTCTAAAATTATTTTAGGCTCCTTCAGAGTTGCCGAGCATGGCTCTGACAACATTCCAAGAAGACTTAAGGAAATCTCTTTGAGAATTTCTGAGAAAGAAAGCCCTGGCTTCCTGATTCCCCATCGCACAAATGTATCAGTACCAATCTGGAGGGAAGCTACAGGAGTCGGATCCCTCGGGGTCTGTGCTTTCACTCATGGGTGAAAGCTCTTATGTTCATGATGCAAGTCACCATACAGAGCCCAGCCATCCATGGTTTCGCTGTCTCATTAGCAGAGGCTTTAGCACTTTACATGTGTAGAGACAGAAGTAAAGGCAGGAAGTGTGAGGGTGGTGATTTCCTCTGAACATTTATATTTGTGGGGCTGATTTCCTCCTGGCATTCCATGGCTGTTTGTAACTTCTCTTCAAGGTTTCTGTTGCCGGTTGTTCTGCCTGGCTTTAGCTTTATCCCATCTAAATCCAGCCTCCATCCATTTTCCCCAAACTATTGATGCATGTTCCTTAACCCAGAGGCTATTAATCAATGTCAATTACATAAATTATAGATTTGGAAACATTTTTATGTACATGGAAAAAAAAACTTAAGGCAGAAGTTCTTACTCTTGTGGGATTTTGGTGTGTGATATGTAGTTTATTTTGAGTCTCATCCATATCATAGGATATATTTATTTTTTGTTGCCTGAAAATGTGCTGTTGGGTCACCATACCATACTTTAGTTTGTTTGACAGGTGATGGGTCTGTTTTTCTTCTTAGTTATTATGAATAATGCTTTTATGAACATTTACATATAGCATTTTGTATGTGAACATATGGTTTCATCTCTTTTAGAAATGGAGTTGCTGTCATATGTTAATTATGACAAGTCAGAGGAACCACACTGGTCATTTTTAATTGTTAAACTTTAATCTAAAACTCAAGTCTCTTATTCAGTTTAAAGTTCAGCTATGTTCCTTCATATCCACTTCAGTATATGACTGCTTTACCAGCTCATTGTTGATGGGGTTTCTGTTTTATAGAAAGGAAGCTATTTCTCTCTCTCTCTCTCTCTCTCTCTCTCTCTCTCTCTCTCTCTCTTTCTCTCTCTCTGTCTCTCTCTCTCTCCTGTGTGTGTGTCAGAGAAAGAGGAGTATATGTCACAGTGCATATGTGTGTATATGCATGTATGTGAGTATGTGTTTAAGAGTGTGTGCCTCTGTGCATGTGAGTGTGTATATGTGTGTGTAAGAGAGAGTGTGAGTGTACATAGCTGCATGTGTATAAACATGTGCATGCATATATGTGAATTGTGTGAGCATTTGTGTTAGTGTGAGAGAGACAGAGACAGTGAGAAGAAGGGAGAAGATGGAGAAAGAGAGGGAGAGAGAAGAAAGGAGAGGAAAGGGGAGGGGGGAGAAAGGAGGGGAAAAGGGAGGGGGGAGAAAGGAGGGGAGGGGGAGAAGACCATCGCTTTGGTGTCTCTTACACTGGGGTTGGCAGGGGGAGGAGCATAGGATATCAGGGCCACATGCTTTTGTGGCTCTCGCCTGTCTTTGTTGGATTTGTGTCTGGTGACCACCATTTCAGATGCTTTAATCTCTCAAGCTGAGATTTTTGTCTGGTTTTCAGTTTTACTTTCTAGCTCTGATATGGCAAGTACACCCTCTGGCTTCCACGATGGGATGCCATCACTCTTACTGGAATATGGTGTGCTAGAACATTCTGTTCCTTTCTATCCTGCACTAATTCTCGCACCTATGTCTCAGGTAGAGGGCAAACCTCCTAAGCATGTGACTGGCTGAGGTCCAAGTTACAGGTACTCCCTGGTGCTAACGAGACTCCCTGACTCCAGTGGTCACTTCTCCACATCTTTTGTCCTTGGTGTGTGCAGGCTGAGACCGACTGCGGCAATGGCGTGGCACTAAATTAGATTCCATTATGGTATCCTTAAACTTGTAGAAGTCTCAGAACCTCTCTATTTCTGACTTTAGAGTCTAGAAACTAGTTCAGGATAAAGTATAATTCCTATTCAGTATTATACTCACAGTGATCATGTGATACTTTTAGATTTTAAAAGTTATTAGTCATAGATAAAATATGTTTGAATTTTATCCTCCAAGATAAGCGGGGCCATCATTCTCTCATGAGCTAAGTAACTATTGTTGGGTTGTCAAATCTATCTCATGATTAACTTGAAACTGCATTCTGTTTATGGACTATGCCCCTTCCTTTAGGCTCCCATATAAGTTTTCATCTTTGAAAAATTTAAGATACTGAATATATTGTACTACTTATCAAATTTATTTTAATTTTTGCTGTCTTTTTTCTTTTAACTCACCATTCCTTTCTATGCCACAGTTACTGTAAGAGATCAGCAGAGTCAACCCTTTTGTAGAATATTCCTTGGCTCATCTTTAGGAACCAAGATTATTCATTCATCTTTAGGAACCAAGATTATTCATTCATTGTACTTGGGTATGGACCCAAGTACAATGGAAAGATATGCTGAAGTTTCAAGCTCAGTGCTGTCAAATAGATGCACACTCCTGCTTAGCCGTCTCGGGACTGGCAAGGGTAAGAGCCTGAGCCTGGAGTTCTGGGCTCATGGTTCTCCATGTTTGTTCAGTATGCTGTCGTTCTGGCCTAGCTTGAAGTGTGCAGCACTGCTTGAGTAAATCAGCATTGCCTTTAGTCAGCTATACTACTTAATATTCATAACGTTCTACAGAGCTGACAGGGAATACCAGCACATCAGCAAGTGAGATGCTAGTGCATTGCTCAGGCAGCCTGGCAGGGCCAAGTTTCCCTGTCTATTTTAAAATGTCTTCCTAGATATTATTTTCTGATGCCATGAGTTACATTTCCCCCAGATTTTAAAGGAGATATTTTGCAGGTGACCCCTGCTTTCATAAATGACGGTGCTGTGGGGCCAAAGGCACACCATTCGCATTCATGATGTGTCGCCTTGCCTCGCTCCTCCTGATCATTTCCTCAGCTCAATGCATACATGAAGTTTCATTGGCCTCAGAGTTAATTTTCACTCGTGATTTTCTAAAGGTTTTGCTCAATATCAACATTGATCTTGTTTTCTAAAAATTAAATGATTATGATTCTTGCAGAAAGATGATTTCTCAAACCTTGTCTGGAAAACTTGAACAGTAATATACACAGACATTTGGAAATTGGGGCCTCTGCCTCTTGGGGGAGTGAGTAATATTCTCATTTTCTACCCACATAGACTTTGTACATATTCTCAATTAGCTAACTTTTGAATCAGTCTTGCTGAAGGCAGTTCTAGCCATCAGCACAATACTATCATGATTGCTGTCTCTAAGAGTCAGTCTTAAAACATTCCTGGTTAAATTATTGTGGTTACTGTTAAAGAGGCAGAATTCATTTTAATGTGGGCTTTCTTCTGGTTAGTTCTGCTTTTGGATATTTTAAAGGGGAATGAAACAAAACAAAACAACAAAACCAACAAGGCTACCCCCTCTGAAGTTCTTTCTATCTGAGATTATGAGATGTGTTAGAAATCTTATACTGGATGTTCTAACAAGTAATCAGTTTCAAAGTTTAATAGGTCCCAAGGAATCAGTGTAGAGACTTTAGAGAGTGCAGCTCATGTCACTGTCCAGAAGTTTGTAATTCCATCTATTTGAATATTTATGGACCTTTGGGAATTGAACTGACACCTTTTGACACATTTGATGCGTAGCCAATGTATCTTTACTCAACAGAGGGAATAATTTGCAGACACTGAATTGACTTTCTTTCTAGGTTACTATTTCTCCAATCGTCAACTCAGTAGAAATTTCACTCCGTGTTCCATCAGAGGTGTAGAGAAGGGAAATTTTGTCTTTTTTCTTAGTCTTTTCATTTATATCTGAAATTGGGGATGGGTCACAAAATGCTGCACCCAAGGATTTTCATTCTGAGGCATGCATACTAATGGTGTTTTAATAATGTTCAAATTTGTTTTTTTTTGTGTGGAAGTTTGAGACTTTTATTGTGAAATACATCAGCAATCTTATGGGAAGTTTCCAGCATGAAAATGATAAGCCTTGTCTTAAAGTGTAGCTAACTTCAGCAATTCTTCAATTTTGAATAATATATATACACATATGTATTATATGTGTATACACATATATATGTGTATAATATGTATGTGTAATATACATATATGTGTATATGTAATATACACATATATATGTGTATATATATTATTCAAAATATGTATTTATTTTAGAATGGCAATTGGAATGAGTCTCATCTGTCATTAGAGGTGGCTTCTAAAGGAATGCTCTCATTTTCGGCTGATTCATCTGGGAATATAATAGTGTCATTGACTGTGAACTGTTGCCCTCTGTACTTGTCAGGTGATCACCAATTCTCATGATGCTTCCTATAGAAATTGACAAAACCAGGTAGAATAGTAAAAATTAAAACAAAAGTCCTCTGGAGGTGTATGGGGAGGTGAACAGGGCTCATCTCATGCCAAGAGGCATCTGAATAGATGCACTTGTGAAACTATGAAAGAGAAGGAGGGAGCCAGATATCAAGTTTGGAAAGTACAAATACAGCTTACAGTAAGGCCTGTTGAAGAACCCTGATTTACAAATAATGATCACAAATTAAAGGCATCATGCTGATTAAGCACACCATGTTAGTAGCCCCTAATTCTTGTATTACTGAGAGAGTTCAGGAGATGGGTTGCTGTCTTATGAAGTGTATGCCTGATACAGCACATCAGCTCACAGCCAACACAGAGTTTTGGAAATCACTAAATGAATCTGTGTTGTCTCTGTAGCATTCATATTCATAGAGAATTCTTGTTTCCTTGTTTCTCCTTATGCCATCCCAATCCATGCATACTAACCGGAGTCTGGGTCTTATGTCTGGCTGCCATTACAGTTCATACAAGGCCAAGGGTTCATGGAACAAAGCATATGTGACATATATGTGCTCAAGAGAAAGATGTTAGTGGCCTGCAGCTGATGGCTGCAACTGAGTTGCTGGAAATGGAATGGATATGGTTCATTGGGAAGTATGTCATTGGTTTTCTTTTTAGCCTGAGACAGAGACACAATGTGAGGCCTATCTATCCCACCTCCACCATCTACTTTTGTGAGGGCAGTGGAATGTGTTCTTATGTAGGTGTAGTCCTAGAAAGGACTCTGAGAAATGTGGCCAAGGCACTCTCCCAAACTGTATTTCAATTTCAGGGCTGGGATTAGAAGAAAAAGCTGGGAGACTTGAACATTGCTAAGAGGTTAATGCTGGGGACAGAGTGAGACATGCTCACCAGGAGTGGAAAGCGTTAATGCAGTTCTTGGAATGGGAGAGTTGAAGCATGGGTGCCTCTCCTCTCGGACTCTTATTCCACATAGACAAGGCACTGCTTTTGTGTGGGGGCTTGGAGAGCTTTCTCACTGGCCACTGTTCTGGTGACAGATCCCAGTAACTAAGTGTCCTGTCTAACACTGGTCTTTCGAACGTTTGCCACTCTTTTGTGTCTCCAGGGATTACTGTCAAGAAGAAAAGATGCCACTTCTCTCCTTAGCCTTTGCATCTGATTTGTTCTTGATACAATATGCAAAAGACTTTACCAGGATCCCTTATTAGAGGAACAGTTTCTGATTTCTCAGTTACTTTATTCCATCTCACATTAACCCAGAAATGGTCAAATGCAATGATAGTTGCATTAGGGATGGCTAGAATTTTGGCTTTAAGTGTAAATAAAGGAACCAAGATACTGTAGTGTAAATTCACTTGTAATTGTCTTAAATAGAGAAAATTAATTGGTTACCATTTAATTAAAATTGAATGTCTACGTAGGATTGTTGGTGCTAAGCCTGAACCAGGAAGTAGAAATGATTAGTCTTATAGTGAAAGTTGATTGGGTGACTGAATCTTAACTATTTCTTTAGTCTCTGTCTATTGGCACTATAACTCTGTCTAAGCAGGATTCCATTCCCAAAGCTTGAACAGAAGGGACCCTGAGTTTCAATTGTTCCAAATCTATCATATAATGGAAGAGTATGCTGAGAGTCCTTCAAGTTCACTTTCACATAGACGACTCTTGATTAATAAAGCTGAGAAGTATTTCTATTTACATAACAGCTAACACTAAATTGTGGTTTAGGTCAGAGTTTTCAATCCAGATCCCCGCTGGAAGGGCTGAAGTAAGAAAGGGCCATGGCCTAAGATGTTTCTTCTTCTCAAAATGGGAGGTTGCTGACTTACCTCACAGAACTTAAAAAATAAAATAAAATTATAAACAAACAAGTTGGTGGGTAGCACACATCTTTAATCCCATTGCTCTGCTGGCAGAGACACAGCCTCATCTACATAGGGAGTTACAGGGCAGCCAAGTGTGCATCCTGGGATCCTGTCTCAAAAACAAACAAAAGTTAGAAACAGCAAAAGCCTTATCATAGGAAAATATTTGTGTAACTATTACACAAGCAATAACTGGCTCAGGTCTCTGATAGTTGTAATCAATTGTCCTTAGTCACACTGGCAGCATGAGTTAGTTCTTGATTTCTCTAATGGAAGAACAAAGGTTTCTTTAGAACAAAAGGTATTACATTCCCTTAAAGAGAAGGCCAAGTTGCATCAGCTCATGGGAGCCTCTAAACAAAGGTTTGCAGCACCTGGAATGGGGCTAAGCAAGAGGGTTTGGTGAAGTGCCCAGTGCTGGAGCTGGTGATGATCATCTTAGTCACCAATGGGCAAGTCATGTGAGGCCTGAAAACTTACATCTTATTAGACTGTAGTCTATTAGCGTAAGCTTATAAATTAGTTCCCATTTTATAGTGACATTTATTTTATTACCATAAAATATTTTAAATTTCCTTTTAGAGTCAGCGAGAACTTGTTTTACCTCTCAGAAGTATACATGTTAGTGAAATTTGACAAAGAGAGAGAAAGCCAAGAGGCGTTTTAACAGGTGAGATACAGTTGCACTCCCATAGACTTTCTAGGTCTGGATTCATTTGCCTTCCCTCTTTATTCAATTACAAACAGATTTGTGCAGGTGGATACTGGCTAGGCACTTCCTTATAAAGTAAGCTACTATTTTGCGACACTCTGTTGTGATGAGAGCAACGGCCTTGCATGGAGTCAAAACAGGCACGATAAAGACTAACTTTATCAGGATGTGATGGTGCTAGGGATAGATAGATAATCAGATAAAAAGTCAATTCCATGTAAATAGGCCTGAAGAATGAAGAAGGTTGTCACAGGAGAAACAGGGGGAAAGCCTTCTGGGCTTAGGGAATAGTGTGGCCTGGGAAACAACCTCACTTGTGGATTAACTGTGTTAGCTAGTGATTCTCACTCAGATCTTCCTGTGTCTTAGACACATTCAGTCAGCCTTCATTTGATGATTTGATGTGAGGCATGCGCGCGTGTGCACACACACACACACACACACACACACACACACACACTCGCGCGCGAGGTTGAAATCCCCACAGTAGCTATCTGGTGCTTTTTAATCCTGTGCCGACGATGCTTCCTGCCTACTGAATGCTTTGTGCTGTCCTTTAATGTATTAGTTTTGTTCATTTACTTAAAGGGAAAAAAGCAAAATCATGTTTCCTGCCCATCACCCCCTCTTTCCTTCTCTGCCCACCCCAAAAGAATGGGTGTGAAATTGGCTCTCCTGTGCACCGTGCCTGAACCCTGTAGCTGTATGCTTGATAGCTCTTGCTATGTTGTATTTTCTTTCCTGTCCTGTACAACTGTGACTTGAGCCCAGGGATTCTCACCTATAGCACATTGCACTGCCTGTACACAGACCATTGCCACTGATGGAAGTGTCATGAACTCTTGTACAACAGGGGCAACTTATTTTCTGAAATGTAGAAAAGCAGCTCATGGTAGGGTTCTCCCTTCCCGAGATGGCTCCCCTTTCACATCTGAAACAGCTTTAAACATAACAGTCAGTCATCATGATGTTAGATGTTCCTAACATTTTAATGCATTTCTCTGGTTTCACAAACATTAACTTTCTCTTTTCTCTGCCAAATGGATAACCCCCACCCTGAGAAAAAAGTTCAAAGACAGTGATATCTGAAGATTCTATCCTTAAGCTGGGTGGTGGTGGTACACGTCTTTAATCCCAGCATTTGGGAGGCAGGGGCAGGTGGATTTCTGAGTTTGAGGCCAGCCTGGTCGGCAGAGTGAGTTCCAGGACAGCCAGGACTACACAGAGAAACCCTGTCTCGAAAAATC
>NW_022196905.1:94940445-94977722 GCF_008632895.1 Mastomys coucha
AGAAGAAGAAGAAGAAGAAGAAGAAGAAGAAGAAGAAGAAGAAGAAGAAGAAGAAGAAGAAGGATTCTGTCCTTAAAATAGTTCATTCCTGCTATGACCCATAGCATTTCTAATTCAATTTAATGTTGACAGTTGTTTAAAATGGAGAAGTATATGGAATTGTTTGTTTTAAAGACCACTGTGATATTGTTAAACCAAACCAGCAGGAAAATGAGATTGCAATCAAAGGCAGCTCTATGAGAGAATCACACTGTACCTCAGGGCAATCAGCATGTAAGGTGCAGCCTGTGGGCTCCTCTCTCTACCTCTGCACAGTGTTCATCAGCAGGTGTAGCCATGGTCCAGAGGGTCAGAATCCTTCACATGTAAAACCTGGAAGTTTTTCTCATCCTGAGTGAGACAAGATTAAGTTGGATGATGCTAACAATTCCAGTAGGGTGAAATTTGTAACTCTGGACTTACCCCTTCTATCACTAATCCACAGATCCTATGAGCCTTCTAATACAAATACAAAAAACCTGAAAATACCCAAGAATGGGACACAGTAATGCTGGTAAGCTTATGTAGGGAAAAGTGTGTGTGTGTGTGTGTCTGTGTGTATGAGTGTTTGTATGAATATATGTGTGTGTTTGTATATGAGTGTATACATGAATGTGTGTATGAGTATATGCGTATGAGTATGTGTATAAATGTGTATAAGTATGTATGTATGTGTGTATGAGTATGTTTGTATGAATGTGTGTATATGTATGTATGTATGAGCATGTGTGTATGATATGTCTGTGTATGTGTATGAGTGTGTGTGTATGAGCATGTATGTATGAATGTGTGTGTATGTGTGTGTGTGTGTGTGTACAAGCACATGAACTCTCACTTGTGGGTGCTAAACATTTTGTACAGTTTCTCTCTACTTTATGGTTTGAGATGAGAACTTTCCCTGAATTAGGGTTTGCCATGATAGCTAGATTGGCTGTCCACGAAACCACAGAGGTCCCATTCCCTCTGCCTGCACTGCGCTTGGCTTACACGGGTTACATGCATACGTTGTCATGCTTGTTTTTTACCTTGGGTCCTGTGGATGGAATTCAAGTTCTCACATTTGCTCTTGACCCACTGTGATATTTTCTCAGCTCTCAGAAACGAACGATTATGTTTTTAATTGATTGATTCTGTTCCACTGAATCACAGCACACTATGGTGTATTGCAATGAGATCATATTTGCAAAGTCCCTAACCAATGAATCTGGTTCCTGTCAATATCTTCTGTCCCTCGAGCCAGAGATATATAAACCTTCAATTTCCTTTAGTTTTTAACATCAAGCTGCCTCTTGATCCTTTCATTTGAGATTCCTCCTGGGATGTCCCTAGTACATTATTTTTGGCTAGAGACTAGAGTTGGTTAGAGTAGAGGCTGTGTATGCCTCAGGGAAGCCAGCTCAACGTATTTTCTTAGCCAATTTTGTCACAAAGAATTTCACCCATTGCAGCAATGGTAAAGGGCAAGACGTGATTTTTTTTAAATGGAATTTTGTACTTTGTATTTTTGTAATTTCTCCTTGATACTCATTTGAGACATCTGTCATCAAAATACTTTAAGAAATATACAGCATACACTAATTCTGTATGTTGAAGAACATTTCAACATTGACTGAAAAAATTTAAAAAACAGAGTGTGGTTTCATTCTAGGTCCCTTCCCCTCAGAATTGTAAGCACAGAAGACATGATATTTCTCAGAGGCATTTCTGCCCATTTCCACACCATAACATGCCTTTGCTTGCCCAGCAAAATGATATGCATTCTTCACATTAACTTAGTAATTTTTCTGTTTTAGAGTTGAAAATCTGCTCCTAAATAAATTCTTAATGTGCAATTTCAAGACAGCGAGTTGCTAGCACAGTGTTGCTAATGATTAGCAAATGACTATTAAATGTAAACGAGATTTTTAATTTGCTTATAATGGATCTCCTTCCTCCACTCACTCTCACCTCCCTCCTCTCTGACTTTACTTTCTTTTCCTTCCCTTCTTCTCTCCCAACCCCATTTATTTTCTTTATTTCTTTAATTAAAACAAGATTTTGTCGGCCTAACAGTATATTAGCCTGGGAAAATTAGTGAGACCTTCTCTCAACCTGAGAAGGTGGAGGAGGACAGGGGTGTTTCTTAGTGGTGTGATGTTTGCCAAAGGCAGCAAGCACACACTGCACAGCACACTGAGCTGCTGTGCTTCACACTCATAGACCTTGCCCCACAGAGCTGCCAATCCACCATCGGTCAGAGATGCTGCTGTTGCTCCTGTGTCCTGTGTTGCTAGCTGTCTGGGGTTCATTTGTGCTGTACAGATTCTCTTTATTCCAATAAGCACAATATGGTGACTGTGTGCATAGCTTTCCCACTGCACTGTTATTAGGATGGTCAGTAGTGGTTGTTAACTTTTGAGGCTCTGGACTCATCTAGGAGTCACGCCTCCAGGTTCGCCTGTTAGGAAGTTTCCAGAACTGGTTAATGGAGGAGGAAAACTTACCCTAAATGAGGTGGCATC
Organism: Mastomys coucha; assembly: GCF_008632895.1. Lineage (NCBI taxonomy): Eukaryota > Metazoa > Chordata > Mammalia > Rodentia > Muridae > Mastomys > Mastomys coucha. Next base: position 94,942,986 of record NW_022196905.1, read on the forward strand.
GTTTTATGGGCTTGCCTAATGGAGTAACTAAAAAGGAGAAAGTGAAGGCAGCACTGCATTTATCTCCCTTTGGTTCCTGGTTGTAGATGTGATGGAACAAGGTGCTCACATGCCTGCCACCATGCCTTACTCGCATGGGGGACCACGTCTTCCATCTGGAAGCTAAAACAAACTCTTCATTCAGTTGAAGCACAAGAAAAGATTCTGAGGATGCAGGTATTATAAGCAACCTGAAAATGATTTATGTATGTGAGAACCATACATATGTTATATGGGAATATGATGCTTTTGTATATAAGGGACTTTAACATACCCAGACTCTGTGTGTGTGTGTGCATGCGTGTGTGCATGGGCACACATTTATCTATCAATCTGTCAGTGCATCTGTCTATACTGTGTATGTGTGTGTATCTATACTGTATGCATGTATATACAAATGTGTATGGATACCTGTGCTAGTTAGTTTTTATGTCTACTTGACACAGCTAAAATCATCAGAGAGGAAGGAACCTGAGTGATTTTTTTTTTTAAATGCCTCCGTGATATCAGGCTATAGGCAAGCCTGTAGGACATTTTCTTAATTAGTGATTGTTGGGTGAGGGCCCAGCCCATCATGGACGGTTCCATCCCCATGCAGGTGATCTGTGGTTTTATAAGAAAGCAGACAGAACAAGCCAGGGGCCAAACCAGCAAGTGCCACCCCTCCACGGCATCTTCATCAGCTTCTGCCTACAGGTTCTAGCTCTGTTTGAGTTTCTGGCCTGACTTCATGCATGACAAACAGTCCCGTGATCCTGATGTTCATTATCACAATGGTAATCCTAGCTCAAACAACACTTGTGCTCAGTAAAGAATGACTTTTGGGTCCTCCTCTGTCCCCCTCTGCAATGCTCCCCTGAGATAGGGTCTCTCATTGAAACTGGGGCTTTCCATGTTTTTGGCTATGCTGGAAGTCAGGCAAGCTCCAAGGATCCACCTGTCTCTTCCTGACTCAGAATGGAGGTTACAGGTGCATGATGCTGTGTCCAGCTTTGGAGTGTATACCTCAGATCTAAACTCGGGTCTTCATGTTTGAAAGAAAGTTTGAACCCATCCCTTCAACCCCAAGCCCCAGATCTCTTAGAGATCTGGAAGTGGTTACTGAAGTCTTCATATAGCAATCACAGTTTTATGGCTGGAATCCCACTATTAATTTTATTAAGAATTTCAATTGTTAAAAATGATTACCATTTTGAGTCAATATACAAAATAATGAGCTTTATTGTGATGTTTTCATACACATATACTTTTTTACCTTGCTCATATTTAGCTCTCCATTGCCTTTGTATCTTCCTTCTCCAATGCCATTAATCTCTTTCCACTTGCCAAACAGGGTGTTTTCATTCTCTATATGTATATATAAATATTTATACATATTAATTTATATTAATGGATTGCAAATATACTTAAAATATTTATTTAAATTAATTTAAATTTATTTAAATTAACCATAAGCACCTTTCACTTTCTTCACCAAAGTTGGTGCAAGTCCCCATGGAGCTGTGGGTCCTAGTTTTCATACTGGAGGGTGAAAAGGTGACAGGAAGAGCTCACAGTCTTTTCCCAAAGCCCAGTCTTCAGGACTTGCCAGTGGTGGTTTGGCTATCATCTTTCATTATTAATTCTTATCTGCTGTGCACTTTTATCAAAAACAAGTATTCCTATATCGTTCAGCTGAGAATTGGAGAGAGGATGAGGCTGTGACAGAGGAATGGCTGAGTATAATGAGGAAGGGCTCACCCCATACGTAGACATGCCCACACCTCATAATTAGTCATTTGTCAACTCACACATCATTACATATAAGACAAATTAAGCCATAAGTCATTAGCTCCAGGATTAAAGCTTGATAAAAATTTCCCATTATAAACTGCAATACACCATCCTTACTTCTGCACACTCTGGAGCTGCGTCATTGAAAGAGGAAGGGATGCGAGGGCATCCACAGCTCTGAGATTTGGCCATAGATCAGCACATAAGTGTTCAAGGGAACTCCTGACCACTAGATGTCCACAAGAAAGGGCTACCCTGCACTGGACATATAGGAACCATTCAGCACATGTGTGCACAGAGTTGCTATGTAAGGTTCCAAAATTCACTGAAGGAAGATCCCACACTCAGATAGTATGCAAAAACGAAGAGCGTTTATCCTGCAGAAACAACCAGCATGCTAGGGTCACCATCGTTTCAGAAGGTCGATGCAGGCAAAGACATTTGAGCCCCTTTTATAACAGAACTGCTTAATTGTTTCTAAGATAACCACAGACTTCTAAAACCTAGTATATATTCCAAGGGGTTATAAAAACCATTAGCCAAAGGTCATAAAGAAGATATACACCACAGGTGAAAAACCAGGAGATAAGATATTGTCTGGATTTATCTATACAAAACTTCAAGAACAGTTTAGTTTGGTCTTTAACTTTCCATGAACATGTGAACTAATAACAAATGATGAATGTTTAGTCAGATAATTACTCCTAGTAGCTATGCATGTAGATATTGTCTGTTATAAACCTCTTATTCAATTTATGAGTTGAATTTATGTGCAAACTAGGAGTGATCTTTTTTCCTTCTGAACACACACTCTGAAAGTTGTACAAGTGCTGAGAACAAAGGGCAGAGACAGGCCTCCCTGCCCTTCTCCTCCCAAGACTTAGAGAAGCACAGTTCCCTACCCTGATAGGACAAAGGCTGCTTTACCCAGCCTCCCCCTGTTTTTACTATGAGGTGCTAAACTGGAGACTGCAGCTTCTCCCCTAAGAGCAACCCAGACAGTCAGATCAGCTGTGGATGTGAAATATCTTACACTTAGGAAGGATAGCAGATGATTTATGGCCTAGTTTCTAAGTGGAGACAAATGGAGTAAAAAGTACTCTTCAACTGTATTAAAATAAACGCCCCACAGGTCCTTCCACCACCACCACCATCACCAACACCAACACCCCTTTCTTGCTACCTTTAGCACAGCTGGACATAGCATGGTGGCAAAGCGTTTGAGGGAGGGGCAGGCTCCTTTTATTTAGTGACTCACAGATGAAGATCCATCTAAAGAGCAAGCATTAGCAGGCACAAGGGCGTGCATGCTGTGAGCTTTGTTCCCCAAACAGGCATCATACACCACTCAGGAGTTGAAAATCTATAATTTTTCATAATTTTTAATAATCTATAATCTGTAATTTTTCTGTAGACTTGAGGCAAAGTGACAGATTTTTCTCTGAGAGCCAAGCCAAGCTCACCTGGGTTGACATTCACAGTTTAACTTCGGAGTTTCAGAGCATATAGCATTTGCTTCTAAGTTTAAAGTTCTTCTGCTGACATAGGAAGTCAATCTCCCCATCCTTCTGGGGATTGCATAGTAAGGCTTTGAGGAGCACTGAGGCAAGCTGTGGGGTGTGGTGGGTGTGGGTGGGTGGTCAGCGCGCACCCTCTCAGAGGCAAAGGGGATGGGGATGGAGTGAAGAACTCTGGGAAGGTGAACCAGAAATGGGGTCACATTTGGAATGTAAATAAATAAAATAATATTCAAATTGTTTTATTTATTTGCATTCCAAAAGAATAAATGTTAAATAATTTACAGATATTTCATTTAATATTATTTTCTCAATGAGCTAGTAATAAATGATCAATGAATATGAATAGTCTAAAGTTGGTAGGGTACTAGTATGATCAATTCACTGTTAAAAATGATTGGCTTGAAATTTAATTTAAAACATGAATGTACAACCAAAGATTCTACTTTTTTTATTGTTTGTCGTTTTGTTTATGTGAGGAAGATCTTTCCCTGTAGCTTGGGCTATGTTACTTCATTGTTACTTCATTGTTACTTCATTGTTACTTCATTGCTATTTCATTGTTACTTCATTGTTACTTCATTGTTACTTGCATTGGATGAGCCTTTAAACCAAGTTCAAATATTTCTTTTGACTACTGAACATTGCCCTTCAGGAAGAAAAACTTACATCAATATTCTAAAATGGAGAATTGAAATAAAATATTTTTCTCAAGAGTTTGGGATGTAGAACAGTCAGAGGGTGAACCAAGAGGGGAATAAAATCTGGAGTGTAAAAAAATAAAAAAGGAAAAAATAAATAAATAAAAAAATAAAGATGAGCTATGGAAAAAGTATAAAGCATAGAGCCCTGGAATAAAGCCAGCATTGAGACATGGCACAGAGGCTGCAGGATTCACAAACAGATGTGAAATGTGAATTGTGAGAATAATAAAACTTCATGAAGTTACCAAGGGGTCTAAGAATGAATGCTAGAGATAGGAGTTTCAGACTGAGTCTCAATCAGATTGGCCATGTTAAAATAATTGGCCTATTGTCAGGCACTACCTGGTATTGGTACTCTGGCTAGTTGACAGTAGAGTAAGTGTCCTAGGCTCAACTGTCAGAGCAGACTCCCCCATTTTCAGTGTCAGTGCCTTGCATGGAGGAGACCATTGCCACCAGGAAGCTACTGATGCTTTTCTTTGAGTCAAACGTTGCTATCACCATCACATGGTTGCTTGGGTTTGCTCTAGGGAACTTGGCAAACTTCTGGATACAGCTTGGACAGAACACAACAAGTACAAACCAAGCAGTGACTGCAGAAGCGTGTGGCTTTCCTGGAAACTGTGACACTTCCTTTTAAGCCCAGTCTCATCTCAGGGCCTTCAACTGTGTTGGGCCTTGTGGTCTTTTGTGCTTTGGGTTGGAGTCAGGGCTAAACTGAAGGTCACGCATGACTTTGTGAGTGGGAAGCAGGACAGCTCAGCTCTCCAGGTCCCGAGCCTCATAGCAGAAGCTTTGTGTGAATGTGTGAATATAGCTGAGGTGAGCATAGCAGCCAGTCTTTGCTTTGTGTTCACAGAAAACATTTCTGTCCCAGTGACAGAGAAAAGAGAGAGAGCGTGTGCCCTGTGTACCCTTTCAGGGATCCAGGCGATTCTTTTCTGTGTGGCTGGAGATGCGTGTGGTTAAGTATGCAATGCTGCTTCTTCTGTCTGCTCTGACATGCCTCTCAGATGTAAGACCAGCCTCTCTAAAACAGAATGTGGGAGGGACTGACATCTGAGGACCCCACTCCATTCAAACAGAATGAAATGGAGCCATTAGAGAGTTCAGTGCAGTATGAACTGTCTTGTCTAGTTATTCTGGGAGCCTGCACACAAGCTTCTAGTCTGTGTCTGCCTATGGTCTTGCCTTAAAATGTCACATGCAGCTACCATGTCCAGCTTCGCATGTGTTCTGGGTATCTGGACTCAGGTGCTCATGTTTGTGTGGCAAGTATGCTTGCCCACTGAGTCATCTTCCCAGATCTCTACTTCTTAATATTTGAAGTTAGATTATTTTTTGAAGCAAAATTACTGAAAAGTATATAAGGCCACAATTTGTAAAAATGATTGTCTACATTAAAGAGACAATGACTAGTTAACTTAGGCTGTGCATGACTACCTTCAGTAACTGCAACCTGCTGATGTTTTTAAAGCTAGATTTTCACCTTCCATTATTCCCTTTGCATATATTTTCTGCACTACTCTTAAAGCTAAATTACAGCTTGGAAATCATGCTTTAGAAATATTGTTTATCCAGTGTTAATGTGTTAGGTATAGTTGGTATGAGTTGGTCACCAGACACATATGAGCAAAATTTTTTGTTTTTCCTTTCATTTAAAAATAACCATACAAATTCTCATCTTTTCTATTAAATACTTTCCACTGCAGCTAAATGCCTGTGCTGACTGCTTATTTAGGGTCCCTACCTAACTTGAGAATAGCAACCGTTCTTAGAAGGGAGCAAAGTGCCCAAACAGAGCAAGTTGAGGGGCGAGTTGGGGGCTGGGGACAGGACAACGGTGCAAAGAAAATGCTTTGCTTCTCCAAGCCCTGTCTGGTTTCCAGAATTTTTTTATCATCAGGCTACAAGATATAACTTATCTTAAAAAATATTTTTATCTTTAAAATATGAGCTATAAAGAAAAACATTATAAAACCATGGTGCACATCTGTAATCCCAGCACTCAGGAGACAGCGACAAACAGATATTTCTGAATTCGAGGCTAGGCTAGTCTACATAAGGAGTTCTACATAGCTGTGTAGAGAGATCCCATCTCAAAGAACCAAAATAAATAAATGAATACATAGATAATTATAAAGAAAGAAAGGAAGAAAGAACAAATACCTTTTATTATTTTCCAAAACAAACAAACAAACAAACAAAAAACCCAAAACCAAAATCTCAACGTTTAACCTTAACCAGTGACCCTGTGGAAGAGATACAAATCTGCAACAGACAGGAAGTGGTTCCAGAGGATTCTAGGGGACCATCAGATGCACCCTCAGCCTTGGTTCTGTCACCACCACCAATGGTTGTGTTGTATTTATTATCATATATTAATGATGCTGGAAGAACAGACTAGGATGTGGATTATTATTTAGATGACCTATCTAATTACAGTTTATTTTTGCTCTATGCATCCAAAAACAACTGAAAATAACTGTAGCAATTCTCTGTTGCTACAATAAAGCACCATGCTAAAGGCAATTATAAAAGAAGTGGTTTATTTGGGTTTACAGTGCCTGAGATTAGAGCCCATAATGTCGAGGAAGGCTTGTGGGAGGCACATGAAGGTGGCTGAACACACTTTAATTACACACAGGAAGGAGGGAGTGGGGCCTCTAAACTCTTAAAGCCTGCTCCTAGTGACATCCTTCCTCCAGCAAGGTTCCCCCACCTAAGAGTTCTATAATATCCCCAAACAGCACCACAAACTGGCGACCAAGTGTTCATATACGTGAGACAATAGGGAACATTTACATTCTTTTTTTCAGCACTACAATGACTTTGCCATTAATATTTAGTGTTTTATAGTATGCCTTAATAAAATTTGTCATTGTAGCAATTATACCTGCTTTGCATATCATGGCCTGCAAAGGTTAAACTAGCCTTTAAGCTCTGAGCTTTTTTGTTATTTATTCATTCAATATGCATTGTTATGTTCACGGGGATAGAAGCCAGTATCTTACACATACTAGAGAAGTTCTGTACCAGTGAGACAAATCTCTAGCCCCACTTAACCTCTACTTAACCCTTATGGTATGCCCAATATTCTGCTCTACCCTGGGACTAAAATCAAAGATAAGGTTTGATGGTTTTGGCCTCAGGAGATTTTGTTTAGGAACATTGCAATAAGTAACTGTAAATACGCACTTACTAACCATGCCAACTGCTGTAAAGAGGAAAACGAAAGTGTGTTGCAATAGGGAATTAGGGAATATTTCCACCAGGGAGAGAGGACTAGTATAGCAGGAGAGGATAGCAGCTGTAATGGCACCGGGCTGGAGAAGCAAACAGCGAGTGTCAGAGTTGCTGTGCCCTGAGAAGAGGGGTTCACAGTCTCCCCCAGGGGACTGGTTATCTATCACGAAGTAAGGATTTGGTTTCCCCATCAGGATGTAGAACAGTATGTGGAAGAAGTTTATGTGATATGGATAACTTATGTCCAAATAGTGCCCCCAGACCTCTGTGTAGAGACTAGATTTCAAGAGAATGTTGTAAGAATGTTCCTCCCACTCATGAGGAAAACCACCTGGTTCTCTGGGTGGAAGAACGGACCTGGAGCCCTCATCTAGTCCACTTTGCCACAGAATAGGTTTGATATTCAAGTGCTTTAGAGCATGCCTGCCTTCCTTGGGGGCTATGAGCTTGCAGGCGATGTTGGATCACAGTCTAAGCGTTTCTGTGGAAGGTGTTCATGGGAAGGGCTTGTGCGGCCTTTCCTTAATGCTGTGATCTCTAGGATTCAAAGGCTCCCATGGTATGCTGTGTTTAGTCTCTATCACTGCTGACACCCATGGAAACTCAGAAAAAAATAAACTTAAATTAAGAAATCCCCAGGCACTGGATTCAAACTGATGCATGCCTTGGATCAGTCCCCAGGTTCTCTTTTAAGAAAACTCATAATTTTTCCTCTCTTCATATGAATTTTCAAATGAGACTTTCTTCCTCAGTGAGACCCTTGATAAGTTAGGAATAAAAGGTAAGCCTATGGTTAGGCTAGCTTTTGTAGCATAAAAAAAAAATGTATGTTAATTTTGTCTAAATCTTATAGCAATGCTATGACATATTGAACATATTTATTTTATTCTTTTAAATTTATTCTTCTTAACAACATAAGGCCTTTCCTTCCTTTCCTCTATGTCACCAAACCAGGCTACACTCTTGTTTTTTGTATTCTCTTCTGCTTTACAGCTGAGATGTCATGCCTGTGGAAGGGAAATGATCCCCGTTCCATTCAAGGCTGTAACTCTTGTGGGAACCTGGAGTTATTTGTGCTAATAGATGCTCAATGAATGTTTATGAAATAAATGAGTGGATGTGTGAAAATGAGCAGTCACATTCTGTTTGTGTGATATACATCTGTGTTCCCATGACTGTGTGCATATGTATGTGTCAGCACGAATGCACATGGAAGCCACAGGTCAGTGGCAGCTTGGTCCTCGTTTGACTCCCTTCTTTCTGTTTTGAGGTAACATCTCTCACAGAACCCTGAGTTCATTAATTCGCCAGTGAGCCTCAGGGATCTGCTTGTCCCTTAATTTTCAGCATGGGATTACAAATGCCCACACTGTGCCCAGCCTAAACCCGAATATTGGGAATCTGAACTCAGGGCCTCACGTTTGTGAGACAAGGGCTTTACTGACTGAGCCATCTCTCCAGCCCCCATATTCTCATTACACTAATATCCTTTAGGAGAAAGCCATTTGCCCCATTTCTGCAGCAACCTCTTCTCCTTAGAATCCCCTTTTTAATTCACCTCTTCAGAGGTTAGACAGTTCACTGTGTGTATGTTTTGTGCAGTGCAGGGCATTGCTAGCCACTGTGCACCAAGCATCCCAGCAAACCTCTGTCTGGACATGCAAAATAACTCTAGTCAGCACCAATTCCTCCAAAGAAAAAGCACTGTATTTATTTCCTTGTATTTCCTCGTGTGCAACTAGCAATGCTAAAAGTACAAAGGCTTTGTGTCACCCAATACCAAATGTTGACAATCTTCTATATGTAACATTCTATATTAATTAATACAATACATTATTGTATCTAATCAAAAGGAGTACACAGAAAAACCCATTCTCTGCAGCTGTTGGTCCACTTGGACAAGCCACTCCAAGAACTGCTAACATCTCTGAAGTGTTAATCCCTAGGAGCCAGTGAAGGACAGACAGGTTCTTAGTGTAAGAGTACACCATCCCAAGAGAAGGGCCAGTGAAAGTGCTTAAATAGCAGGAACCAGAGAGAGCTAGCTTGTCCTTGCATAAGAGAAGCCAGAAGTGAGCCATGTTAAGAACTCAAAAAAGACTAATAGAGTTCTACATTTGGAAACTAGCTAGAATCTTTTTGTGTTATGGAGCTTTTCATAGGATATTTGCATGGAAATTGACAGAACCCTGTCTTTTTATTGAACAAAGTAAACCACATTAATGACCAAGAGCTTCACATGGAACATAATAGAGGAAATGGCCCTTGAAGGGGAAAAATCTCACTTCATTTCCCAAGGAAGACGTGATAAGAACAGAGGTCCTGCATGTGCTTGGTAATGAGGCTCAGCTTTGAGGGAGGATGTGGGCAGCGGGAGAGGGGGACTTCAAAGTTCAGTGTGCCTGATCACTCTCTACCAAGGGGTTTGTTTTAATCAGAGCTTGCAAATTTGTCGAGTACCAAAGCATAGCTTCAAGTTGGACCATATCAGTGATCCTCAAAGGATCCATTTTCACATAAAAATGTGATTTATCCCAACCCCACTCATCAGAGGGCTATCGTTTTAACTCAGAAAAATAATATAATATTATATATCAAAATGTATTATGAGTTTGATTTCATGTGAAGAATTGTACAGTGAAGGCAGACAGAAGAGTAATTTAGAGACAAGTGTGACATTCAGCCTGTGCTGCTGGGTGCTTTATGCTCAGTGCTCGGAGTTGGCAGAGCCGGGGGCTCAAATGCTGAGTTCTCTTCTGTCATGGCAAGTCTAAGTGTGTCTTTCTGGTTTTATTGTAAATTCTTCTGTCTTTGACAAAAGAAATTTTTATATTTGGTTCCAAACTATTGATTATAGAGAAAAGTCTTGAAATGTGTATCCTGAGATGATGCTGAGAAAACCATCTTTGACTTAGCATGTCCACCTCATTACAATAGTCTGCTCCATGTTAATGCCTGGTAGTTGAGAATATTATATGAGCTCTACCTTCAGTGACATTCATGAGCAGACATACTGCCTTCTTAGATGTAGTATGGCCCATTTCCTTTGTTCCAGTTGCTGGGTACTATAAGGAAATAAAGATAAACTGTTAAATCTTTTGAAGCAAATGAATATTTTTTATTCCCAGTTGAAACTAAATTTTAATAGCCAATTAACAGAGACTTCACTATATTAACCAGGGAACTAAAACTCTATGTAATGAATTAGCTTGGTTAGAGTTCACTTATCTGCAGTGCTCAATAGTTCAGAATATATGGAGGTGGTTGGGAAACTGGGAATCTCTTTACATCGGGACCATTCTCCTTGGGGCACCTATCTGATGCTGATAGTTGCAGCTTGCACGGGATTCACTTTCATCTCTGATAGCTCCCCCATATATTAACCTCCTTCAATAAAAATTTGGACACACCTTTTATTATGTTTCTTCAGGGCATCCTTATAAGGATCGTTAGGACCAAATATCTCTTGATACAGATATTATTATATTTCTGAAGAAGAAAAAAGAAAGCAGTGGGAAAAATTTAAGATCATCAGAATAGTGCTGATGTTCTCATTTCTCAGATGATGGTGAAACAGAGGTAGGCAATCAATGCTGGAAAGCTCGCTGTAGGCAAAGGGTAGAGATGTTCTGCTCATTCAGCCACTCTCTTTCATCTTTGTATCTGTCAGATGCTGCCGACATTTGTGAGATTAGCAGCTCATTGCTGTACAAGTGCTAATAGGGTTCAGAACTCGGCATCTGAGACAGAAGCACCTGAGACAGACACACAGAATGCCAAGTAGTACTAGGGAGAGTTTATTCTAGGGCCAAGAGGGCTCCTTTTTATTCCTTTCTTTTATTGAAAAGTGGTTCTGTTCTCATACAATATCTACTGATTACAGTTTCCCCCACTTGCCCTCCCCTTTGGATACTTCCTTTCTCTTTCTCATTAAAAAGAACAGGCTTCTCAGAGATAACAGCCCAACAGGACAAAATAAAATATAATGAGATTTTAAAAAAATAGCCATCACATTGAGGCTAGACAAGACAACTCAACAGAAGGAAAAGAACCCCAAGAGCGGGCACAGGAGTCAGAGACCCACCCATTCGCACACTCAGGAATCTCATAAAAATACTAAGCTTAAAGCTTTAATGTATACTCAGGACTTGGGACAGAGTTGAGTAGACCCTGTACTTGGCTGCTTCTTCAGTCTCTGTAAGTTCATATAAGCCTTGCTTGGCTGACTCAGAGGACTTTGTTCAAGAGAACTCCTGAGCTCCAGATGTGTCTTAAATTGAAAAATAGGATGTGTCCACTGAGGAGACAGTATTTGTGTACTGATGTTAGCAAACACTGTAAATCTAAGAAGACATGGCAGGGGTAGGGAGCTGTTGGCATTACAAAGAGGAGACAGTATAGGAAATCTCAGATGCAAGGTGTTAGTAAAAGCAGACTGGGATCACAGGGGCAGGGACAAAGCCGTGTGACATGGTTTTGGAGAAACTTGCACAGATACCCCATGTAAAATAAAGTTGTCCTTTAGTTTGCTATCAATAGGAAGCTGTCGTGACATAGAGATGAGTTTGATAACTTGAAAATTCTCACTGTCTTAGGAAGAAGGGCCTCCCATGTAGCTGAGAGATGATTTGGGAAGGTTATATGGGTATCAAATAGTGGTGGTAGGCTAAAGCACATTAGGTGCTAGCTTAGATGCAAGGAAGAGGTTTGAATCTGTCCAAGTGAAGACTAGAGGTCACACTACATAGGGATGGGTTCAGTTCAGGACTGAGAGAGGGAGGCCTGGAGACCAGATGGCTCAGTATCCTGTATCCTTGGAAGTGGGTTATTATGGGAAAACCAGTTATTTTACTTTTCAAAGCCAGATGACTAGATCACTAGAGAAAGATAGAGTAGGCTCCCTGAGTCTATAAAGTGTTCAGACAAGGTTTTTATCATTCATGTTGAATTTGTATGAGGTCAACAGTGTAGTACAGTGGGCACAAAAGGATGCTTGCTCATGTTGACCACTGCAAGTTCAGTGACTACCACATCTATTGTGATCTGTGGAACAAGATGCTGTTCTAGACTACAACAGCTGATGATGTCATGACTGCATTGGAACTTGGGATTTCCTGTTTTCCAGTAACCAAACAGATGACTCACTAGGTCTCAATGAGATGCTTAGGAGTGGGGTGCAAACAGTGACTCCTCACAGCTGGCTGAGGTGGGAGGCGGCTCCCTGGCCTGCTCTACCTTCCCTGTCATATACATCCTTAGCAGACAAGAACTGAGGAAAAAAACAACCCTTAGTTTATGATGCTTGAAAAGATATGTAGATGAGACAACTCATTAAAGAATTACCCATGGTCAGTAAATATGTGAAACATTCTTTTATGAAGTTTAAATAAACTTGACATGACTGAAGTTAGCCATCATAGCCAGAAATAGAGAACTCATGAGTCAAGTTCTATTTGTGTATTGGAACACTAAGAAACCACCAAAATGTTCTTGTATATGAATAGCTAATAAGAAATGTATTTTTAGTTAAAAAAAAGCTTTGTATATTCCCTGACATTCAAATTTTAATTATATTTAGGTATACGGCTGTGGATGTATGTCCATGCATGAAGAAATGAGGCTAAAAATATACCCCAAAGTGTTAAGAGATTCATCAGACAATAGTTGATTTTGAGTCATTCCTTTCTATGTTTCATTTTTTCATGTGCTCTGTAATGAACACACATTCTTTTGTCAAAATAAAGTGATTGACATGATAAATAATTTCCATGAAAATGTATACTTTAATTCTACCATTTGGCATAACTTGAGTAGTTCATTGGTAGAGCTTTATCTAATACAGTGTTCAAGTAAGAATCTTTCAGGAGGCCTTGGGCTCTGTCCTTTCATCTCCATAGCCCATTCCCACTCAATGAGTGCCTTTTCTTTATCAACTGCCTCAGTTTCCATTACATACAACACCATCAGAATAGTGTTTGAGAATACTTCTTGATTTTAAAGTTGAGGATTACAACACACACACTAAAATCCCATCTAACATATATACTCGTGTGGTTGAGAACCAGCCAAGCTGACAGCTTTGTTTATCTGAGTAGTTTCCTTCTCTGGGATTTTCTTTGTTTTTCTAAATTTCCACAAGAATCACTCACCAAGCTCAGCTCAAAAGAAAAGTACACATTATTTCCCAAAGGTCGGAGGGGTAAAGAGAACTGGAGGAGGAGAAAGGAATCAAAGTGTTTATAGATCTCCATGGAATCCATCAAGCATCCATCTTTGTTATTTACAACAGCTGGTCTTTTCTAAGTCTCCTTGGAAACTCCCACCTCCTGCTGCAGTTCTTTCAGACACATGGAAAATTGTGACTTTCAGGAGGTCAGATGCGATCTCAGTTCCCAAGAGTCAGGTGCAAGAGTATTCCTCAAGTATTAGCTGCGTGGCAAGCGTCTTAGGAAACATTTCCCCTACATCTTAGGAAACATTTCCCCTCTCTGGCTGGCTGGCCTCACACGGGCTGTTAGGATGTCTCTGGCCATCTCTGTTAGGGTCTATGAGAGGAATAGTAAGATGAAAATTTCCAAGCTTGAGTTTGAATCTGGAATCTATCATCAATGAACTTGAGAACTTGAGCAAGTCTGAGTCTTCATATTTAGTGACCCACTCGTTCTTCATTCAGTAAACTAACCCCGAGAACAAAGACACTTGGCAGTCTCTGTCACAAGCCTCAAATACAGACCAGCAAATAAACAAGCTACTCTCATAGAGGCAGAACAAGACTGTGTTATGTAAGTGTGTGAGCATATAATGCCAGAGAGGAGGGAGTGGAGTGGTGGAAAACCAGACTGATGTACAGGAGGGCAAAAGACAGACAAAAGCTGGATTATGAATTGCTAGACACATGACAGGAAACACCTGAAAACTGAGAGGTGGCCATAGTCACTACGTTGCTGCCCTCACCAGACTGTCGGAAGCACACCAAAGGGGCTCTGTACAGGTGGAGGAGTGCTTGCAGTTTTGTGGAAAGTTTGCCTTTGTAAGAAAGGATTGGTGCTCTCTTTTTTCTGTTTTAGGGCAGTGTCCCCGTGGGTATAAACATTCCCTGTAGTGAGCGGTGTTGCCACACCCAAGCCCCTTTGTGATCCTTTGCTTTGAGCAAGGTGATTTACACAAAATTGTAATTTAGTAAGAACAAAAGACATGGTCAAGTAGTTTATTGGTGCCAGCTTTTATTGGTGCCAGCTCACAATAGTCACACACACTGACCCTTTCAATACACTTCCCTAATATCACTAGTAAACTCAGCCAATGTTCTTGTCTTTTAGATGTCTCTCTGTGGATATTTTCATATTCACATGCATAACAGCCACCTGGGATGAGCTTTAAATCACAAGGAAGGACACTGAAACTTTAAGGCTGTCACCATTAATGTTTGCATGTCCTTGTTCTGCCCAGGTGCTGGATACACCAGGCTAGGTTTCTTGGGATCCAGTCCTTTGTCCTCAGGTGTTGGTGGCCTTCAGTGAAATGACACACGAAAGTGGATGGGGACACTGCTGGCTGCAGGCCAGCCAAAAGCTCTAATGCTTGCTATCTGCAGGGGCATCTCCTATCTGCAGGCCTCCAGTTGTGGAAAGGAAGCCACTCAGTGTAGCAAGGACCGGGAATGCAGGGCTGAGAGGAGGATTTCTCACCAAGTGAAAGACTGTTTCAGACCTTCGTTACAAACATAGATTATATTCCTTTGGAAAAATGAACAAGCGTGTGTTTTTCTGGAGGTGCTTGGAAGTACTAACAGGGTTGAAGAAGGAAACACATACGTGAAAAGGAGACGAGAGAGGGAGACATGGAAGGGGAGGGACAAGAGTTCCTGAAACATCTGGCACTCAGGGCATAAACAGACATATTTGAAGATGGCTGGAGAGTGACTGAGTGTCAGTTAGGGATAGTAGCCAGCCAGTTCATGCTGACACTCCTTCCCATGTGCACACAGTGAGATCACACACAGCCCTATCTGATGCCTATGCTTATTGTTTGCATTAAACATGTAGACAGTAGGGTCACCTCTAGTTCTAAGCTTTCTGTAGCCGTTTCTGTTAGACAGTGTTCTGTACATGCCTTCAAATGTAAATCTATTTGTGCTGAGAGGTGGACCCTGTAGCTGGTCCATCTGGTTTTAAATCCTGGCTCTCCATCTGCTACATGTGTGACCTTCAACTTAATCTTCAACCTTTCTGTTGCTCAGCTTCCCTGTTCCTAAAGAAGAACAAAAATATTACCTATGGCAAAGAATTAATGTGGTGATGAAACAGATTTTATATATACACATATGTTGCAATACATATAAATATGTAATCTATATATTCTCTATATTCTATATAATCATTACACTATTGTGATCTATAATATGAATATTATATAATAATAATGGCTATATAATTATGTATAGTACTATAATAATAAATATATTATATGATTATGATACAATATTATGTATGATATCTAGAATTTTATATTGTCAATTACACCTAGCATATGAAATGTAATACATATTATATTACAATATATGTTGTATAAAGACATACATACTATGTAAAGAAATATATGTTCTATAACATATATCATATATAAAGCAGCAAGTGGATGGCGTCACCAGGGAATGGGCGCGCTTCTCGATTGTGCTGGCTGGCATGCCTCTCTATATTGTCATGCCTGGTCTCTTTTCTGTTTACCCCACTGTCCTACACAGCTGTTTCTGTTTATTCATGCCTGAGTCTGTCACTCCCACAAAGGCTCCGAGTTTGTGTTAGCAATCGTCAGAGCAGTGCCTCTCAACCTTCCTGAGGCTGCGATCCTTTAACAGCGCCTTGTGCTGTGGTACCTGACCATAAAATCATTTAAGTTGCTTCTTCATAACTGTAATTTTGCTACCGTTATGAACCATAATATAAATATTTGTGGTTTTCAATGGCCTTAGGGTTGTTCAACCCCGACAGGGTCACACCCATAGATTGAGAACTGCTGACCTAAGGGGACCCTGATTTCCTTAAAACAAAAACAAACCAAAATACAACAAAACAAAAACAAAGAAAAACCCAACAAAACAAAACAAAACAAAAAAAAACAACTAACTTTATCCATGTTTCCTCTTCTTTTCTGACACTCTTTATTCCATTTTGAACACTCCTTGCTGGTCCTATTACTTGGTGCTTTTTGGGAGAGGAGCACGGACTTGCTTCTGATGTAACCTAGAGATCTTCACCACTTAGCAAGATGGTACCTCCAGTCTAAATGTTGTCAACTTGCATCTTTGCAGTAGTGTGCCTTTTAACAACTGCACAGCCAGGAACGGGGCACAGGATGATTTAATAAACGTTTTTTATCTGGGCAAGCAGAATATAGGCTCAGACAAATCCTGGTTAACTTACTAGGAGTCAGGTGTAATGAGGCATTGGGCATTAGTGTATTGAGTGGAACTGAAGAGGCAACATAGAAAACGGCATTCAGCTGCATGCATACCTTAGGCAGTGTGATGGGCTATCCAGCTGAACTGATATATTTTAGCTCATGTGGCTCACTGTCACCAACAGGCAGACCAGAGGCAGAGGCTGTGAGCTGAGTGAAGCAGAGTTGGAAAGATGTCAGAGATTGCTCTCTGGAGCTGCTGCCGGCTTCTTAGGGAGCTTCAGGCACAGTTCCCTCATGGCTGACACTTCTGTACTGAACAGGGCTTTCTAGCTTTAGAGATTTTTTTTATTTTATTTGAGTTCCCAGTTTTCCATCTTCATGGACCAAGAGTCTGCCCTCTATCTGCGTCCGTTTGGGGCTCCTTGTCCCTGTTTAGAGGGCCCTGTTCCTGTTTTGGAGGCCCTACCCGTTTAGGGGACCCAGTCCCTCTTGGGGGCCACTTTCTTGTTTGGGGGTGCTGTATAATGATGCCTGAGTTTTAGTTGTACTGGTTTTCTCTTGCAGAATTTGTCTGTGCATTGGTTAAAAGCATGGACTTCGGACTGCGTTTGTCTGGGCTACTAATGTAGCTACTGTGGGTGTAAGAGAAATAGAAAAGGAGATATCAGCTTATTCACTTAAAAGTTATGGCCATAGATGGCACAGGCTAAGTTCAATACCAAGAGAAATTAGAAGTGAAAAAAAAATCTTTTTAATATCTGGACCTAATTTTATAGTAATGAGCAAAACATAGATTTTTATTAGGACTTTGTTAATAAGCAAAAATTGGGTTTGGTAGGACTTTATCTTAAAAGCACCAGTAGTTCGTTTAATCTAATGTAAATCAGGTTATACTTCTCTTCGTAGGTACTGCCGGTATTGAGCTGGTAAGTACTTGGAGGTGGGCTACTCTTGGTGTGTGTGTTTTGAGTTACAGATGCTTTCATCTCTCAGTGCAGCTTCTGAAAAGTAGGAATATAATCCAAAATATTAAAAAAAGCCACAAGTGGTATGCATGAATTAATATATGTAGGCCACGTTTGCCTAGTCCTGGGGCAACAGTAGTGACTGAGCAGTGCTGAAGGGCATCTGTACCCCTTACTCCTCCCTAGGAATTATCTATAGGGGGAAAGACTAGTTCTAAAATAGATCTACATTCAGGGGTCTTTAGAAATTTTGTTCTACCCACTATTAAAAATAGATAGAAACAATTCTTTGAAAAATTCTTGATTTTTTAAGTGAATATTACAGGATCAATGCTGGATTCTCTGCGTGTCTCATTGGGGAATGCTCCCCCACGTCCACCCCCTCAGCTTGCATCTTCATCTAGACTTCCCCCTGTGGTAATGCCTCCTCCCCCAACAATTTAGGAACCTGAGAAAACACAGGTTCTTATCAGGGAGTCGGATGATCTTTTGAGTCCAGGGCAAACACCAGATGAATATCTGCACGGCCTACTTGCTGCAACATGACAGACTAAACCAGAAGAATGTGAGAGCAGCTTGCTTGTCTCCCAACCCTTGCAGGTCTCTGCGTGGCATGCACATTTCTTTCTTCATTTAGATATTTAGTAACAATCCCTGGTTTGACCTGGGCTTTTCTCTAAGCTTGCCTACAGTAACAATGAGTATGTTGTAATTCAGGGCATGCGCTGGCAAAGGGTCCTTTAAAAATTACTGGTGCAAGTAATTAGGGTTGTACTTCTTTAGTGGTTACGGGGTGAGCTAGGTTCTCTCGTTGTTAGTGTATAGTTCACTATGCAGATGCTATCTCACTATCTCTAACCTATGAGTAAGCCAGCCTGCCGCTGTGTACTGAAACACACGCTTTTTGTTCCTATGTAGTAATTGTTATTTTAATTATGCAATACTCAAAAGTTGAGAAAAGTGAGCTGACTTTAAGGATAACCATGTAACCCACCATCTATGAATGCTTCACTGTACTTTTTCAAATACCATTTATATAAAGAAAGAACATGCTAAGACACAGTTGAAGAGCCCCATCCATCTTTTATGTTTTCACACTAGCATTGACTGGTGTTTCTAGTTATGCTCGTACCTGCTTAGGCATTTTTGCAGATTCATTTCTTTATAAACAATGTATGCTAATTTTATGTTTTAAAAGTTTAATGTGTCATCACTTTCTAAAGCTCCTTTGACAGTTTCATTATGCAGTAATATATTTTAAATTAAACACGTTGATATGTTCACAATATGGTTGATCAGTAGTAGCTGCTGTGTAGTGTTCCATGGTGTGATACCAGACACAACATCTTAACTTTATTAAATACTTCCCATCAGGCATTCTGATAGGTGTTTCTATGTATGTGTGGCTCGATATTTTCCCCCCAATCTTAAAGCTTCATAGGGGGGTGTTGCTTTCATGAGAAGTGATTTTATTCTGTTGTTCTCTAAGCCCAGTATTTCTGGGTTCAAAAAAGTTTTGTAAATTCTGCTCAGAAACCAAAAACTTCTTGGCTGATCTTTACTACTTGTTAGCACCAGTGCTTAATCCAACATTTCTTAATACTCGACCCCTAAGCTCATGAGTTTACTGAATACAGTTTCCTCTAGGTGCAACAGACGCTTCTGAGCAGATCTTTTTACCACTACACAAAGAGGAGCCCAAATTTCTCAGCCTCCTGTGGCAGGTACACTGTCATAGGCCATCTGATTCCAAAGCCAGGATTGTGCAGTTGAAGTGCTTTGTCAATATGTCAATTCTTGGTGGCAGTTTTAAAAATAACTTCACTAATAATGCAATAATGCAAACACCTCAGTACCCAGCGTCTTACATGAGTTTGCAATCAGTTTTGCATATGTTGTACTATCACGGTTGGAGACTGGCTGAGGTTAACTGAACTTGGGTGTACTTGCTGGGCTGGGTGACAGTGTGGAGCCTGAATCTGGGTCTCTTCCTCATCCCTTTATTCTCTCTTAGACCGTGGGCTACTTACTTAATATTTTTGAATTTTTACAGAAATTGAAATTAATATATATCATTTTCTCCATTCCCTGTTCTCTCCCCAACCCCTCCTATGCCTGACAATGATCCTTCTCAAATGACCACTGAACAGTCTTTCTTTTATTGTTACAGTTTGTTTATTTGTATTTATTTATTTATTTAGGCCGTCTCAGTGGCACACACAAATAATTCCAGCAGTTGGAAGTAAATTAATGTATTCAAGGATGTCTATGCTACATAGCAAGTTCAAGGCCAGGTTGGACTATGTAAGATCCTGTATCAAGAGCCAAAACATGAAATAAAATATTTTTACTTTATAGTGTAAGAGAGAGAAGTTAGTCACCCTTCAGACCCCTGGATTGTGTCTTTTGACATCCCATCATGTCCACCCGGGTATTGAAAGTCAGAACTGTGTGGTCCTGTTCTCTTAGCAAAGGGGGAAGGAGGGAAAATAAAGAACCAAGAAGAGACTTCCATTAACCCAAAAGTCATTGTCTGGTGTGTAATCGTCATTGGCTGTCCTCTATGACCAGGCTATAGAAATTCAAACATCTCAACCAAGAAACACAGGCGTTATTTCTATTTTACTAATGAGAAGCTGAGTCTGAAGATTCCACTTATTAGCTTAGTTAGTGACAGCATCAAGGATTCAATAAACATTGTTTTTATACACTATGTATATTCTGTTTTCTAAAAATCATTATTTTGATTATAATTTCCTCAGATTTTAAAGTAAAAGTTGACGCACAGATTTTAAGTAAATACAGGCGCCTGTCTGTAGGCTTCCCTGTGTCTGTCAGTATAAAGTTATCTTCAGTGTTCTGAGACAGAGCTGATGATCATCAGTATCCGTTTGGACCAAGGAAAACAAAGACCACAAAGGCAGTTGGATAGAGCTGCTGTGAGCGGATGTCTGCGTTTCCCATTTCTTTTTAGCACACTTCTCAGTGTTTAATGCTTTTCTTTGGCAAGCTGAAGCAGTAAAAGTCATAATCAGAATATATTTATGAAACAGGTAAATTAGTGTCTCTGATGAAGCCTATAACCACTCTCCAGAAATCAATCTCCAGGAGGACAGAGGTCCTAATTAGTTTCTAAGTTTCTTCTTGGCATGAGGTTTAAATTAGTCTCTAAGTTTCTTTTTGGCACAAGAATGCTTTTTTATAGGAATGAGAGCTAACGACTTGCCATTTCATCCCCTATGTTCATAGGCTGTGTGACTTTGGGGTATCTATGTAACGTCTCTGAGCTCAGTTATCTTTCTGGATAATGGATGGAGAAGTGAATACAATTCTCTGTGCTTAGGAAACCCGGAGGATTACAAATTCAATATGGAGGATATGCATTGGCTTAGAGGAACGGCATTAGACATGTATCTTTCAGATTTAAACTCGTGGAGACTGGCAAGTTTCAGTCATTTACTCATGCATGTTTAGATCCCTAATAAATGCTATGTGGAAAAAAGTGCTAGAGAAAGGAAAGAGTAAAATACATTTTAAAAGGTGGAAGGATGAATGGTATAACTGGAGAGAAACCAGCAAAGTTTTTATTTCTCTCATGGATTTTGAAATATAGATGCATTACCTTCAGTGCATCTTTTTGTTTTTGGTTTTTTGGTTTTTTTTTTCCAGACAGGGTTTCTCTGAATAGCACTGGCTGTCCTGGAACTCACTCTGTAGACCAGGCTGGCCTCAAACTCAGAAATCTGCCTGCCTCTGCCTCCCAAGTGCTGGGATTAAAGGCGTGCGCCACCACCGCCCGGCCAGTGCATCTTTTTGTATGAAGATGCTTAAGAGGACTATAGAAAATTGTAGAATTACAACAAATTCTGCATAGATGAGAGATTATTCCTTATACTATCTCGATAAACAGAAACTCTGAAAACATAGAGATAGACGTAAAACAGTGTAATACAGTTGTATTTTTTAAAAAAGAGAGAGATAAACAACTGTATAGAAAAACAAAGTGGACAGACCCAGGAGCCGACATGGAGGATGGACCCAGGAGCCGACATGGAGGACGGACACAAGAGCTGACATGGAGGACGGACATAGGAGCCGACATGGAGGAAGGACACAGGAGCCAACATGGAGGACAGACACAGGAGCCAACATGGAGGACAGACACAGGAGCCAACATGGAGGACTGACACAGGAGCCAACATGGAGGGCTTTTTCTCTTAAATATTTACTTGATTTTATTTTGCACATATGAGTGTTTGCCTCTATGTATGTACATGCACAGAATGTGTAGCTAGTGCCCATTGAAGTCCAGAAGAGGGCATCAGATCTCCTGGAACCGGAGTTACAGATGGCTGTGAGCTCCCATGTGAACTGGGGTCCTCTGCAAAAGCATGAATACCTTTAATCACTAAGACATCTCTTCAGCAGCAAAGATGGAAGACTTTTAAGGGTGAGTGAAACATCAAAGTCAAAGCTTTTGTACTCACATTCCCTTAAAACCTGACACATTTAATTATATTGCTAGAAAACTTCATCAGTTTGCTTCCAAAATAGTTTGACTAGCTCTTGGCTTCTGCATTTGGGTCAGCCAGAGGTAGCTGGATGGGAAGGGACCACTCAGCAGAGTGAACTCTACATCTTGTACCCACTGCTCCCCAATATAAATTATTCTGCTGTGAACTCCCAGTACCTGGAAAGCACTTAAATATCATATTAACTCTGTTTGATAACATCCTAGATTAGAAAATTAATCATCCTGTATAATTCTGCCATTATTAAAAATAGGTTATATAGATCCTGCGATTAAGCTAAGTCATCAGAGTCATATGGATTGATTAATCCATCACCAGCCTTCTCCTATCCCAGCACTGAGTTCATTGAAGCATATTTCTACTGCTTTTCATGTGCTTTATTAGATGCAAGATGAGAAAAGTCCCTTGGAAATTTACTCTGTAGTTACATTTAGACAATGACTATCCCCTCTACCACTTTCCAGAGATAATCAGTCCATTGATAATCATCAGTTGAAATGGCTCTTCAGTTTTCTTACTTTAGGACAGGAGATTTTCCTTTTCCATCAGGTGTTTTCTTGCTTCATGAACAATTTTCTAAGCCCGAATCCCTTTGTTTGGGTTGCATGCACAAGATTTTTAGGAAACGCAGCCTGTATGCAAGTCTCCTCTGATACTATTGTGCTTTCCTACCCTTGGCAGCCAGGGATCTCAGATCTCTTACTTTACTTCATTTTGCTTTTCTAAATTCTGTATCTATAAAGTATATCTTACTATGAACCCTTCTTCAAATAAGTGAAAGTAAAGGTATTAATGTTGTGGCTGGTTATTGGAAGAAATAATAGTTACCTTGGGATCTCGCTGGTATGTGACTGACAAATGAAAGGGGGCTTGTAGCTTCCTGAGCAAGAGATGGGCGTCTCCAGTCCATTTGCCACGTTGCCTGGCCTGGGCATTACATGAGTCAGACCCTCCGCCAGTTCTCAGCCGAATTGGGAAATGTGATGTAGTTACCTGCTTCTTTAAAATTAGTAGATTTGTTTTCAGTGCTGGGAATTTGACTCGAAGACCTTACATTAGGCTCCTCTTCATCTTCAGCCCCATGAGATGTTATTTTTATGATAAAAATATGAACTGGAAATATATAAAGCATGGTGTAGAATCAACTATATAATCATGAAATGAGCAAATAGAAGGTCTTAAGAGAGGGGGCCAGTTATAGCAAAGCCACTTGCCTGAATTACTAAACAACTCCACAAAGGAAGTAGGGAAAAGTTTGCAATGGAAAGCCCACTTCTATGAGGCAGAATATGTACTCTTATTTATTTGATTATTCATTCATATATTTATTCTTGGGGCAGATCTCAGTATGCAGCCCAGGCTTCCTTGCAGCTCACTTTGTAGCCCAAGCTAGTTTCAAGCTTGCAGCAATACCCCTGCCTCTGCTGCTTGAGTACTGAGATGACAGGCATGAAGCATAATGCTCATTTGTTTTCAGTGCTTTATAAACGTTGGGAGCGTAGTTCTACAGACGTGTGTTGTCTTTGAGGTTATTTATATTACTTATTCTATGAAAACATGATTGTGATCATGTGTGCTCTAGAGCAGGGCGCTCGGCTGGTTGTTCTGCCCAGATGAGCTCTCTGTGTCCCGTACTCTCCCATGCTGATGGTGCACTCTTTAGTGGAAACCTGAACACAGGTCAGTCGTTGGGGAGTTGCAGTTTTCATAAGCTCAGCTGGTCCTTTTATACTCAGAGACACCTTTGCCTCTTATCGGCTTCAATGGGTTCTTCATCTCATTTTCAGCCATGAAACTACTTACTGTGGCGGCTGAGAGCATATTCATAAAGTAAGACTGGGCCCTGCCTTTGCATCATGGCTGTGAATCTCAGAGTCATCAGTGCTGTGTGGCTGGCTGGCTCTTAGTGGCCTGCTCATATAGTGCTAACAAAATGTTTGATTCCACATTTATTCTCTTTTTCATGACCTGACAGTTGAGGGGAGGCATTAGCAGTTGACATAATATCCGACATTTCTGATATTGAGAACTCTCAACATCGTGTCCTATAATCTTGTCATTAGTCATGACTTTGTGTCAGTTGTGAAGCCTGGAAAGTGGACATTACAGAAGACACTAAGTATTTTTATTAATATCTGTGTGTGCATTTTTATCAAGCCCCAGTTTTTATCCAAAGGCTTTTGATATACCTTAATGAGAGAGATTTTTGCAAAATCTCATAAGAAATAAACACACACACACACACACACACACACACACACACATCCAATGAAGAGAAAGAACAAATTTTTCATACATCTATACATTTCTGTTAAATATATCTACAAGTTAACTATGTGTGCCTGTATAACTATATATTAGATATATTTAAATATTAAACATACTTAGATACCTATGTAAATATTTATAGATTTACAGATATATTTCAAAAATATACATGTGTATCTGTGAATAGCTAGATACATAGATACACAGATACACAAATAAAAGATAAATTACGCACACCTGTAATTCACCTGTGCTTACACATGGATGTATAGCTACATCCGGAAATTGTTGAGTACAGTCGCAGACAGTGAGCCAGCTGGCTACCATGGCACTCACACTGTCCTTCATTGGCTGTTCTCCCATAGCACTTTGAATGCACGACATCTTCTTCCCTAGCCTACAGAAACCCTGCTAGAAAATGGCTGGCCGCCTTTCTGGGATTCCCAGGGATCCCCAGGGGTCTGCCTGGCCACCTTTCTGGTATCCCCAGGGGTCTGCCTGGCCAGCTTTCTGGGATCCCCAGGGGTCTGCCTGGCCACCTTTCTGGTATCCCCAGGGGTCTGCCTGGCCAGCTTTCTGGGATCCCTAGGGGTCTGCCTGGCCACCTTTCTGGGATCCTCAGAGGTCTGCCTGGCCAGCTTTCTGGGATCCTCAGGGGTCTGCCTGGCCACCTTTCTGGGATCCTCAGAGGTCTGCCTGGCCAGCTTTCTGGGATCCCCAGGGGTCTGCCTGGCCAGCTTTCTGGGATCCCCAGGGGTCTGCCTGGCCACCTTTCTGGGATCCTCAGAGGTCTGCCTGGCCAGCTTTCTGGGATCCTCAGGGGTCTGCCTGGCCACCTTTCTGGGGTCCTCAGGAGTCTACTGAGGTGCTTTGTTGCTTTAGTTTGATGCTTACTTGTGTGATATGCCCATGTAAAGGGCTCTGTGTGTTTTACACATTTAAGTCCTTCAGCCTTTGTATGTCAGATTTCATTTTTCCTTCATAGACTTGAGGCTTCTTATTTCCTTCAGTAAACTCTCTGCCCTCACCTTCTGTCTTCTTCTGAGACAACTATAACCACCACCACTTCCTCCTCCTTCTCCTACCCCTCCTCTTCCTTCCCTTCTTTCTCCTCCTCTTCTTCCTCCCTCCTCTCCTCCTCCTCCTCCTCCTTCTCTTCCTTCACTTCTTTCCACCCACTCTGCTGTCCCTGCTGCTACATTTCTGTTCTTGCATTGTTTTCAATGACTTGACTAAATGGTTTGGGGGTCTATATTTTTCAGTACAACCACTATGTTCTTCAACAACAAAGTTTGTTTGGTTCTTTTATGTGGCATCTGTTGCATACTGAGGTTTTCATTTTACTCATGTATTTATTCTCCTGGTATTATTTTGTTATGTATCACAGAGTCCATTGGGCTTCTTTGAGACCAATATTCTGAATTATTTGCCACATAATTGGTAACTACCCTTTGTTTATTTAGGGCTGGATTCTGTTGTTGTTCTCTTTTATCCCCTTGATGGTGATATATTTTCTTTGCTTTAATGTGCTATGACTTTTCCTGTGCACACACTCTGTTAATATCACAGGTAGCCTTTGATACTTGCTATGGCTGGGAGAGTCACTCACCCTGCATCAAATCTAGAGATTCTGTCTCTATCTGTGCCTAGCTTGCTGCAGGAGTTCTGCTTGGGCTTTAATAGAGCCTGGGTGTACAGAATGGTCTCATGAGGTTCTACAGAAGCCTGCCTGTAGTCTCAGCCCCCAAGGACCAGCTACTGAGGAGATGATGACTCGATTGTATTTAATCATGATCCTTTAGTGATTTGAGAAGACCTGACTTAAAACCTGTTCATGGTGGCACATTCCATATGTGTGCTCTCAGTACTAGAGAGACAAGGGCAGAGGGATTAGAAGTTCAGGTTGTCCTTAGCAATATAGTGATTCTTAGGTGAGGCTGTGCTTATAAGGTATACTCACTCAAATGTATATAAATACTCTATTCTCATTTTTAAAATACTCTATTAATTCTCTTGGATACAGCAGTCAATCATATTTTCTTATAATTTTATTTCTTAGTTTGATGACAAACTACAGAAATCAACACTAAATTTCAATGGTTTGTAAATTCAGTTTTGTTTATAGCCCAGCTTGTAATGATAGAGTGCTTGTACTCAAGAAGTGATTTAGTCATGTAGGCATCTAGTAGGTCAATTTTAAGATTTGCCTTCATGATTACCTAGTAGTAACTCAAAAGCAGTCATAGATGTTGCAAGATAGCCATGACAGTACACAATCATTAATTGTGATAGTTAGTTTTATGACAATGAAAGAATTTATTGGGTTGTGAAGAGCCTATGTCCTTGTGTTTGTATCCTGAAGCAAATGTACATTCCCATAATCTAATGTGGTGCCTGCATTGCTAAAGCCCAGGATCTAATAATGGTTTATATATTTTTGGAGAGTTCTAAACTTAAACCCAGAAGAATCTCTAACACAAACTGTATGTGGCCCATAAACTCAAACTACTTGCTATTTGACTCTTAAAGATAGACATTTCCAACCGTTATCCATTCTACTCCATTTGTAGCCTAGAGGCCATTGACTTCAGTAACACCAGACTGTCTGAAAAGTGATATTCTGGGCTCTAGTCCCTTATGTGTGGGACAGAGTGTTCTGTGCACTGTAGAATGTCCAGCAGCATCTCTGGTTTCCAACTGCTGTTAAACAGCAGCTTCTTCAATCAATTATCTTTGTGTTGTATAGTTTTTAACTAGTTATAAGCGAGAGTAACCTCACCCTGAAGACTTCTTGCCCTGCTCCTGTAGTGGACTGTTGTAGTGTCTGGTTGTAAACATGAGACAGCAGGGCTGGGCATAGACAAGTAGATTCACGTTTGCTTCTGCTTCTTTATACTTCCCTCCCTCTCTTATCAGGCAGAAATCATTCCTCGGTTGCTTCTTCAAGATGACTTTATAGCAATGCCCTTTGGTTTTGTTTATTCCAATATAGCCATCTATCCTCCAGCACGTTGAAGGTTTGGAAGCCTTCTATCACATTTCATGCCTTTAAACTCAAAACTTTTTTCTGCTGTTTCCAATGTTGGCTGTTGTGATGAGGAAGCCTGTAGCTAGACTGACTTGGATTCTTTAGAAATGGCTGCCAGGAGGGGATTTACCTCATCAACCAAATGTAGACAGTGCTTGACTTGTAGGATGGTCCTTCAGTTTTCTGACTTTATAAAATCAATACTTGCAAAATGTCACTTAAGTTTGAACTCTTTAAGGCTGGTCATGTAGCGTGTAATGTTCTTTTGGAGTGCTGGGCAGTGGCAGTGAGCTCAGCTCTGAGCAGCCTCAGGTACAAAGAGAAACAGCCCTGTTGTCAGCACTGCACTGGGTGGCAGAGCTATGATATTCTGTACATGAGACTAGTAGGACATTTCCCCCCTCAGTGGGCCGTAACCCGGTAAAGCCAAGGACACCTGTACTAACTGGAAAGAGTCATACAGTGAAACAGTGCTGAGCCTGGATCCTTTTTTATTAATAAATATATTTTTCCTTTACTTCAAAATTTGTTTTGGAAATGGTTTTATTTTTATATTCTTGGAGACAAGGTCTCATGTAGCCTAGGCTGACTTTGAACTCATGGCTGTCCTCCCTGCCTTGGCCTTCTAAGTACTGAGATTCCAAGTGTGTAACACCATGCTTAGCTTTGAAGTCTTAGTTTAATAAATTGTAATTCCTTGATTTCTCCATGTTTCATTTTATCTCATTGAAATGTAAATGTTTTGATTTTTCCTTCTCTTTCACAGTCATCTATAATACGAGTTTGTCTACTCTGATTCCATGGTTATTGCCGTGCCCCACCCCCAACCCTTTCCTTAGCTCTGTCAGCTCATGGTTTATATATTTGTTGTTTTTGGACATCTGCCCTCTGACTTCTGTCCTCTGCTGCACACAAATACAACTGGAAGAAATATAAATCACAATGACAAGTTTCTACCATTCATAAATCTGACCTCCCTTAAAGAAAATGCTCTTCTTCTAATGTAGATATCATATGACTAGAGAACTTGAAACATGATAAATAAACAGAAATATTGAGGTGGGGCATTTCCTTTGAGCTATGCTTACAATCAAACCTAAGGTAGGATGCACATATTTTCAGAGGGAGTATAAATTGAAGACGTCCTCATGACCTAGTCTACTCTTAGCCTTTTACTTGGTGTACACACACACAGCAGGGTTGAGAATCCAATGTTCTGCTAACAGGTAGACAGTTTAGCAGCCAGGACTGAGTTAATTACTAGGAAATTCCTGCCTTATAGCAGTGTCCCATAAAGCACTAGTTGCTTCAAGCTCCATTTGGTTTTGCAGTGGCAGCTACCGTCTGTGTCAGCTTCTTCACAACATGGGTTTATAAACGTTGTGGACTATCGAGAGTTAAAATTAGATCCGGTTGTGACCAGTTACATAACAGATGCGCTAAGTTGCTAACGACCCTAGGAACAGTACCACCTTAACTAGAATACATTAGGTTCACTGGAAAATAATCCTCTTTGGTTTTATTACAACAAATAGTACTTTGAGTTTTATATGTGCAAGGGGAAAAATCCTAAGAACGCATAGTCGTTGTGCCTACTGCTTTCAAGCCTGAGGGACAGAAGACTGGCTTTTCAGATGCTTAGTCTGTAAACTCTAAACACTACAGGCAGCCTGCGAGCAAATTTAGGTACTCGTCTCATCTCCATCTGTGGGGTGGCCGTGTTTCTCTCTACTTTTCCCACTGTCTGGCATGGATTTGATTGCCTAGCTTTCTTCCTCCTTGTATCTATCTTTGATTGTAGACTTAATTACAAATTCTCCACAGGGAAAGGTCTTGCCTTGGGGCACTCACAGGTTGTGTTGGAGTATTGAAAGAGTTGCCTAGTACAAATAATTTTTGACAAATTAGCATGTGATTCCAATTTTCTCCTCAAGTATTTATTTTGGAGTTTCCTTTTCGTGTGGAACTGTGACATGATGTGCTTCAATCAGGCAGTCGCTTACAGCTCTAGGCACCTGCAAGATGCTACATGTTTCATGACAATTGTTTCTTAGTCTGACCTCTCAGTTTCTTTGGTCCTCTGTAAAGCACAGGTTCTTGTTGACAAGTTCCTCTAGCAGAGTGGAACTAAACTTTGTTTGGTATTTTGCCTTTTTGCCTCACCTTCCTCCTCCTCAAGCAAGGTGCAGGATATTAAAATTTAATTTTCATTAAGTCTTTAAGCTATTTTCAAAGCTACCAGTCAGAATGAATATGGTTGTGGACATCTGCGAATCCACAGTCTTTTTTTTTCCCATGTAAATGTTTCTTTGGCTTTCATCATAGATCTTTAATTGTTTTCCTGTCCACATTCAGCAGGAACCTCCCCCTTCTGAAGCTCCTGATTTCTGTTTCTCTGATTTCTTCTAAACCATTTGACATTGCACATGAGTATAATTATGCAACTGTGTTTTGCCTGTACTAATTATCTATCTCATTTAACTTTGTGAGATAAAAAGCTATCTCACAAAGAGGCAGGTCCCTTTAATTTTGTATTATATAATACTTGCCATGGTATGAATAAGAATGGCTCCCATATAGGCTCATAATGTTTGAATCCTTCATCTCCAATTAGTGGTACTGTTTAGGAAGGATTAGGTGGTATGGCCTTAATGTGGGAAGTATATCAAGTGGGGGTGGGCTTTGAGGTTTTAAAAGCCCATGACAGACTTTGTCTAACTCTTTCTCTTGGCTATGACTCGTGATGTAATCTCTTAGCCACTGTATCAACGCCATACCTACCTGTTATCGTGATTCCTGCCTTGGCAGTAGTCATTGATTTACCCTCTGAAACTATAAGCAAAGCCAAATTAAATGCTTTCTTTTATAAATTTCCTTGGTCATAATGCCTCTTCTCAGTAATAGTATAGTAACTCATACAATGGCACTAGACATAATATGGCATGCAGAAGGAAAATTAAATGGTACCTTATCTTAGTCATAATGGTTTGCTTCAAGAATTTATGAACTTTAGAACTTTACATTCCATACAGTTAGTCCAATAAATCATTTTAACTCTAATTTTCACTAAGACATTTTACTTTTTGCATTTTGTCATCTTGTAGCCAAGTTAAAAAACAATAATATTAAATCCTATAGTATTTATTTGGCTCAGTATTTTCTCAATTTTAGGAACTTGAGTATTTCCAACATGTCTCCCCTTTTGTCCCCTTTGATGTTCATATTCAAATCATAAAGTTATAGTTTTGTTTTTCTTTAGCTCCAACATTTCATTTACTAGGTATGCATGGGAGTGTCATGACTCCACCTTGCTTAAACAAAAACAGCCCTTGTAATGCCCACTGGTGTTGGCTTGACCTCAGTGCCTGAGGTTCTGTGCCCTTGATGAAGGTGCTAGACAACTTGAAACAGTTGGCTCTGTCTGCTTGTCTATTGTTTAGAGCTAATCCACATCAAAGCGATACTTGGAATTTTGCTTCTAAGTGGGAACAAGCAATGGTACCTCAGGACGATGGCCAAGAGTCAGCTGTGGTTTTCATTCCTATCGCTAGCTTACTTAAAGTCTATTCTCCCTTTATGCATCTCCCACAGAAAGCTTCTGAGGCAGTGCTCAGCATTTCAGCATCCTGCACTTTTATCCGTTTGTATCCATAGTGATTGGCACCCTCGGGGCGTGGGATCAGCCTCAGGAATGCCTCCTCTCTCTCCTTGGAGCATGCCTCTCATCCCTTCCCATATCACCAATCTTGATCTTGTGCACTCATGATTGTGAATTAGCCCCCAGCTTAAGATCTTTCAGGTTTTGCTAAGGAAACACTTTTGTACTAGTCAGTTGGTATTTTGTTTTAGAGCCGCAGGTTGCCATTAATGATGTTTCTTACTTACTCTCATGCATGTTACATGATACAACTCCTGCTGAGTAAGATGCCAGCTGACTTGTGGTTTTAGTCAGCTACCTGGTGAATTTTGAGAAGAGCCTGCTGTGGTTTATCCATGTTCTTTCTTAATACCTTTGGCATCCCTTGAGCAGCCGAAGGAATGTGCTCTGTAGCCAGCTTGTGATTTCTCATGAGAAGGGAACTTCTGTAAGTGATGGAAGTTCACTCTAACCTTGAAATAAACTTAACAGTTACATATGAACTACATGTTCATGTTCATGTTCATCTCTTCCCATCTTCCATCTCAACTCTCCCCATGTCCTACCCATGTATATGTAGGTATAAGTGTATTCTTTGCATACACAGGTGTACATGCCTCTAGGAGAGCATATGGAAGCAGAGGTCCACGTTCAGTGTCCCTCTCTACCACTCTTGGGCCTTCTGTCTTGATGATTGATCCCTCCATGAACCTGAAGCTCACCAATAGTATAGAGTAGCTGATCACGAAGGTGCAGAGTTATTCTTGACTCTAACACATGATAGTGGGATTGAAGCATGTTGCCACTCCTAGATTTTTAACATAGATATTAGGGTTCAAAACTCAGGTTATCATGTATATATGACATGTATTTATATGTATAATACATGTATATATATATGTATTTTACCCACTGAGCCATCACCCCAGCATTGTTACTCAATGCTCTCGTAACAAGTGTGAGTAGATATTTGTAAAATTATAAATTTAGAGCTACAGAGGCCATTATCCATAACCCAAATCTCAGGAAGAGACAAGAAGAGGACGTGACATGGGGCTGTTTAGATCATGTCTAGTGTTCAGTAAAGTTGAGCAGATAATAAATTTTCACATTGGCTCATTGGGATATTTACACATTGGGATGGTTACATTCAAAAAAATAATTGCTACTAAACCCTTTGAGTCAATTCCATTATTTATTATTTTATTATTTAAAATTTTCCAATACAATCTTGTAGAAACAAGTAATATTAAAAGTATGTTTTTATCTGTTTAGGCACATAATTTCCCCCAAAGCAAGGTTTGTTGTGCTTTATTTTCATTAAAAAACCATGAGAGTATGACGTGGTCTCCAAGGTGCTTGCAGGTTGTAACAGTTGTGAGCATCAACACTAGTGATAAAGAGTCAATCAAACAAGGATGCTGTGGTGACAGACCAGGAGAGCTGGGCGCATTGTTCAGTGCATTATTGGGAAGAAAACTGGGAAATTACTGAAAAGAAAATGAGTCGCTATTGCCAACCAATGAATCAAGGCTTTGTTTGATCTTGCTTTTCCATGCTCTGAAGCTTTGTCTCCAAGATAAAAAGGGGATTTTCCCTAAATAGGGCATTTTAGATATGGACAAAGCAACCCAGAGGCCATTCCTTACCCTCCAGGACCTTACATTCCAGACTACCCTGTATCACCTTATTATTCCCAACTTGGTATCATGAAACCTTACATGAATTTCAGAAGCCAGAAGAATGATTCACATAAGCAAGCAATTCTGAACTGGCTTACCTCTGCTACCCTTTATTTATCTGTAAATCTTCAGAAGGACCCTAGGCCACACACAGTCCTATCTCTGTATCAGCCCTATGTCATTTGCCTTTGGACAGCCTGTTGAGCTCCTGTGCATGCTCATGGTACATCATCTGTATCTTTCCTATTTGGATCTGTGAGAGTAATGACTATCTCCTTCCATGACACTCATCTCTTGATCCACACCTAAACAATTAAGGATAACTACATTTGAAAACATTCAATGCAAAAACTTTAATGTTAACATAAATTTTATAATATATTCTCATAACTACTTATTCATTTGTGCATTGTTCCTAAAAGACTCTTCTAGATTCAGAATGATTAGTAAAAATTATTTATTATTTGTTATTTATTTATTTTTTCTTTTTTTTTAATTAGATGTTTTATTTATTTACATGCCATACCATATCTCCTTTCCCATTTTCCACTCTGGAAAAAAAAAGAAAAGAAAGTAAAAATAAAACCAAAAACAAAAACAAAAACAAACCCCTGTCTCCTCCCCCTTCCCCATGCCTGCCACTCCGCCCTCCCCAACTTACTGGCCCTGGCATTCCCCTACACTGGGGCATAGAACCTTCACAGGGCCAAGGGCCTCTCCTCCCATTGATGACCGACTTGGCCATCCTCTACTTTACATATGTTGCTGGAGCCATTAGTCCCACCATGTATACTCTTTGGTTTGTAGTTTAGTCCCTGGGAGCTGTGAGGGTACTAGTTAGTTTATATTGTTATTCCTCCTAAGGGACCCTTCAGCTCCTTGGGTCCTTTCTCTAGCTCCTTCATTGGGGACCTTGTGCTCAGTCCAATGGATGTCTGTGAGCCTCTACTTCTGTATTAGTCGGCACTGTCAGAGCCTCTCAGGAGACAGCTATATCAGGCTCCTGTCAGCCAGCACTTGCTGACATCCACAATAATGTCTAGATTTGATGACTGAAAATGGGAAGGATTCCAAGGTGGAACAGTCTCTGGATTGTCCTTCCTTCAGTATCTGCTCCAGAGTTAGTCTCTGCAACTCCTTCTATGGGTATTTTGTTCCCCCTTTTGAGAAGGAATAAAGTATCCCCACTTTGGTCTTCCTTCTTCTTGAGTTTCTTGTGGTTTTTGGATTGTACTTTGTGTATTCAGATCATCTGGGCTAATATCCACTTATCAGAGAGTGCATACCATGTGTGTTCTTTTGTGATTGGGTTACCTCACATAGGATGATATTCTCTAGATCTATCCATTTCCCTAAGAATTTCATAAATTCATTGTTTTTAATAGCTGAGTAGTACTCCATTGTGTACATGTACCACAATTTTTGTATCCATTCCTCTGTTGAGGGACATCTGGGTTATTTCCAGTTTCTGGCTATTATAAATAAGGCTGCTATGAACATGGTGGAGCATGTGTCCTTATTACATGTTGGAGCATCTTCTGGCTGTATGCCCAGGAGTGGTATAGCTGTGTCCTCTGGTAGTAGTATGTCCAATTTCCGGAGGAACCGCCAAACTGATTTCCAGAGTGGTTGTACCAGCTTGCAATCCCACCAGCAATGAAGTAATGTTCCTCGTTGTCCACAACCTTTCCAGCATCTGCTGTCACATGAGTTTTTTTATCCTAGACATTCTGACTGGTGTGAGGTGGAATCTCAGGGTTGATTTGACTTGCATTTCCCTGATGACTAAGGATGTTGAACATTTCTTTAGGTGCTTCTCAGCTGTTCAGTATTCATAGGCTGAGAATTCTTTGTTTAGCTCTGAACCCCATTTTTCAATAGGGTTATTTGGTTCTCTGGAGTCTAACTTCTTGAATTCTTTGTATATATTGGATATTAGCCCTC
>NW_022196905.1:94978052-94986328 GCF_008632895.1 Mastomys coucha
CTGCCTGTCACTGTACCAATACCATGCAGTTTTTATCACAATTGCTCTATAATACAGCTTAAGGTCTGCAATGGTGATTCCACCAGAGGTTCCTTTATTGTTGAGAATAGTTTGGGCTATCCTGGGTTTTTTTGTTATTCCAGATGAATTTGCAAATTGCTCTTTCTAAGTCTGTGAAGAATTGAGTTGGAATTTTGATGGGGATTACATTGAATCTGTAGATTGCTTTCAGCAAGATGGCCATTTTTACTATATAAATCATGCCAAACAATGAGCATGGGATATCTTTCTATCTTCTGAGATCTTCTTCAATTTCCTTCTTCAGAGGCTTGAAGTTTTTGTCAAACATGTCTTTTACTTGCTTAGTTAGAGTCACACCAAGGTATTTTATATTGTTTGTGACTAATGTGAAGGGTATTGTTTCCCTAATTTCTTTCTCAGCCTGCTTATCCTTTGTGTAGAGGAAGGCCACTGATTTACTTGAGTTAATTTTATATCCAGCTACTTTACTAAAGTTGTTTATCAGGTTTAGGAGATCTTTGATGGAATTTTTGGAGTCACTTAAATATACTATCATATCTTCAGCAAATAGTGATAATTTGACTTCTTCCTTTTCAATTCGTATTCCTTTGATCTTCTTTTGTTGTCTAATTGCTCTGGGTAGGGCTTCAAGTACAATATTGAAGAGTATGTTGGGAGAGAGTGGACAGCCTTGTCTAGTCCCTGATTGCTTCACATTTCTCTCCACTTAGTTTGATGTTGGCTACTGGTTTGCTGTATATTGCTTTTACTACGTTTAAGTATGGGCCTTGAATTCATGATCTTTCCAAGACTTTTATTATGAAGGGATGTTGGATTTTGTCAAATGCTTTCTTAGCATCTAATAGATGATCATATTGTTTTTTTCTTTGAGTTTTTTTATATAGTGAATTACGCTGATGGATTTCTGTATATTAAGCCATCCCTGCATCCCTGGGATGAAGCCTACTTGATCATGATGGATGATCGTTTTGATGTGTTCCTGGATTTGGTTTGCAAGAATTTTATTGAGTATTTTTGCATCGACATTCATAAGGGAAATTGGCTGAAGTTTTTTTTTTTCTTTGTTAGGTTTTTGTATAGTTTAGGTATACTGGGCGATTAATTTTGGCTTCATAGAACGAATAGGGTAGAGTATCTTCTGTTTCTGTTTTGTGGAATAATTTAAGAAGTATTGGTATTAGGTCTTCTTTGAAGGTCTGATAAAACCCTACACTAAACTCATCTGGTCCTGGGCTTTTTTTGGTTGGGAGACTATTAATGACTCTTTATTTCATTAGCAGATATGGGACTGTTTAGGTCATTAATCTGATCTTTTTTTTTTTTTTTTTTTTTTTTTTTTTTTGGTTTTTCGAGACAGGGTTTCTCTGTGTAGCCATGGCAGTCCTGGAACTCACTCTGTAGACCAGGCTGGCCTCGAACTCAGAAATCCACCTGCCTCTGCCTCCCAAGTGCTGGGATTAAAGGCGTGAGCCACCACTGCCCGGCTCATTAATCTGATCTTGATTTAACTTTGGTACCTGGTATCTTCTAGAAAATTGTCCACTTCATCCAGGTTTTCCAGATTTGTTGAATATAGGCTTTTGTAGTAGGATCTCATGATTTTTTGGATTTCTTCAGTGTCTGTTTTTATGTGTCCCTTTTCATTTCTGATCTTGTTAAATAAAATACTATCTCTGTGCCTTCTAGTTAATCTGGCTAAGGGTTTATCTATTTTGTTGATTTTCTCAAAGAGCCAGCTCCTGGTTTGGTTGATTCTTTGTATAGTTCTTTTTGTTTCTATTTGGTTTATTTCAGCCCTGAGTTTGATTATTTCCTGCTTTCAACTCCTCTTGGGTAAATTTGCTTCTTTTTGTTCTAGAGCTTTCAGTTGTGCTGTCAAATTGTTAGTGCATTCTCTCTCCAGTTTCTTTGTGGAGGCACTTAGAGCTATGAGTTTTCCTCTTAGGTGTGCTTTCATTGTGTCCCATAAGTTTGGGTATGTTGTGGTTTCATTTTCTTTAAACTCTAGAAAATCTTTAATTTCTTTCTTTATTTCTTCTTTGACCAAGTTATCATTGAGTAGAGTGTTGTTAAGCTTCCACGTGTATGTGGGCATTCTATTATTTATGTTGTTATTGAGGAGCAGCCTTAGTCCATGGTGATCTGATAGGATGCAAGAAATTATTTCAATCTTCTTGTATCTGTTGATGCCTGATTTGTGACCAATTATATAGTCAATTTTGGAGAAGGTACTGGAAGAAAGTATATCCTTTTGTTTTAGCATAAAAAGTTCTATAGATATCTATTAAATCCATCTGTTTTATAACTTCTGTTAGTCTCACTGTGTCTTTGTTTAGTTTCTGTTTCCATTATCTGTCGACTGCAGAGAGTGGGGTGTTAAAATCTCCCACTACTATTGTGTGCAGTGGAATGTGTGCTTTGAGCTTTAGTAAAGTTTCTTTTATGAATGTAGATGCCCTTGCATTTGGAGCATAGAGGTTCAGAATTGAGAGTTCATCTTGGTAGATCAGACCTTTGATGAGTATGAAGTGACCTTCCTTATCTTTTTTGATCACTTTAGGGAGAAAGTCGATTTTATTAGATATTCGGATGGCTACTCCAGCTTTTTTCTTGGGACCATTGGCTTGGAAATTTGTTTTCTAGCCTTTTATTCTGAGGTAGTGTCTGTCTTTTCACTGAGGTGGGTTTCCTGTATGCAACAAAATGTTGGGTCCTGTTTACATACCCAGTATAATAGTCTATGTCTTTATTTTTTATTTTTTGTGATTTATTTATTTTTATTTTCTGTGCTTTACCTGAATTCTGTCTGAGAATCCACTAGAACTGGAGTTATAGTTATGAACTGTCCTGTGGGTGCTGGGATTTGGACCCAGGTCTTCTGAAAGAGCAGACAGTACTCCTAACCACTGAGCAATCTCTCCTGCCTCATATGATATTTTTAAACATCAATATATCATAGTTCTTAGTCTTAGAATTTAAAATGATGTTATTATGAGTAATGATTTCTTCAATGAGATAATAGTAACAATTATCTAATATGTCTTTGTTACCTCCTTTTCTATCTGCTGTCTCCTTAAATGTATTCTCTATTCTTTTAATTTCCATAAATCAATTCAGAATTTATCATTCGACAAAAGCAAAGGGTAAGAGATTGTTTTACACCAATTGAAAGATAATTATAAGTTTTTCCATTGATTAAATCATATAAGCATGCATTGCTTCTGTAAATCAATGCTAAGTGAATGAAGAAAGCTGCTTCACCAATAGAGAGACCAGGACCTTCAGGCCTGCCCTCTGATTTCTGATACATTCCAGGCCATATTACCACTATGTTTGAAAAATAAAGTAACTATTTCTTTTGTTTGGAGTAGAAAGTTATTGGAGTGACAGGCAACTATTCTATGAGAGCAATAGAACTTCTGTGCACAGCCACACAGATCTCTCAGCTTCAACTCAAGTCCTGACACTTTATTTTGACCAAATAACCCTTGACAAATTTTTCTGTTATTTAAATAACTGTAATAATGTGGGCTTTAACAAAACTATTGTTTGTACAAATATTTACTTAAGTTCCACCAAAGAGGAAACTTTCCTTTCACACAGTTTTACGCATCCATCCTCTCAACCAAAGAGATAATAGTGAACATGTCCTGTGAAGCAGATTTATCTACTAAGTCTGAAAAATATCAGGGTAAAATAGTATGGTTTTCTCTCTGCAAGATTAAAGCTGATGAATAGAAATATAAATAAAATTAATAACAGGACAAGTTAGAATTTCATAATTCACTCTAGAATCCAGCTTTCTCTCCATTACCATTCTCTTGATGGCCAAGACCAGTCTGTATAGACTGCTTAGCGTAACAGTGCATTTTCATCCCACAGAGTAGCACTATGGGGATTTGATATAACCGAATAGTTCCTAAATTTCATAATAGGTCAGTATCAGTTAATGAAAAGAAGAATAATCTTAGGTTGAAAACTGAGATCATAATATAACTTCTCTACTTGCTACCCAGCATTGCCTGCTTATGTTCAGGGACAGAAGTAATACCAGATTGAATGCAGGAACTCTTTCACCTTAAAATCTACAAAGCCCAAGTCATAAGGGCTGAGATCTTTACTTAGTGGCTTTTTATTAACCAGTCTCTGTAGGAAAGGAGGTTTGCCTCATTTCTTCTCTAGCTAAGTCAGAGTGACTAAGCTAATAGCAGTCATTCTTATCTTAATCACTGTCGCTCATTGAAATTGTTGGAATTATGTGAACAAGACAGACTCTCAAGAAAGTCTTCTCCATTACGAGAATGAATGTAATTTTTTGTGTAAATATGGCCTTTTAAAAGTAGGTCCATGCTCATGGAGACACTAAGCAATGGACATCAAATTTAATATTTTATCTTGTGCCTCATAGATGCACTACACAGAGAGAGACATACATAGACACACACACATACACACACAGAGATCTTAATTTTAGAAAGAAATACAGTAAAATATTTGTTGAGTTAATGTAATAGAGATCTCAAAATGTCAATGTTTGGTAATTGATACAATATACTTTAACCACATATTATTTCTATCTCACTACACAATGTTTTCAAAGGTTTCTATTGTCTATGAGAAGTCATTCAAGTATCAAAAAATGGTACAATACAAGCACCTCCATTGGTTCGACTTCACTTTCTTTATGAAAATGACTTTGGAAAATGTCCACACCATTATTTCTTAGCTGGACTGTCAGATATGTTCTACAATCAAATGCAATACAATTCCGTTAGTTCATGTAACTTTTTAATGATAGGAAATTATATATATATATATATATATATATACATATACATATACATATGTATTGTATGTATGTATGTATGTATATATGTATGTATATTGAAATGCCTTGATTTGACAGCTCATGATCTTACAGTATTATGAAGGTTTGTCATCTCAGACTCAACTGTCTGTCTATGCATCATGTATCAGGCTGGTTTTCAGAGAGATGTAAGTGAATGTCATGTAGTGATCTAGTCAAGGTACATTAGGGTTTAGTTGGATAAAATAGTGTTTCCTATAGTTTGCAACAAGTTTTCCTTAGCGTGTGATTTATTTCCAATTTACCAATATTCATTTAGGCATATCCCACCAATAAAGCCTTGGGGCCAGTTTTAAGTGGTATGCAAGCAGGAAAAGCATTGGCTTTACCTTACATTTACTAAGAGAGCTGGACTTGCAAACCCTGACAAGTTAGGCAACTGGATTAAGAATGTAAAGATGAAAATGATTAACTCTAACTAGAACTGAAGAACTAGGAAGACATCATTTGCTAACATTAGAGCTAAATATTGGAATCGAACCATATTTTCTACGAGGTAAAGTGTAATCCAACCAGATCTGAAAGGCCTAATATGGGTGCTTGGAGCAGAAAATAATCTGATTTAATTGTTACAAGTGATGTTTCATGAAGTATGTTTACACTCTACCTAATCACGGAGCAGCACTGGGGATGCCAATAGGACTCAGTCACAGCACGGAGCAAACTGGGCGAAACAACCTCACTCCCCTGTCTCCTCCTCTATTGGTGTCTTTCATAGTCTGGCACGCGCATGTC
Source organism: Mastomys coucha (assembly GCF_008632895.1). Lineage (NCBI taxonomy): Eukaryota > Metazoa > Chordata > Mammalia > Rodentia > Muridae > Mastomys > Mastomys coucha. Next base: position 94,983,697 of record NW_022196905.1, read on the forward strand.
ATGTTCTGAGTGACACACTAATGACACTCCTATAGGAAGGATATAAGTTTGTGTGGCCTCAGTGACCTTGGTTGAAGTCCTGGCTCTGCCTTTCAGAAGTGACTAGTATTCATTCATGAATGAATTGCTTAAACTCGTATTGCTTCCTTATTGTTATATGTAAAACTTTTGGAAGCATGCTCACCCCAGAAAATAGAATTTAGTGATGGATGTATAGCTGAATTTTAAGCACAATGGCCATGTAAGATGCTGTCTAATGGTCAGGGACAGCAGTCTGTGCTTGAGTGCCACATTCTAAATAAAACTGGGAAGATCCACCTTTCAGAAAGGGTGGATCTCTTTGTGCAAGCACACTCTAAATGCACATTTGTCTTATTTTTATGGGGATCAGTACTATCTAGTGTCCTGCACACATTGCTTACTTGTTTCCCCAAATAGAATATCATTTTTGTGAAAGAAGAGATCATTTCTTGTTTGTTGTCATATTGTCGATCCTGAGTGACTGCCCCCCCCCCTTTTTTTTGATGTTTTTAACAGGTACAGAAATCAAATGCCTGTTAATATATAGTAGGAGCCAAATATGTATCTACAGGGAAAGCTGCCTGAGGCCATCCATGGGGGAGGGCACTAGGTACTTCTGATCCATCTCATCTATAAAAAGTTCAGCCAAGTATGCCTGGGATGTTTTATTATTGTGTCTGCTGTCCTAAATTTTTTTTTAACTAAACAGCATGTATCATTTTTAGGCATTTGATTATGGTTATAAAATGAGTTGGTATTTTACACAGAATGTTGAGTGCAAGAACAGATTAGTGGCTTAAAACCAGCTTAGGAAGAACAAAGTGATTTTCACAGATAAACTTAATTAAGGCCCATGTTCTCTGAGAATGCAGGTGACAGGGTATGTGAGCCTGTGTTATACCATGAGTTACATGGAGAAATGCTCACATCCATCCCTTTGAAACAAGGATGGCAGAATGCAAAGATCTGAAACAATCAAGGCCAAAGACTCAAAAATCACCATTTATCATCAGCCACAAGATCAAAAATACCTCATAGAGAACCATTATTTTTTATGAACTTTTAATGTAGGGAGGCTTTCTGTCAAGAGATGGTGATTTACATAAAAGAAAAGGAAAATAAAATATGCCTTCACTTGAGAAATTTCTGCTGCCTGTTTCATTTTAATTGTTTAAAAATAGCTTTACTTTGGTTCTGGAAATGTAGCCACCCTTGACCCCTGGAACTTAATTATTATGTCCTTGTGAAGCTCCATGATGTCTGCTTTTCAATTATCCCATGGGAAGCCTGAAGCTCCCTGATACATGTCCTAAAGTAGAATGTACTGTTCTTTTGTATGTTTTAAAAATTGCTAATTAGAAATGAACCTTTTTCACAGAGGTCTGCAACTATGTTGCACATGTGTCTTCTTTGAAACTCTGGGTTGAGTGATGTGTGTTCTGTTGTGGAAAGTTAAAGGTGCCATAGAGCAGCTACAAATCTGTTAGTTATTTGGCTGAGATCGTGGGAAAAGCGCTTCTGTGTGATGGCCCATGATCCTACAGTATTTACTGAATGTTTGCCCCTGTGAGTGCTCACTGTATGCTATGAGAATCATCATCTTTTCTGCTAGCTGAAAGATGGCTTTAGTTTGGCAGCCATACCCTTAATCTTGCCTGTCTCTTTTCAGTCTTAGTCACCAACTGGATGTTGTGCTTCTAGTATCCTGCAGTCTTTGATACCTATAGTCCTGTAGCACTCTATGTATCAATTTTCTTACTAGGGGAAATAATGTCAGAGTGTTTTGTCTTTAGACTAAATTCTCACAGCTGTAAATGGAAATGAAAAGGAGATTAGGGAACAGCCCAGGGATACATAAGGGATACAGGTACATGATGGAGATGAGGGATAATAAAGGTGATGCCCTGTACTACCAAATATTTCGTTTGTCTGTGTCCATTAGTGGAAAAGTCTGGATGTGTAAAAGTTAGCATGCTTTGTACTTTTCAGAGATTTAAAAAAGCCCTCTGTCTTGCCTGGCGGTGGTGGCACACGCCTTTAGTCCCAGCACTTGGGAGGCAGAGGCAGGCGGATTTCTGAGTTCGAGGCCAGCCTGGTCTACAGAGTGAGTTCCAGGATAGCCATGGCTACACAGAGAAACCCTGTCTCAAAAAACAAAACAAACAAACAAACAAACAAAAATCCCTCTGTGCATGTTTGTGAGTGCGTATGTTCATTCATTGGCCAGGAGCTCACCAGTTCCTCATGATCAGTAGTGCTGCTTCTGAGAATATCCACTTAGTCTTTATGCAGACTGTGAGCATAGTAACATGTAGTTAAAAGTTTCCCATTTCACTTAATATTATATAACCAATTGGATATTATTTTACCCTTCTAGGAATTTATAATTTGTTGATTAAATGTGTACTTTTTCTTTAAGGTCATATATTTTAATTAAAATAATGGATGTTTATTATTAAAGAATGTGTTAAAATTATTAATTTCTAATGTGCATTCAATTTTTGAAAAGGTGTTGTGATATTTCAAAATTATTTAATATCCATGGTCTTAGAGATGTAAAAGCCAACTAAAACACTCTGATAGTGAAAATTATAGGTCTTTTTTCTAAAAA
>NW_022196905.1:94986357-95048154 GCF_008632895.1 Mastomys coucha
AAAAAAAAAAAACATGAAATGGAACTTGGTAATACATATTTATATTGGATCTGTTTGAAATCTCAGTATCTCCCCACATTGGTTCCTCTGAGTGTCCTCCTGTGTCAGTATCTTGTAAGGACAAGACCACACTGGGATAGGGACTTAACATCCCAGCAACAATTAACTTTCATTGCCATCAGGTTCTGTCTCTAAACCTAGTCACATTGAGAATTAAGATTTCAAAGCCCGGCATTTTAGGGAAAAGGTAAGTTCCTAACAAACTCTTTTATGCAGAAGTTAAGACATGTGTTAAGACATGCTTTCACATGAGGAATCTATGACCTGGACACAGACATTGATAGTTATTGAATACCCTCATTCAGATCCAAGCTTCTCATGCTACATACTCTTTCTCCTTCATAGTCTTTTTATTATTATAAGGTCGTGGATTAAAGAAAATCAGTTGATCTGTAAGTTGAAAAGGGAGAGTCAGAGCATATTTATGTTACTGATAAAACCTGTGTCCTACGAACGGGTGTGGGAGCGCTGTGAAGTCTTCCTATGCACATCTTTATTCTTCCTTTTGAAACTTGAAGAATGTGTATCACTCTATATCCTAGCTTACAACACTCAATGTAAATTTCTGTGTATACTTTGTATGCACCTTAGAATCATAAAGTGAGGAGGACAGGACATAGGTCTTGACTGTTAGACAAATTTACATATAGAATCTGTAAATTCAGTTTGTATTTTGTATTAAATATATACAAGGTAGCAATAGTTTGATAAGATTATGATTTACTCTTTTCTCTTTAGTGCAATGGACTTCATAACTAAAATTCTCACCAAAAATGCTTCCCGTATTTTGGGTATTTTCACTAAGGAAATGTATGTCTTTTGGAGAGCTGCTTGTGGGCCTGTGTGGGGAGCAGGCACTCTTTGCCCCAGCCGGGTTGTGTAGTCAGTTGCACAATGATGTGTGTGATCCTAAGCTTACAGATGCCTTCATAGTTCAGTCATTGTCCCCATGTGTTGGGTACATGCTTAACTGGGTGGGTTATGAAATCATGCTCTTTTAATAGTAATATTGAGCAGTATTTGTCCTCCAGGGTCTTGATGGTGCAGAATAATCATTTTACATAAAAGAGCTGAATTGGAAATTTTAAGTGTTAACTATTTAAGAAGGCTGTTTGCTTTAATGTCTGAGAAAAGGAAATGTCAAGTATAATTCTCAATCGTGTTCGTCAAACGTTAAAATATAAATTTGGCAATATTGTGTCTTAAGAAAGTAAATATACTGTGTACTTAAAGAAAAAGAAGTGAAGGTTACATTCAGAACAACAACACAAACAGAAATATTTGAAGATTTTAGTCAGTCCAAAATTAGCAGTTTTGTCAACCACTGAAAAAGTCTCCATTGAATAGCTTTACAGTGGAATAAATTTGTTTCTTTCACTGCCAGATAAATTCAGATTTCAACCTCTTCAGCTATGACACCTGCGTGGTTTCCAAGTGTCCTTTATCCTGAGCCAAAGTGTTATTTCATGATCTACTCTCTTAAGGTGCCCATAAGCATGGAAATATTTTCTAAGCCTAGGCGATTCTGAAAAATATTCAAAAAACACAAAACAGGAGCAAGAAAAGAAGTATGTAATCATCTAATTTGAAATTAAAATTTCTAAACAGATTCAAAGGACATTTTAAGAAAATGAGAGTCCCTGTGCTTTACCTGAAATACTTAAGCATAAAAGTACTTCATTATGAGAGGAACAGACAAAGCATAATATTCTACTTCAAAATGAAATTGTTTCTCTCAGGTGAATGCCTCAGTCACTGTAGTTTTGAAAACTGAGGTTTTGTAAGGCGAAGATGGCAGTGACTGCGGCCACTTTAACTGCAGCTATTGTGTGGGCCGCACACAATTCTGGCTTTGCTAATGGTGCCAAGACAGGCACTTAAGAAACAGGCACATTTCAGGGTTGACTGATACATATTCTTGACTGAAGTGCAACGTGCTTTAAACAAACAAACAAACAAACACAACTGTATTGTGGCTTACGTAGATCAGTGTACAGGCGAATATCAAGTCTGCATAGAGCACTCATGTAATATTGCAATCTCTTTCATGGGATTTACTATTGAAAAAGGCAAAGTAATATATTTATCTTGCTTTTCATGTATTCTCTCTCTATTTTGGAATTAAATAATTTCTCTCATGTGAGTGACCCTTTCACGTTAGTTTTGAAACCGAGGTTTTGTAAGGTTATTTCTTACATGAAAATCACTAGATGTTATTTTCCTCTTGGCTATTTTATCTTCTTTTTCCCCTGGGCTATGCCTAAAATTTTCCATCTCGTCCAGCATCTACTTTCAGGCTGTGAACCAGGGAAAGAATTTCTTGGCATCCAGTCCCACCTGTGTTGCAATATTGTACTTAGGGCAAGCTGGAGCCTTGGGGTTAAAGGGCATGAGTTCTAATACTTTGCTCTCTTTGGTTTAATAAGATTTAAGAAGGATTATTCTCAGAAAAAAGGAAAGACAACCCTTTTTTACTCTTTGGAGCCTCTGGAGAATGTGTGTTCTAGGAGTAACAGAAAAGAATTAGCATCGAGCTACCAAGGAAATATTTACTATGTCTTTAAAGGAAAATGAGTGAGAGATAAACAACTTTTTTTCTTATTTGTGTGTTGGTGTGTGAGGGGTGGGAGTGTCTGGGGGTGTGGATATGTGCACACATGAATTCATGTGCCATAGTCAGAGGCCTGTTTGCAGGAATCATTTGTCTCCTTCATCGAGTCTTGGGGACAGAATTCAGTTATCAGGCTTGGTGGCAAACACCCTTACCTGCTGAATCATTCTAATCTGGAATCTGCTTGCCCTGGGACAAGGATCAGCAAGCTATTGGAAGCAGTGCCTTCACCCCAGGGCACTTTTAAAAGGGACTCATCTCACTTAGCTATGGAGGCAGGACAGATAAGAACTGTAAAATGAGGTTGTGAGAAACACCATAGCTGCAGTTAGCATGCATTGGTGATTGCATTGTTTCTTGTGTGTACACGTTCATGTGTGCACATGTTCATGTGTGCATAGGCATTCGTGCATTTTATGTGTTTGTGCATGCATTTCCTGGCCAGAGGATAGCACTGGGTATTCTTCAAGTGCTGTAGGTATTTTGGGGACAGGGTTTCTCCTTGGCCTGGAGCCACCAAACTGGCTACTCTTGACAACCAGATAACCAGAACGCTTTAGTCTCTGCTTCCCTGAGGATGGGATTATAAGCACAGGCTATACATGCCAGGCATATTCTGTAGGTCCTGGGGATTGAACTCAGGTCCTTGTATTGCTCAGCAACTATTTACGATCTAAGCTGTCTCCTCAACGTTTGAATTTTTATTAACCAGCTAGCTGGTCATTTTCTTTTTACCTTATCTATCAAAAGAGGAAAGCTCTTCTTTCAATTGTTTTAGTATAAATTAAGGAAAAATTGTGTTTCCAGTAATAGGACAGGCAAACCCATGACTCTGGGACAGCAGGATCTAATTCCTCCTTTGCTGCTCTGGTTGCTGCTGGTGGTGGTGTCATTTTCTCAATGAACATTGCGAGCTCATTAAACTCAAAGAAGCCTAGACCAAGTTCTTTCTTGACATTGTACCCCAAGACAAAGCTTTTATACCACGTGAGAGAGAGCTTCACCAGAAATCGTGTCTGGTGCCTGGCCTGAGCATCATCCTATTGTTGTGGCTCAGAGTCTACAGAATCATCTTCACAATTCTTATCTGAACTCTTATGATGGCATTCTGATCTACATATAGAATCAAATATACAATGCATACAGTAAAGATTTGCCTTGCCTTGGGCACGACATGCAGAAGTGCCTCCCTTTGAGAGGTATGGACTTCATCCAGAGCCGGAACATTTACGTGGATGCTCTCGGGGCCGTCCCTGTAGAACTCATAGCATGTCATGTTCTCACACAGTGTACTCATAATGACAGGCCTCAGGGAGCCACCGAAGCCTCCTTAACTCTGTGGCTGGCCAAGGTTCCACTCTTTTAACAGGCTCTGTGGGTACAGTGCTGGCAAAACTGCATGGGAAAGATGGCGTCACCCTCCCCATGAGCTAAGCACAAACATTCCAGCCTGTGACAGCTCTCACACTCAACACTCACAAGAGGAAATGAAAAGTTTAATTAATTAAAATATGTCCCCTCCTAAGCTAACAAAGGGGGAGGAGACTAAAACACTCTCAAGGGCTCTCACTGTTCACGCTATTGAAGGACATTTTCAAGGAGGCCATTTTGATTTTCAAAAAGCCTTGTGCAGCTAGCGTGTTCCTGCTGAGCCATTGTTCCAGCCCTTTACATCGAATTTCTTAGTTAACTTTTAAATTGGAGCAGTCACTCTCCCCGCTCCCTACCCTGAGTGCATTCTCTCCTCCAGGCGAAGAAACAACCCAGGAAGTTCCTTAGTGTTGCCCACCGTGAAGCAAGAATGCACATTTGAACGTCTGAACAGCTTTCTACACTTCAGACAACACTGCTTGGTACTGATGCTTTTATTCCCAAGAGCTCTTTTTCCCTCTTTCTGGAACCACTGTTCTAAGTGTAACTTCAAAATCAGCCTTTCTTGGAAATATAACAAGACAGCATGATTAATTCACATATACTGGTTTTGATAAGCCAGATGCTCAGGGATGCCACAGAGGATGAGAGGGAGAGAGGGCGGTGCCCCTGCTGAGTAGCTTTAAGAAAATCAGAGGAGGAGAGTTCTTCAGACAGCTGCAGGCAGGCAGCAGCATCTGTTATTTTCAGAATTTCCATCCCTTGTCCATTTGTTTTAGGAGTTTCAGTTCATCTTTATTGATATCAGTTACTTTAAAGCTTCAGAAGTAGCCAGACTCAACCGCACACGTGACCTTTAGTTCTCTTTGCTGACTGAAATAGCTGAATCCAGCTACTTGATTGTAAACATGACAGGTTGATTGACGTGTGTTTCACTCATGGATTGGTCGTCAGCAACACACCTGGGGTGTGTTGTAGATGTGCTTTGTTGTAGATATGGTTTGTCGTATATATTTTTTTGATAAATTGGTGTGAGTGTTTTCTACAGTTGAATACAGTGAATATATTTTGTTGCAGATACACACCCAAGCCTTCCCCTGGTTAGTGGACCACATAAAAAGAAAGCTCATCAGTAGGGTAACTAGGGGATAATGGGTTTTGTTTGTTTGTTTGTTTGTTTGTTTGTTTTTGGTTTTATAAAGAGCCATGGAAGCTGCAGAACACCTCAGGTTCCAATATTCTTGACTATGTCTTACCCTGAGTAATGAGAATCAATTGACTGTGTCTCACCCTGAGTAATGAGAATCAAGTTGACCGTAGATGCAAATCTATAACAGCCTATTTACCATTTAGTCTGTTCTTATTCTTATCTCAAAAAATATTTTAAAACAACAAGGTTCAGGACAGTTTGGTTTAATTTACCAAGCATATGAAGTTCAACTGTACATTTTTTCTATATTTTCTTTATTTTCTGTATTTTATTTTATTCTTTATCAAAAAAATTAATAACTTTATTTTATATGCAATGTCATGAATCAAAGCCAACAGAAAAAATTTAAAAGCTCATTATCTAAACAAAAAATATTTTTATTTTTATTTTTAAAAAATTTGTTTTTTGTGCATGTTTATGTATGCATGTGTGTACATATGTGTTCATGTTCAGACAGACACCAAGTCTTGTCACAATGCACTTCTGGAGGTCAAAGATTGACTTGCAGAGGTCAGTTCTGTCCTTCATGTGTCTTGGGAATCAAGATTAGGACATCAGGCCTGGTATCTTTACCTACATAATATTCATTGACATATAAGTTTTTAATTGCTTCTGTGTCAGGATACATAGAATAAATGTATTCCAAGTCAAATGAAATATTCTAGTAGCACCAAAATAAAAATAATTGTCATTATCAAGATAATAGACAAACACAATTTTTTTTACACATGGAAAAGCTATATATATATAAAGGCTGTCTGGCATTACCTCTTGGGGTTCTCTTCAGTTTTCTGGTATACACTGGTTGTTAACCTGTGAGAAAAATAGGCATAAATCGAGGGAAATAAGTTCTGTTCGATTCATCTTCCTCAATGACTTCTTTGTTTTAGACCTTTACTGAATTTATGAATGGTAATTTTCTCAGACATCGGATTAAAGATAATTAAAATTAAGCAGAAAATAGGAAACAATTTTATTCCATCCAACTCAACACTCAAAACTTTAAAACTTCTATGAACATGCTTAGATATAGAGACTGGGACTTCTTAAAAATCAAGGCCCACTTCTCCCAAAAGGGGAGAGTGGGAATGTTAAAGAAAGAGGAAGCAACAACAATTATGATGCATTTCCAAATGACTAAAAATGAATGCAGACAAGTACAGGAGATTAAAATAGCTCACAGGAGCTGCCAGGGCTATCATCATTATCATCATTAAAGAAATAGCCTCTAGTGTGAGATTAAAATGTGAGGGGGAATTAGCTAGAAAAGGGGGCACTGAGAGCCCTGGAAAGAGTGTGGTATGCTCCACATCTTGCTAAGTCAGAGTCTGGTCCTAAAAGATAACCATAGGATAGACAAGGCAAACAGGTTCTTCACTGGCCTTGTGATTCAGGCTGCAAGGAAGCGAGGAAGCACTGGATCTGGCTCCAGGGGGCCGTGGAGAATTCTGAGGAGGTTAAAAGTGGAAACTGAAAGAGAGGCATGCTGTTCAGAGATTACCCAGGCTCTAATTTTGTAGAAAAGAAGGCAAGAGTGAGTATCAATGAAAAGCAGGGATCACTTACGTGAAGCTCCATAGACCATGCTGAGAGTGGGGTTTCTTGGTATCTAGACTGAGTGAGCGGTGGAATCTCTAGAATCCCTGTTCTCTTTTTTCTTGTGATTGTGTTGCTAAATGACAAGAGTCACCCCAGGATGCAGAGGGTTACACTGTCTGGCTCAGTGACCATGCACCCTCTTAAATGGTTGGATGGATAGACCTCAAGAAAGATGACCCTTCAAAATTCACCTGGTATATTGGTACCAAGGTAGAGATTGCCGCAAAACTCAGTCTTCCCTGTTTGGGCAAAATGTCCAAAGAAGAACCTGGCATTATTTAATTGAGTTCAGATACCAATTTGCCTTTGTTCTTCCTGGTAGAATTTGGGTCTATGCTTCCCACATATTTGCAACAACACATAGTTAGAAATTCATAGCACACATTTTTTAAAGGAATGGGCTATTGGAGTGGGTAAATAGATTTGTTTACCATGGCGAGAACATGTTGAAAGGGTTTGATAGGAGAAAGTGTTATGAAAAAGAAGATAATATCTTATTAATATCTACATGTATGTAAAATACTCAGATACAAAATGTAGATGCTTTGCCTTGGTCCATAAGGTCAGATATCTGCTATCTGTGAGATATGTTTCTAAGCGAAGCATGAAAAGGTTCAATTTATTCTTATATTTAGTGACATGAACCATCTTTAGAAGATGCTTATAGACAAATAATATATCTACTTCCATATATGGAACTGTCACAAAGGATGTAGCCTGAAAAGAAACCCAGGAAGGTCAAACAGCACATTGGTAATCTAGACTCTCCACTTGTGTAAGAAAATTGGTCAACAAACCTTTTTCATGGCTTCAGTACAAGTTGTCAGGGAAGCTGAGGAATGCAGAGAGGAGGGGAAAAGTTGTAGAAATAATTATGTGTAAGGATAGTCATGAGGGCTGAACCTTCAAATCTACCCCAAGAGCTGTTTTTCCTAGAAGAGCACAGTATTTTGTACTCTGCTATTTTCCCATTAAATGATCAGGCAAACTTGTAGGATTTCATGAGAAGTTTGTGCCCAGCAATGCTAGAAAAGAGGGAGTGGGAGAACATTTCCCAGGTTGCCTACGCCATCTCCTTCCAACCTCAGGGGGAAGATAGTGGTTCCATTTGCCGTTGACTTGGCATAAATTGTTACAATTGCAACTTGCCTATGGGATTTGGAATTGTGAGAGTGTTATGCTAGCCAAATTAAATAAAACCACTCCCAAATTACCAATATTGCAGTGGAGAAAGCTATGGGGCATATTAAATTAATACCTTCTCAGTCTCCTACATAATTCATGTTCCGAACCTAACCAGTTACGAAGAAGAGGGCAGGAGCTCTCTTTCTTCTTTCTCTTCTACTTTTTCTGTCATCTTTTCTCAGAGGGCTGGAGGCTCAGACATTGAGCTCAGTTGCTTTCTGTATTGAGGGAAGTGTGAGTTGCTTGTTTTCAAGGCTGTCAGTCAGCTGGCAACTTGCGTGGATGCTGCTGCTATGAACATGCTGGAGAGAAGGCTGTGTCTTCACAGAATAACAAGGATGAGCTGCTTGCTGGCAGTGCCAGGCTAACCTTTCCTCCTTTCCTTCTGTTAAGACCATGCCTCCCCTAAGTGGCCTGGTTCCAAGGTCTGCTACTGCAGCTTTGCACTTGTGCTGCTCCTACTGGGCAGCTCTTCCTACTGGGGCCATGTGCAGTGCTTCCCAGGCCCTCAAGCTGTCCCAGTCCCAGTCTGTGGGTTTCTTTAAAGGATGAATGCAACTTATTGTGCAATTTATCCACTGAACAATTCTTCAAACAGTGTGCTTTAGTTCACTCTTCACAGGTAAATTTTAGTTACCTTTTCTGATTTTTCCCCATATGTGTGTGTGTGTGTGTGTGTGTGTGTGTGTGTGTATGTGTGTGTATATATATATATTTCTTTAAATATGTAGACAATAATAATTATAACTTTAAAATATGAATGTTCTTGTTGCTATCACATTCAAAGAGATCATGCTGTTTTGGGATACTTGATAAAATGGCAGCCCTTATGCTTTCTTCAAAAGGATCTGCATGCGTAGAGAGTGGAAGATGAATGGTCTCTGGTTAGTGTGGGAGACACACTTCTCTTTCTTCTTGCCCTCTATTATTCATCCAGCTTTCTTTCTATTCTTTCTCTTATTGTCTTTGCCCTATAATTGAACCTTTTAAGATGTGATGTGTATTATACACACACACACACACACACACACGATGCCTGTGTGGTGGTGTAGCCTGTCTGAGTGAGCATGGGTATTCCATTGAAACTCAAGTTATCACCTCGACATGGCAGAGCTGTTCATGCACTGGGCCACCTCTCCATATCATGCAACAAGGATCTCATCACTATCTCTTTTTTTCTATAGACACATGAATATACATAGCTGTGGTTTGAATAGGATTTGAAATTCATATCAAGTTCTGTTCCCAGTTGCAAGCTGTTGACACTCTTTAAGATGTTATTAAGTCATGGAGTCCCAAACATCAGAAGGATTAATACTCAAATTCTGAGGTGGGTTTGATCTCTCAAAGCTGGATTAGGTACTGGGAGACTGGCCTGCTCTAAAGCAGGTTGGCATCTCCCTTCACTCTCCCTTCTATGTGCTCTGTTTACCTGAGGTTGTCATCTGGAATAACTGTCTACATTGAGTAGATGCTGGTGCCATGGTCTTGGATCTCTCAATGTGTGAACTAAATGAAGCCTCTTTTCCTATAAATTATCTAGTCCATTGTGGTGACATAAAGTGACATAAGACATATATCATCCCAGAATCAATTTCTCTGCATTGCTACCTCAGCAATTATTTTATTGATAAAGAAGCTGAAGCATTTCTAAGACTAGGACTGGCTCATAATTACAGAGTTCACAACTGAAGAAACAACCTCCCTCAGAAGTAACTCAGTCTTTCTGACTCCAGGTCTCAATAACCCCTCTGATAGATGATTACCCATAAATTTCAGTAGCCTCTCACTATTGGGTCAAGACAGATCAGTGTGCATAGTGCTGCCATGCCAAGCAGTGTACACCTGGGATTGGCACTATAGCACTGCGGTGTCACAGAGTGTATGCCTGGGACTGGCACTATAAGGCTGCCATGCCACACAGTGTGAGCCTAGGTCTGGCACTAACTGATCATTCACAATCAGTGACTCTTAGAATCAATCAACTTGAACTTAGTTGTAGGATCTTCCCAAGACAGAATTTGTGTTACGTATTGTCTGAGTATTCTTCATGGACACAAAATAACAAATAGCCACAAAGAAATTTCTATTTGTCCATCCATTCCTAGGTGTCAAGTGGGTCCTTTTAACAGTTTTTAATCAGCGTTAGCCTAAGCAATCTTCATGGAATTTATTCCTGAGCAGAATTTTGGAGAAAAGCAAGTGATATAGTGAATAACAAGAAGGAAAAGGGGGCCTTGCCCAGCAAAAAAGGGGGAGTTTTTTTCTTCTGTGGAAGTAAAAATCGAATGCTGAGTATACCAGGAAGATTGGTAGCTGTGTGAGAAGCCCATCCCTGAGATACTTAGCTGCTTAACAGTGAAGATAGCCAGCACTTCCCTAATAGAAGTCAGGTAAGACAAGAAGTGATGCTGCCCACTCTTGCTAGAGCTGTCTGCATGTTTTCTCTAGGATTGCACAAGGCGCAGCACACACTCCACACTTAGGAGAAGTGGTGCTATCAGCTCAGGATAGCTAGAAAGGGGCTGGTAGATTAGCGCATATGCAATAACCCAGGTTCCAAGTTCTCCGATAAGATGGATTGTGGGTGATCATGTCTATATGGGGAGATTTCCAGAACCGTTTCAAGTTCCTAAGACAAGCTCCCACTGGTGAAAGTTCCAGCTATGGGAAGAACCACGACTTTACCCTATGGACTTGAGAAGAGCATGAGCATTCATTGGTAACAAAAGGATGCACTTGGTTCCGCTTGTCATTTTGTTGAGCTCTACTTGTATCATAATTCACCTCATTTGACAGAGCAAAGCTCTTTCCATATTTGAACCCCCTTGGATATTTATGCACTCTTATCCACTGGAAGTCACCATGCAGAATGTTTAAAGCCAATGCTATCCATGTGGCTTGCTTTGAAATGCATAGCCAGTTCCTACACTGAACTTCCATTACTATTGTGGCATCCTGCATACAGTCTCTATTTTATGGCACTGTTTTCCATATGTGGGTAAAAAGATACCCATAAGACCCTAAAGCTAAAATGGAGAAGCAATGGAAAGAGTCTTCCTGAACTATAAATAATTGATGGTGATTGTAAAATTGATGGTAAGGTTTCATTGCGTAATTTGATTGATATGGCAGTTATCATAGCAGCCATCAACAGAATGCTCTTGTGAACAAGATAATTTATCTCACTGAGTCTGTTTCTGCATAAATATTTTAAAACGAGAAGCATAATAAATCTGCCCACAGCCCACACACACTGGGCTGCCAAACCTGCCACCTGCTTAAGGCTTTAATGAACCATTCTGCATTTAACAAAAAGCCACATCAAATTAATGCTGACATTTTGCCTTGCTGCTGCTGTTCATGTTCCAAGAGCTCTGTGAGATAATTTTGCAAAAATTTCTCTAAATGGGGCAGCTCTGATATTTTCACTAGACTTTGCCTCCAACTGTTCAGCAAGCTCCCCAGAATTATGTTTATATCTGCAGCTCAATGGTGTCTTGGGATGTGGGACTTGGGACTGGGTTCAGAAGAGTTGAGCAAGTGGAGAGAGTGAGGAAGCAAAGTGAGGGAAATCCAAAGAACAAAACAAACACAGCACTGGTCTTGGGGTAATGGCATCTCGATGTTCCCATAATAGTCCCAGTGGTGTCAGGATCTCCCTTTGACTTTTGGAGAGTCAGGGCTGGAATGTACAGTGTGTACTCTAGATCAGAATGGAGGACAATGCCCCTAGCAGACACCACAGGCTAGCAATTAAAAAGCCCAGTATCCGAAATGGAGCCATCTCTTTTGCAGTGGTGTTCTAGAGACCCAAACTATTACAGGTTCATGCCATTACTGTTGCCCATGGCTGGCTTCTAGAACTTGAGGGTAAGTATGCAGTATGAAAATACCACATACGCCAATCACAGAACAAGGAGAAACCAAGATGGCACTGACCTTGAATCTTCATCCCCATTGACTAGTTTTCATGATGCTGGAAGCTGCTAACTTGCTATCAGGAGAGAAAATGCTCATTAATTAGTCAGCAGTGTGCCCTATGAAGTACTTTATAGTACTTTAGTACAATACAGCAACAATTGCCTGGAAAGATAGTGACACAAATGTTATGAGAGTAACCAACTACTTTCTGATTGTATGTAAGACTCATTCCACAACATAGAACCCACACCTGGCACCATTAATCGTTCCAAGAACCTGTAGCTAGATAGGTCATAGGCTCTAGGAGGAACCTATCAAGATCAGGAGGAACCTATCAACTCCTGATCTTTTATCAATAGATTCACACATTCACCAATAGTTTCTTTCAGCTCCTTCCTGGAGTAGAAGAAATTAACCCTAAGATCCACAAGCAGTCGATGTATAGAAAATAAAGGCCTGTGCAATGGTCAACCCAGAAAGCAGACATCTATAATTATATCATCTGCAGAATATGACTCAGTGAGAGTATAAGAGCCAGAAGCAATGGATGCCTACAAGGAAACAATGTTTTGTGTTGTTTTCATACATGAACTCACAGTGGTTGTGACAATATGCACAAGACCAGTGCAAACACAATTCAGACAAATATCTCAGCATGAAGGAGGGGGGGTGATCACAGTAAGTCCCACCCCTTAGAGGAGGAGTTAGTGGTAATTGACAGCTGATGGGAGAAGGAGAGTCAATTTTCATCAAGAGTGTGACCACTAATATTGGCTATGCTCAGTGGATGGCCTCAACTCCAAGAGTATTGGGACAGCACAAATTGAATTTGATGACTGTAATTTTTTTAAAAAACAGGACATGGAGTTAGATAGGCAGGAAAATGGAGGAGGATATATGAGGAGGAATGAATATTATAGAAATATGTAATTTTGTATGGAAGTCTCAAAGAATTAATAAAAATACCTAAGAGCTAAAGGAAGTTGAAGAGAAGGGCTCTGTGATCAGTGTAGTTTTAGTAGAACAACATGATCTCATTCCCTAAGTATATTCCTGACTGTCAAGAGCACTGGTGGTTTGAAGCAGTAAACTCGCATACTAAGGGAAGGATTTCCACATTTTCTGTTCCCATGCTATTAAAAGACAAATGTAGCAATGGGGCAGGTAGCGTGTCATCATGGGGAATGTGGAGCTGCTGAGGCTGGAAGGCAAGCTTCAACCATTCCGTGGGAAGAACCCTTCTTGCCCAGTACTCCCCTTCAGGGAAGCAGTGAGAGATGCCTTCTGCTAGACTTCTTTACTACAGCCACTTGCTCCTGACAGCTGATCCATCCAAAGAATCAAGGCGCTTTGATTAAGCAGAGGTCATCAGTGACAGGCACAAGTGTTTGTGATTTTCCACTGCTCTGGTCTGTATTTATCCTCCCTGTGATAGCTCATGACTTTTTAACCCTCTATTTATCTGTTAGCACGTTTATATTCAGAGATTGATCTTGTAGTCTTGACCCAGGCTGAGAATCCACATTTTAATTACACATCTAGAGGGTGGGAGGGCTTGAAGTTAGCTATCCAACATAGTAGTTCAGGCTCATAGCCTGAACCTCAGGCTGTCTCTTAGAGTGACATCCAGGGAACAATAGGCATAATGAGCCTATTTCATATTCAGAATACATTTTCAGAGAGCCTTGGAGCTGCCAGGCCAGTCAGGATGCATTCCTTCCTGCTGCAGCTTTTGCTGTAGTTGCTGGGGAAGTAGATTTTAAATCAAGAACTGTAAGCGACCTTCTGATAGCATCTCACTCATAAAAATAATCTCTTTGATGCTTTTGCTTCTTTCAATAGTGACCTATAAAAGAAACACATGTAGTCTTTTTAAGTCAGCCATGTACTTAATATCCAATGCAAAGCAAGCAAACAAACAAACAAACCCCAGGAACAATTAATACGGTATTTTGTTTTAAAAGGCTTAAGCATACCTTAAAAACCCATACAAGTTTAGCAGGCATTCTATACTCAGGGAAGGCTCCTTTGTGGGCTAGAGTGGGGTATGGTGGTACTGAAACGAAGAAGCTCGATGATCACATCTTCTGGTCACTGTTCTCTACCACTGTGACCCTGACAGGCCCATTCCATACCAGGTGGCAGCCTCGCCTATGTTTAAACATCCAGGAAGCCCTGATATCCTGAGCCGTTTCTTCTATCCTTGGCTGTTCTTTTGGAAGATGGAAATTCATCTGATATGTCTGAAACTTGAAAGCAGTAGGAAGGATTCCCCAAAACTGACCTTCCACGCAACACATAAACACACTTTCACAGAGTACCACAGAAGTAAACTGCAGTCCTGGAAACATGCTACTAAATGGAGACAGATTAGAACAAGAGCCAAATTGGACCAAGGAAGTTCATTCAAATGCTGACGGCTGGCACAAGACTGTGAGCTCACTGGCAGGGAGGCTTCCACTTCTCCATCCAAATGTGTAGTACCCTATTCCTGAAGTTTGTGAGATGTATCTTGATTCTGTGTTTCATAACAAACATGACAGTCAGGTGGTGGAGTGACAGACCCAGGTTATCACAGAAAGCCAGCCACAGAGATAAACGAGGTACTGAAAATTTCCAAAACCCAGTCACAGTCAGGATGCTCTTTGTGCCTTTGTTGTACTGGACAGAGGACTATGTGTGCTATGAATGAAAAAGCCACAGTTTTAAGCTTTTCTTTTTCTCAAAGTTCAACAACCGAGCCTGGAGGTACAGGACGCAGAAGCAGCAGGGCAGCTGGGACAGGATCCTTTCTACCTCCATCTACAACTAGAAGGGAAGGCAGATCCACACCCCTCTGCTCACTGGTCTTACCAGAGGAGAGCTGATCTCCCAGAAGTGCTGACACAGGCTTACAGACCCACAGGAGGAACAAGCTCCAGCCAGAGACAGCAAGAACATCTAAAACAAGAGATCAACAGACAGTGAAAGGTAAACGCAAGAATCTTACCAACAGAAACCAAGACTACTTGTGGTCATCAGAACCTAGTACTCCCACCACAGCAAGTCCTGGATACCCCCAAACACCAGAAAAGTAAGATTTAGATCTAAAATCATATCTCATGATGGTGATAGAGGAATTTAAGAAGGACATAAATAATTCCCATAATGAAATACAGGAGAACATAGGTAAACAGGTACAAGCCCTTAAAGAGAAACACAAGAAATCCTTTAAAGAATTACAGAAGAACATGAGTAAATACTCAGAATGCCTTAAAGGAAAACACCAAAAAAACCTTAAAGAATTATAGGAAAGCACAACCAAATAGGTGAAGGAAGACCTAAAAATGGAAGTAGAAACAATTAAGAAATCACAAAAAGAGACAACTCTGGAGATAGAAAACCTAGGAAAGAAGTCAAGATACATAGATGCAAGCATCACCAACAGAATACAAGAGATAGAAGAGAGAATTTCAGGTGCAGAAGAAACCATAGAAAACATTGACACCACAGTCAAAGAAAACTCAAAATGCAAAAAGATCCTAACGCAAAACATCCAGGAAATCCAGGACACAGTGAGAAGACCAAACCTAAGAAAAATAGGTATAGAAGAGAATGAAGACTTCCAACTTAAAGGGCCAGTGAATATCTTCAACAAAATTATAGGAGAAAACTTACCTAAACCTAAAGAAAGAGATGCCCACCCATGAACATACAAGAAGCCTACAGAACACCAAATAGTTTGGACGAGAAATGAAATTCCTCCTGCCACATAATAGTCAAAACACCAGATGCGCAAAATAAAGAAAGAATATTAAAAGCAGTGAGGGGAAAAGGTCAAGTAACATATAAAGGAAAACCTATCAGAATTATACCAAAATTCTTACCAGAGACTATGAAAGCTAGAAGATCCTGGGCAGATGTCATATAGACACTAAGAGAACACAAAAGCCAGCCCAGGCTACTATACCCAGCAAAACTCTCAATTACCATAGAAGGAGAAACCAAAGTATTCCATGACAAAACAAAATTTACACAATATGTTTCCACAAATCCAGCCCTTCAAAGGATAATAAATGGAAAACTCCAACACAAGGAGATAAACTACATCCTAGAAAAAGCAAAAAAGTAATCTTCCAACAAAACTAAAAGAAGATAGCCACATGAGCACAATTCCAACTCTAACAACGAAAATAACAGAAAGCAGCAACTACTTTCCCTTAGTATCTATTAATATCAATGGACTCAATTCCATTGATATTAGACTATCAGACTCAGTACGTAAACAGGACCCAACATTCTGTTGCATGCAATAAATCCACCTCAGTGACAAAGACAGACACTACCTCAGAATAAAATGCTGGAAAACAGTTTTCCAAGCCAATGGTCCCAAGAAACGAGCTCGAGTAGCCATTCTAATATCTAATAAAATCGACTTTCAACCTAAAGTGATCAAAAAGGATAAAGAGGGACACTTCATACTCATCAAAGGTAAGATCTACCAAGATGAACTGTCAATGCTCAACCTCTATGCTCCAAATGCAAGGGTACCTACATTCATAAAAGAAACTTTATTAAATTTCAAAGCACATATTGTGCAACACACAATAATAGTGGGAGACTTCAACATCCCACTCTCTGCAATGGACAGATCATGGAAACAGAAACTAAACAAAGACAGAGTGAGTCTAACAGATATTATGAAACAGATGGATTTAACAAATATCTATAGAACTTTTTATCCTAAAACAAAAGGATATACCTTCTTCTCAGCACCTCATGGTACCTTCTCCAAAATTGACAATATCATCTGTTACAAATCAGGGGTCAACAGATATAAGAAGATTGAAATAATTCCTTGCATCCTTTCAGATCACCATGGACTAAGGATGTTCCTCAATAACAACATAAACAATAGAAAGGCCACATACATGTGGAAGCTTAACAACACCCTACTCAATGATAACTTGGTCAAGGAAGAAATAAAGAAAGAAATTAAAGGCTTTCTAGAGTTTAACATAAATGAAACCACAATTTACCCAAATTTATAGAACACAATGAAAGCACTCCTAAGAGGAAAACTCATAGCTCTAAGTGCCTCCACAAAGAAACAGGAGAGAGCATACACTAGTAATTTGACAGAGATCTGAAAGCTCTAGAACAAAAAGAAGCAAATTCACCTAAGAGGAGTCGAAGGCAGGAAATAATCAAACTTGAAATGGAAACAAAAAGAACTATACAAAGAATCAACCCAACCAGGAGTTAGTTCATTGAGAAAATCAACAAAATAGATAAACCCTTAGCCAGAATAACTAGAGGCCACAGAGACATTATCCTAATTAACAAGATCAGAAATGAAAAGGGAGACATAAAAAACAGAAACGGTGGAAATCCAAAAAATCATCAAATCCTACTACAAAAGCCTATGCTCAACAAAACTGGAAAACCTGCATGAAATGGACAATTTTCTAGACAGATACCAGGTACCAAAGTTAAATCAAGATCAGATAAATGATCTAAACAGTCCTATAACTGCTAATGAAATAGAAAGAGTTGTTAATAGCCTCCAAAACAAAAAAAGCCCAGGACAAGATGGGCTGAGTACAGAGTTCTATCAAACCTTCAAAGAGGACCTAATACCAATACTCTTCAAACTATTCCACAAAATAGAAACAGAAGAGAGTCTACCCAATTCATTCTATGAAGCCACAATTACTCTGATACCTAAACCACGCAAAGACCTAACAAAAAAGAAAACTTCAAACCAATTTCCCTTAGGAATATTGATGCAAAAATACTCAATAAAATTCTTGCAAACTGAATCCAAGAACACAATCAAAACAATCGTCCATCATGATCAAGTAGGCTTCATCCCAGGGATGCAGGGATGGTTCAATATACGGAAATCCATCAACATAAGCCACTATATGAACAAACTCAAGGAAAAGAAGCATATGATCATCTCATTAGATGCTGAGAAAGCCTTTAATAAAATCCAATACCCCTTCAAGATAGAAGTCTTGGAAAGATCAGGAATTCAAGGCCTATAACTAAACATATTAAAAGCTATATACAGCAAACAACATCAAACTAAATGGAAAGAAACTTGAAGCAATCCCACTAAAAATCAGGGACTAGACAAGACTGTCCACTCTCTCCCTACCTATTCAATATTGTACTTGAAGTTCTAACCAGAGCAATTAGACAACAAAAGGAGATCAAAGGGATACAAATTGGAAAGGAAGAAGTCAAGTTTTCACTATTTGCTGATGATATGATAGTATACTTAAGTGACCCCAAAAATTCCATTAGAGAATTCTGAAAACTGATAAACAACCTCAGCAAAGTAGCTGGATATAAAATGAACTCAAGCAAATCAGTGGCCTTCCTCTACACAAAGGATAAGCAGGCTGAAAAAGAAATTAGGGAAGCAACACACTTCACAGTAGTCACAAATAATATAAAATACCTTGGTGTGACTCTAACTAAGCAAGTAAAAGATCTGTTTGACAAGAACTTCAAGTCTCTGAAGAAGGAAATTGAAGAAGATCTCAGAAGATGGAAAGATCACCCATGCTCATTGTTTGGCAGGATTAATATAGTAAAGATGGCCATCTTGCTGAAAGCAATCTACAGATTCAATGCAGTCCCCATCAAAATTCCAACTCAATTCTTCACAGACTTAGAAAGAGCAACTTGCAAATTCATCTGGAATAACAAAACACCTAGGATGGTGAAAACTATACTCAACAATAGAAGAACCTCTGGTGGAATCATCATCCCAGACCTTAAGCTGTACTATAGAGCAATTGTGATAAAAACTGCATGGTATTGGTACAGTGACAGGCAGGTGGATCAATGGAACTGAATTGAAGACCCGGAAATGAACCCACAAACTTATGACCACTTGATCTTTGACAAAGGAGCTAAAACCATCCAGTGGAAAAAAGACAGCATTTTCAACAAATGATCCTGGCTCAACTGGCAGTTAGCATGTAGAAGAATGCTAATCGATCCATTCCTATCTCCTTGTCAAGTCCAAGTGGATCAAGGACCTCTACATAAAATCAGATACACTGAAACTAATAGAAAAGAAAATGGAAAAGAGCCTCGAGTGCATAGGCACAGGGGAAAATTTCCTGAAAAGAATACCAATAGCTTCTGCTCTAAGATCAAGAATTGACAAATGGGACCTCATAAAGTTGCAAAGCTTCTGTAAGGCAAAAGACACTGTCAATAGGACAAAACAGCAACCAACAAAGTGGGAAAAGATCTTTACCAATCCTATATCTGATAGAGGACTAATATCCAATATATACAAAGAACTCAAGAAGTTAGACTCCAGAGAAACAAATAACCCTATTAAAATATGGGGTACAGAGCTAAACAAAGAATTCTCAACTGATGAATACTGAATGGCTGAGAAGCACCTAAAGAAATGTTCAACATTCTTAGTCATCTGGGAAATGCAAATCAAAACAACCCTGATATTCCACCTCACACCAGTCAGAATGTCTAGGATAAAAAAACTCATGTGACAGCAGATGCTGGAGAGGTTGTGGAGAAAGAGGAACACTCCTTCATTGCTGGTGGGATTGCAAGCTGATACAACCACTCTGGAAATCAGTTTGGCGGTTCCTCAGGATATTAGACATAGTACTACCTGAGGACCCAGCTATACCACTCCTGGGCATATACCCAGAAGATGCTCCAAAATATAACAAGGACACATGCTCTACTATGTTCATAGCAGCCTTATTTATTATAGTCAGAAACTGGAAACAACCCAGACGTCCCTCAACAGAGGAATGGATACAGAAAATGTGGTACATGTATACAATGGAGTACTACTCAGCTATTAAAAACAATAAATTTATGAAATACTTAGGGAAATGGATGGGTCTGAAGAATATCATCCTGAGTGAGGTAATCCAGTCACAAAAGAATGGTATGCACTCACTGATAAATGGATATTAGCCCAGAATATCTGAACACACAAAGTACAATCCAAATCCACAAGAAACTCAAGAAGGAAGAAGACCAAAGTGGGGATACTTCTTTCTTTCTTAAAAGGGGTAACAAATTTCCCATGGAAGGAGTTGCAGGGACAAAGTGTGGAGGAGAGACTGAAGGAAGTACAATCCAGAGACTGCTCCACCTGGGAGCATATTCAATCATTATATCCAGACACTATTGTGGATGCCAGCAAGTGCTGACTGACAGGAACCTGATATAGCTGTCTCCTGAGATGCTCTGACAGTTCCTGACTAATACAGAAGTAGAGGCTCATAACCATCCAATGGACTGAACACAGGGTCCCCAATGAAGGAGCTAGAGAAAGGACCCAAGGTTTGCAGTCTCTTAGGAGGAACAACAATATGAACTAACTAGTACCCTCAGAGCTCCCAGGGACTAAAACACCAACCAAAGAGTTCACATGGAGGGACTCATGGCCCCAGCTGCATATGTAGCAGAGGATGGTCTAGTCGGTCACCAATGGGTGCAGAGACCCTTGGTCCTGTGAAGGTTCTATGCCCCAGTTTAGGGGAATGCCAGGGCAGGAATCGGGAGAGAGTGGAGTGGTGAGCAGGGGGAGGGGGAGGGAACAGGGTTTGTTTGTTTTTTTTTTTTCGGGGGGAAACTGAGAAAGTAGATATCATTTGACATGTAAATAAAGAAAATATCTAATAATAATAAAAAACTCAACAGCCATTTTCAACAAGAATGAAGTCTCTCAAAGATGAGCCTTCCTTTCTATCACCCTCATAGTTTGCTGAAGTAAAGTGACAAACATGGCGGGAAGGAATCTTTGCTCACACCTTGTGTAGAAGGTGTTTGATACCCAAAGATGTGTTATGCATTAATTTACCAGAGCTTCTGTAATATAAAAACCACTATAGAGTTTCAACATCAACTTTCAAATATTTAGACAGACTCTTTGTGGAAATTAAGACTTTAAAATTGCTTCAAGGCTTGTCTTTAAGACTGTATTGTGATTCTTACCAAATCCTGCTTTCTGAGAACATCTTCCTCGTTTTCATCAAGTGAGAGAGTGAGATTAAATAAGAACATGCGCTTTGTGTTTTGAGGGTCCAGCCCAGCCCAGCTGACTCTAGCATGAGCAACTTGGAATCCTCTGACTCAAGTCTGATCTGAACTCTCAAATGAGCAGAGATTTCTGGTTTTGTTCAAACGCCAGCGATTTTTCTCCTCCTTCTTCCCTTCCAGAAGCACCCCAGACCTAAACCACATAATGAGCAGCATTTGATACAATTACGTATGATGTAAGTTCACGAATGCCTTTGCTAACTCATGTGACATTCAACTCTGCTCCCCTCCGAGGGTTGCTTCCTGTTGGGGAAGTTGGAACCCAGCCTGCTGGTCAGTAGGAGACAACAGCTGCTTTGAGCTGTCCAAATGCATCTGGAAAGTGCACACCCATCCTAGCAGAGTGCCCGGTTTTTCTAGGAAAAGGGCCAGAGCCTTCATATGCATTAGATTCCGAATGTAATGATTCAGAAAAAAATCTGATTATTCAGATGCATTATGCAAAACAACACCAGAATGGTCAAGCAGGATATTCCTGGAGGAACTTGAGCTGCCCTAGCTTTGGAGGAGTGAGCAGCCAGCTCAGCTGCTCTGTGCTTGTTCATGCTTTGTAGTTGAAACTTTGTGACACTTTAGATAAGCTAAAGCTATTCCTTGTGAAGAGTAGCAGAGAGAAAAGAAAGAATACAGCTCAAAACTGATTATGTATTTAGTGTTGTTTAGAAAGACTTATAAAAGATTTGTTTATTTGTCTTAGGGCTAGGAAACAACTTCTCCACTAACATCTGTCCTCAACTGATTTTTTTCTTTCTTTCTTTCTTTCTTTTTTTTTTCTTTTTCTTTTTTTTTTTTTTTTTTTTTTTTTTTTTTTTTTTTTTTTTTGAGATAGTCTCACTAATTCCCTTAGCGAGGCCTTGAACTCACAATCATCCTGCTTCAGCCCTCCCAGTAGCTTGGATTACAGCCTGTTTGTCCAGCCTTTTTAGAAGTATATATTTCAAGCCTTAAAATACCCAAAGTACTCTCACCTTTACAATCACCTTTATTTTTATAGATGAGAAAGAAATGTACAGAGTCAGAGGTGCTCTCAAGGTCCAGGAGTCTATGAGGACCAATCAACAGCAGTCTCCCTGAGTCAAACTTGACTCTTTGGACATTAATTTAGGAAGTATTAGCCACACCCACTTAGACTGCACCCACTCAGTGCCAGTACCACCTAGTCATCTACCACATTCCAACCAGAGGTACAGAGGGCATAGATACAGCAATATGCATTATTACAGTTCTTAATTTCACGTGACTTCCCAGCTGTCCCAGCAGAGAACCCCAGTTTGTTAACAGTGTGCTGCTTTACGGAATTGCCAGGCAAACTTCCAGTTTCTTACTTGAATAGAGAACGCTGATGGTTTGCTCTAACTCACACTTACTCACTTTTACAAAGCAATGGTGGGGAACTTCATCAGGGAGTTGTAAGGAATGGCCAGTGGAAGCTAATACTGCCATGCAGACTAGACCAGTTCTATGGCTTTCATGTATATGGCCACATGTATGGAGACAGCAAGAAGACAGATACTATAGAAGTGCTCAGTAGTCAGCAGGGCCTCCAGGGGTAGAATTCAAAATAGCCTCCAAGTAATGCAAACTGATAGGTGTGGGAGTAAATAAGTGAGTAAAGAAAAGCACTCATCCTGTTCTGTTATTAACCTTACTTGCAAAGAACATCTGCCCCCTTTTGACAGAGGTTTAGAAACAAGTTGCTTAGAAGCCTTCTCATTAGTCTACATACATGTCATTAATTCTATAGTGTAATGCAATGATATAGAACAAGTAGAGTGGCTTTTCTACCCTTTCCATGAAGGCAGGCCCAGTGATTGACAAGGAGAATAATGCTTTTCAATGCCCTCCTTTGTAAATAACTCTGCATAGAAGAGCCTCACTGTGTAGTTGGTCGGATCTAAAAGCAACTCATTGAATCTTTTGGAGTCCTTCATGACTGGGACAGCATGGGTGAGGGGCACGTGTGTGGGATTGTGAAGGGCATGTGTGTAGAATTGTGAGGAGCATGTGTGTGGGATGGTGAGAGGCATGTGTGTAGAATTGTGAGGTGTGTGTGTGTAGGATTGTGAGGGGCTTGTTATAGGAATATGAGGGGCATGTGTGTAGGATTTTGAGGGGATCATTGTAGGATTGTGAGGGGCATGTGTGTAGGATTCTTAGACATTGGATCTCCTGAATGTACAAAGTGCTCTGAGATCTCAGCAAAATGATTCAGAGCCACATTCATGAGAGCATTTGCTATTTGGTTTTCAATGCACAGAATCTGCCATTTACTCCAAAGCAATTTATTTGTTATAAGAGAAGTTTTATAATTAGCCACAGAAGGTCTTCCCTGCTTCTCTAAAGCCTTTTAGAAGTTCCTCTTACTTTATCTATTTCTACTCATACATTATCACATTCAGAAGAAACCACTTACCACTTAAAAGGGACTCTTGGAAACCCAAGCCACTAGTCCATCCTCTGGCATTCCTACCCAGTGATACCTAGTACTTCTTGACGGCTGATCACCATGTATCAGGAATTACCTTTTCTCCTACTCTTACTACCCCACTCTTCTCCAGGACACAAGATTCTGTCTCCCCCCTGTTCACAGAATCTGTGTTATGTAAGTGGGCTTTGTTTCCATGTTTCCATAGCATGAAGTGCTTTATGATGCTTTACACATCACTGTGTGGTAAAGCCTACAAACACTCAAGGTTCGCACGTCATTATACTTTATCTCACAGTTTTGATATCAGAAAATTGGGCAGATTTTTATTCTACTTTTCTATCAATTTGTTGGTAGCTGAGGTCACTTGTTTATGGATTTATTTTTAGATGGGTGGTTTGGAAAGATCAAGACAGTGTCACACATGTACCGGGGACTTTAAAGAAAGTTCCTATAGTAATCAGAATACTTATACATGTTCTTTGTGGAAAGAGTTATGACTGGTATTTAACAAGCCACACAATGCAAATGAGATAATGAGCTCATAAGAATATAGACAAAATGAGGTTTTTATCAAGAAAATCAGATGTCTTATGTCTTGATGATCCTTCTAAAAAGTATTTCTATTAATTGTTTGAGTATGCTGTGAGCTTTAAGGAAATCTTCCCAGCCCCCATGTAGAGAGCCATGATGTTAGATAGGTATTCAGAATACCCTGTGCTATTTCTCCTGGGCTGCCATGTGAGGATTCTTCTCACTTCTGTCTTTGGAGAGGGCTCTGCATCAATTAAACAAGTCCCTAAGCTCCACTGTGGATTCAAAGCAAGCACAACTTCAATGATCTATAGTATAACAAAGTATATATGTAATAAAATGCTACCGAGACTGATTTCTTCACATTCTAACCCAAAACTTCAACTGACATACAATATATGATCTCCAAATACAGCTTTTAATTAGCATCATAAATTAAAAGTGCTGCCAGAGATGGCTGAAGAGATTGCCCAGGCAGAGAAGTGCTGCTTTAGCAATGTGCAAATGGCAGTCCAAGTAGTGTTAGTTAAGGTTATTGGGAGTGTTGGCAGTATACATTTTCATTATCTGTCAAGGTCTAGAGAATCCATCCACTGTTAGCATGTGTAGTGAGAGTTATCTTACCCATATAAACCAGTTATTGTGTCTAATTTTCTTTTTCTTCCTTCTCCGTCACTGTGTGTGTCTTACATAGTGAATGTACACCTACATAATACATGTACACATCCATTCTCATAGATCAATTAGACATTTTAGGTTATCTTGTAGGCTATAGAGTATTAGAAAAATACCTGCAAATGTTAGATATTTCTTTCTTGAGTATAAAGATATATCCTTGGCTCAATATGGGCCTGTTTACTCCTCATCTGTAGTAAACTAACCCCCACATGATTGCTCTCAGAGATGTGATTTTATCCCAGGTCTTAAAAGTCTAGTCCAGTGAGAACCACCTGAGTACTGAAGAATGGTGTTCATGTTTCTATCTGGGATGTTTGTGGATGTTTGAACCCTGGGCTCAGCTCTGTTGGAAGAACTTGATATTTGATCATGTTTCAATTGATCTATTTTTAGTTGTACGTTGTGAGAAATTTAAGAGACAGAAAACTTTAATTTTTGCATTTATTCATCTCTACACAGAAAGCTACTGATGATGGTCCATGACTGTGGTTTCTCTGCCACCTGTATCTTGTCGGTCATGAAGTGTGCCCACTAAGAGAGTTTATCATTTACATGTTTATCCATCATGTGAAGGAAGACAGTTCCCTACCATGTAAGATACTTATGCACAGTGTGGAGATGTCTATAGGAAGGTGGCTTCTTCTCCCCTGAGGAGTTTATTCATCATATGTCTAGAGAAGACAGTTCCTTATCGTCCAGGATATCTATCCATTCTGTGGACATGTCTATAGAAGACAGTTTTTTGTTTTTTAAAGATTTATTTATTATTTATTTATTACAAGTACACCGTAGCTGTCTTCAGATGCACCAGAAGAGGGCGTCAGATCTCATTACGGGTGGTTGTGAGCTACCATGTGGTTGCTGGGATTTGAACTCATGACCTTCAGAAGAGCAATCGGTGCTCTTACCCACTGAGCCATCTCACCAGCCCTAGAAGACAGGTTTTTATCCTCATGGCATTTATCCATAAGGTGGAGATGTCTTGTCCCTTAGGGAGTTTATACATCATATGAGCATGTATGTAGAAGATAGTTCCTATCATCTAAGATACCTATCCATAATGTGGGCATGTCTATAGAAGACAGTTTCTCATCACCTAAGGTGTTTAAGCATAAGGTGGAAATGTCTATATGAAGACAATTTTTCATCCCCTAAGATGTTTATCTCTAATGTGGAGATGTATATAGGAAAATGGCTTCTCATCACCTAAGATGCTTGTCTACAATAACAAATGTATGTAGTTTCCCCTTATCTTTCCACACTTGCCCATCTGAAGGAAGTGAAATCTGAAGTTTAGCACCATCAGAATTCCCAAACATGCCTAATCAGACAACAAGAAAATAAGTTTGGTGAGACACAGCTTTAAAAACTTGGGGGTTTTATTTTTATTTTGACATGAAAATGATATTGCCATAGCAACTGTGATTACTAGTGAAGGTTTTGTGTCTTGATTGTCACTGACCATGACATATTGAAATTGATATGTCAAAATTCTGAAGTTAAAATAAATCAAATTTAAGTCATTTGATGAGTTCTATCAGCAGGCAATCAAGTAAATTAGAGATGAATGTTTTCAAATTAACTACTATTGGTTAGTCTTCATTAGATAAGTCCATGTAACTTCCTATGAATCAACGGGACTTGATGGAGAGCAAATTAATTGGTACAATAAGGTGTGTACTGTTGAGCAATGGTTTACTTCACAACATTTCTGAGACTCAAAGAAACAAGAATTCTGAAGAGGAAGCATACTGATTTAGTAGAGCCTGAATTCATTTCCCTGAAGAAATTATATTAACAAAGCTACAAATAAGTAAAGCAGTGGGTGCTGGGTCGGTTCCCATTCGTCTTCATCTACATTTAGCCTTCCATAGAGGAATTGCTGCACTTTGAATGTTTGACTTTTTTTTTTTTTTTTTTTTTTTTTTTTTTTGGCTATTGAGAATGGTTGGCAGGTCTCAGTCTCATTCAGGGATAGATATCTTTTGACTATTTGGGGAAATAATATCTGAAATGCTTTGTTTTTTAATTTCTAAAATTAAATATATATTGAATGTATTTTTTTTTTCTGCTCCAAGAAGACCTTTCCTCGAGTCAAGAGGTCAGATCCAGGCCAGTAAACAAAAGGAAGGAAACAAGTCTCTCTTATCAGAATTAAAAACAAGCAAAAACTAAGCACACATGTTCTAGAAATATACATTCCTATATAGGAGGCAGCTAATGGGATAATGTCGATGAATTATCTCAGACTCCTGGCTTATTTCCATCATTTCCTCTTGCATTATTTAGTGGTTTTGTGTTTTTAGTTCAGGGCCCTTTTATGCTTCTTTAAGCCTCGACCAAATGGGAGCTTGGTTTCCTCAGAATGGCTCACTGGTATCACACATGCAACCATTTTATTTCCCAAGCAAATATTTTCAACTTAACTCACAACTGGATTTTATCCATTGTGAATTAAAAATGTCTAGCAGATAATCCTGTGGCTTAAGTTGGAACAGTGCTTGCAGCTGAGAAGAATGCGTTGCCAGAACACTTTGCTGGCTTACACGGAAGGACACCATTGCAGAAATGGTAGAGTGGGCTGGAGAAGACTTTTATGGCTAACAAAGCAAGACATGGAATTCTGTTGGTAACTCGAGTGCTTTCCTGGTGGAGTGTATTCAGAGAGCCAGTATACCATTCCCCAACTCATTTTATCAATCAGCATGTTCTTCTATCAACAAACATTTATTTAGGTTATTTTATGTGGTGGAAATCAGCTGTCCTTAGCACTGGATTGCATTCTTATGATGTCATGGAGAATAATACCATCCTGACTTTCTACTCAAGGAGCTTGACCATGTAAGAGGTAGAAAGTATGCATCCTCCCAGGGACATGGAGCAGCAGTAAATACAACTCTGCTACTCAGTAAAAATTATACTATAATATAAATATACAAATCTGTTCTATAAAACAGGCTTAAAAAGAGAGAGGAAATGAAAAATCAATTAATCTGAGTTTCTCATCAAATGGACTGAGCAGCGGAGAAAAGGGACAGTAGACAATGTAGAACTTGAACTTTAAAAATGTGCCCAGTGGTGAAGACAGGCTGTGTGAACTGTATCCCATGCTAAGCAGCGTGCATGAGGTCCAAAACGTGGGCACTCCTGTGCAAGCCTTAAAGAGGATGTGGTGGGGATGCCTGGACCAGGGTGAGGATAGGCACTGGAAAGTTATTCAGGTTAAAAGACTGGACGGTTTTATGAAAATGCTGCAAAAAAAATGGTAATAATGCCGAGTCCATTTTTATTTACACCTGTTTAATATACTTTCTTAGTGGATGTACATTGTTCTTTATGCAGCAGGTTTTATCAAGAGGTGTGCATTGGAGACACAAGTGGCTTTGTAAGGAAGAATGAGAAGAGATGCTTGCCAGTGGTAGCTACTACGAGTCACCCACTGAATTTCCTTATACTTTTCTCCATTGGGATAATCAATGGTGAACATTGAGTTGGTCCCACACACAACTGTTTCCATCTTGTTATCAGTTTTGAACTTCTATTCTTACCAGGGAGTTTCTGTCACTGGATGAGCTGGTGGTCATAGATGACTGTACTCAGGTGGTTATGGCTAGTGACTTGCAGAAATGAGATGACTGGGAGACAAATGAGGAAGCTATGATGGCAGTAGCTTTCACTATTGTAGGTCTTATCTTTTTAACTGGGAGAATTTAGAAGATGTCATGGGAATAATTAAATATGAAATGCATATGTAAGACACTGAATGTTTTCGACCATGGATAGTTCATTGAATTTCCCACATGAGCAGCTGAAGGATGCAGGAGAAACAATTCCAAGAGTGAATCTGTAGGATGTCACGAACTGTTTTAACACTCAACAGTACAGTGGGTCTAAGACTATGCCTTCGCCCTTAAGAAAATATAATAGACTGGTTTAACAGCATAGATTTATTTCTCACATTTCTGGGGTAGTAAGAGAGACACTGAAGCAAGAGAACTCCATGAGAATAATGAGGGCTGAATCCTGGTTCACACAGGGGGCACTTCTGTGCTGTATCACCATATAGCAGAGAAAAATATAGGAAGGAAGCTCTTTGTATTTCCTCTTGGAAGAGTCTTGAGTGTCATTAAGACCCTACCTTATGACCTCATCTATAGCTACCTTCTAAAGATCACATCTCTGAACACTGTCCCAGTGGCTTTAGAAGTGAACTTGTGAACTTGGGTGGGACACAAACTCCATAGCAAGAACCCATTTCCTAGCTGACTCCCTCACCCACTTACTTCCTTTCTCCTCCTCTAACACAATACTTTGATGGAGGACATATTTAAATCAAAGATGGGGTCAAATTCATCACTTTATCCTGAGAATTTGCTTGTCAACCTTTTTCTAGATATATAAAAGGAAATAGACTAATATCTGTTGAAAATTCTACTTTCCAAACAAAATTATCCCATTCTGATGCTCCCATTTAGAACTGTTGCCTGACACTATATTCCTCTACAAGCCCTGGTCTCATTTACTCTGCTCTGTTTTTCTATCTTAATAATCATAACTATGGTCTATGACATTACTTAACATTTTCTTGTTGTTTGTTTTACTGCCTGCCTTCCATCAGATGTATGAACCATTGATAGGGGCTTTATGCCGCTCACAGATATATCCAAATGAGTTGCATAACTCCAACACATCATTTAATATTGCTGAATGACAAGAAGTCAGAATCAAAGCTGATGAGGTGAATATACCTGTCTGTTAACACCATTAAGGAAATGCGTTGATGAACTCAGACTTAGTAATAGCTTTCACTTGCCTGGTGTGATAATACAATAGAAGTACTAAGAAGTCACTAGCTGTGAGTCTATTTTGAAGACAGGAATAACAGAAATGGTCATGCATGGAGTATAGGGGTAAAGTACTCTCACCCCTCAACAAAAAAAAAAAAAAAATCTTTTTTGCAGCAGATATAGACAGAAAGCCATGGCTGGTCAAAACCCAGAGAACAGCTGACCATGGTTTCCAGCCTCAGTTGATACAACTACAACACAGTCTTTACACCTAAGTCTCAGGGAACATCACAGGAAAAAAGCCAAAGGACGAGAAATCTATTGCAACATTGTGTCTCCTGGAAATGACAGGGACATTTCACCTGTGATTCCTCATCAATGTGGCTGCCAAAATAAGACCCGGACAGTGACAACACCAGTAGACATGAGGCTAACTTGGGAGGAGAAAATCTCCCAAGGCCCCACCACTCGACAAAGAACTGCAGGAAAGAAGACCTTTGAAGGAGGAAAAAGATCATCATCTCCATGGATGAGCTCACTAGCTAGTTATGCAGCCCAAGTGCTAGTTATCCAACCCAAGTGCTAGTTATCCAGCCCAAGTGCTAGTTATCCAGCCCAAGTGCTAGTTATCCAGCCCAAGTGCTAGTTATCCAGCCCAAGTGCAAGTTATCCAACCCAAGTGCTAGTTATCCAGCCCAAGTGCTAGTTATCTAGCCCAAATGCTATCTGTGGGTTCATCCACATACAAGCAACGCTGAGTGAACTCAGCAGGCTGCATAGAGTTGTGTGTGTGTGTGTGTGTGTGTGTGTGTACACAAAAATTAAAGAAAAAGAGGCCAAGAATTTGAGAGATACCAAGGGCGAAGGAACATGGCTGAGGTTGGAAGGAGGAGGAAATTATATAATTATATTTCATTTTGTTTAAAATGGCAAAAAGAAAGAAAGAAAGAAAGAAAGAAAGAAAGAAAGAAAGAAAGAAAGAAAGAAAAGGAGGAAGAAAGAAAGAAAGAAAGAAAGAAAGGGAGGAAAGAAATAAATAAAGAAAGAAAGAGAGAGAGAGAGAGAGAGAGAGAGAAAGAAAGAGAGAAAGAAAGGGAGGAAGGAAGTCAAGAATTTTGGCTGTGTTCCGTGAAGGATGAAGTTGCCACCTAGAGGCAGACATAACCAGAGGGGAGATAGGAATCAGAGGTGAGAGACTGGTAAAGGACAACTCCAGCCATTTCCAGCTGAATCATGGCTGTCAGTAGACGTGCAGGTAGAGCTGAACCACAGCTTAAGGATGGAAGTCCAAGCTGGAAGTGGGAATTTTCATAGCATCCTTTAAGTATCCATGTTTGATGTGAAGTAGAGCTGGTGTGTGTGCGCTAATTTTTAATACACTACCATTGCTGAAAAAAATCAAAGTTAATTCTCATTGCTTTTAGGGCCCCCGATGAGTATTTTCCCATCTATAGCATTTCTTCCAATGGGCAAAATCCAAATAAAAGACTTCTTTAAATTATTATATATTAAATTATTGGACTGAGCATGGGGTCTCCAGTAGAAAAGTTAGAGAAAGGACTGAAGGAGTTGAAGGGCTTTGCAACCGCATAGGAAGAACAACAATATCAACCAACCAGACACCCCAGAACTCCCAGTGACTATGCTATCAACAGAGGACTACACATGGCTCCAGCTGCATATGTAGCAGTGCCTTGTCATGCATCTATGGAAGGAGAGGTCTTTGATCTTATGAAGGCTTGATGGATGCTCCAGTGTAGGGGAATATAGGGCAGTAAGGTGGGTTTGGGTGGGTGGCTGGAGGAATACCCTCATAGAAGCAGGGGGAGGGAAGATGGGGTAGGGGGTTTTCAGGAGGGGGAGGAACTGGGAAAGGGGATAACATTTGAAATGTAAATAAAGAAAATATCCAATAAAAATTATTCTAAGGTTTTATAATCTTGTGAAGATATAATATACAATATTTATTCCTTGAAGGTCTCTCCAAAAATGTATTAAGTGTATTTTGAAAAGGAAAATATGTTCCATTGAAGTAATTAAGTCAGTCACTTGGGGGATTTCTAATTAGCCTGCCTGTCTGTATAGTGAGAGGATTCTTAAAGGTAAGTTTCATAGGGAAATAACAGCCACATCCTGTGGCCTCAGGTCTTTTGTTCCTTCTTATGGCCACACTAGACCTAAACACTTTCTATTTCTATGACTACATTAGCCACCCATTATAGTCTTTGTCTAATGGTTAGTGACAACCTTTCTTGACTGGACATGTTTATTATACTTTGCAAAAAGCTTCATCTTTTTTTTTTTTTGCATGACCTGACCTTACTGTAAACTAAATATTATCAACAAAGCAAGAATTTGAAACAAGCTCTGAAGAAAGGAAAATCTTCACTCTTAGTTCAGAGATGCTCGGGTCGGACACTGATTAAAATCTTCTGATTAGGACTGGGAATTACGTGGGTGGTCCTGACAGAGTCTCAGGAAACCAGTGAATTCCCAATTAGTACAAACTAAAGACTTCATGACATCAAGGTCGGTAGACAGACGTGTGTGTACTTTATGTATTCATGGAAAATGGAGGCTTTGCCTGAATGGAAACACATGGCAAATGGATTTAGGATTTAATAAAATTCTTTGAATGTTGAGCAGCAAAATCATCCACAGTGTGGTCACATCTAAGAGGACAAAAAGCTAAAGTTTTGACCCACTGTTTTAGCCTAAAGCAAATTGTCTAAGCAGTCCATCAGTCCTGGAAACATATTTCACTCACCCTTGATGAGGTATTTATCTCGACTCCACTCTTCTCAACATGGGACTCTTGGCTTTGTTTTCCCCTTCTGATTTTAACACATATGTGCAGTAATACTAATGCATGTCTATGTAATATAATTCTTGTGGGGAGTATACAGAGAAAATAAAGTTGAGGGAACTGAAATGGGGAAGTATGCTTTGGTTTTGTAAAAGAGGCAGAAGAAAATGAGGAAGATAGACAGG
Source organism: Mastomys coucha (assembly GCF_008632895.1). NCBI lineage: Eukaryota > Metazoa > Chordata > Mammalia > Rodentia > Muridae > Mastomys > Mastomys coucha. The sequence goes on from NW_022196905.1 coordinate 95,018,820, forward strand.
TTTTTTCTTAAATTTTAACTCTTCTTACTTCAGTGAAAACAGATGCACGCCAATGTAGTTTCACAAAGTCAGAGAGGATCTCACCCTTCACTGGTCGTTTAAAAGTCATTACCATGGGGACCAGATGCCCCTGTAACTCATGTGTCACAACATATCAATACCCTGTGAATGGAAGATAGTTAAATGCATAATAATGAATTCTTTCTGTATCAGTTAGTTTGTGTTAGTATTTTACATATTTTAAATGGTTATAAGAAAGTGTTTGATAAAAAAGTCTTTTTTCAACTTAGTATTTTTTTTAACCACAGATTGTCAAACTTTCCTGAAAATGTTTTTGTTCCTTAGAAATTTTGATGCTACTGTAGCTGAGGTTGTTTGCACCATGAACACTAAATGCATTTTAATATATGACCTCAGTCACATTAAGTTTAGAACATTTTGCCTCACCTTTACTGGGAAAATGTTGATAGTTGCTGACTTTGATATGACTTAGGTTTCATACTATATGTTGTTTTTCTGGTTTCTACTGTCTCCTGCCTAGTCAGCTTCATTTCCAATCTGTGAGAAGACAAACTGAAATTTTATCTTCTTTTAAATGATATTTCAAGGCCACCTTTAAGCCCCAAAAGTACATGATATGATGCAATGAGTTATGGAGGGTACCGTTCTTGGTGTGGGACAGATGAGGGATGGGAGTCAGCGAAACAAACCTTGGTGTTGGGGAAGTTGGGGGGGCAGTAAAGCATTGGCATGGGGTAGATAGGGAAATCAGTGAAGCCTTGGTTTGGGGTAGATTGGAGGGATCAGTGAAGCCTTGGTGTTGGGCAGATGGGGGGATCAATGAAATCTTGGCATGAGCAGATGGGAGTAGGGCAGTGAAGCCTTGGCATGGGCTAGATGGGCATGGCTCATATGGCAGGAGCAATGAAGCCTTGGTTTGGGGTAGAAGGAGGGGAGCAGGAAAGCCTAGGTCAGAGCTGACAGGAATGTGGTCTTAGACATGTCCATGTGGTCTTACCCATGAGAATAATCGTGACAAGAAGGTGGCATGAGAAGGTTGGAGGACAAAGCCTGGGAAAGAAGACACTAAGTCCTACCAAAATGAGGACTGAGACCTCTGGGCCACTGTTGACAAGCGAAGAGCTTGATCGTCTACTGACTAAAGACAAACTCAACCAAGGCAATGAAAGAAAAGTAATTAAATAGAAGTTGCCTGGTCAGAAATGTCACAGTCACAGAAGAAAGCTGTTCACATTTTCAATTGATTTATTCAACCACACAATACACACAGACTCTTGAGCTCCTGTCATGTGAAAGACATAGAAGTGTTTTCTTTTCTGTATGAGTATGATGAGTAGTACAGCAGTGTTTACAAAAGCAGGTAATTGCATGATCCTCATTGTTGAACCTAGAACTTACATGGGCAAAAAGATCAATTCAAGCACTGGGAATTATCATTGTGAAAAATATACAAATAAGTTTATGGTCATAGCATTGATAAGCATAGCTGGAGTAGTGTGTGCAGAGGATTCTGGGTACTCAGGAAGGCAGTGAGGTTGGAGGAGGATCTTCAACCAGGAAAAGATGGAGAATTATTTTACTTCCACTAGGCTGCCTTCAGTGGGTACTCCTCTACCATAGTCCCAATGACAGTGCTCCCCACAAATCCATTTGTTGAATTCTTATCCCTCAGATAACAGTATTAGGAAATGGGGGTTCTGGGAGGTGATTTGATGAGGAGGGCAAAGTATTCATGAAGGAAGAGGACTGGCAGTCTTATAAAAATAAAATGAGTCTCAGAGAGGTACCTGCTCCTTCATAGACCTGGGAGGGCTAATGTTCTGTGATTTATAAGCAGGTAAGTGGCTCATGGATGGTTAGCATGAGGGTCCAGTTGTGTGAACAGGCTACAGTGCTTCCCAGGGTATCAATAACACTGCAATTCTAAAAGTCTGGGCTGTTGACGTATAATTTATATATAGCTATGTAATTCCTACCACTCAGCACCACCCTCCGATGACCCCTGCCCTCTTCCTGCCAACCCCTCTTCTATTTGAAGATTCTATCACAACTGTTGTGTTTCCTCTCCCCTTACTTGTGTTTTTTCAAGAATGTTGTGTGAATTCAGTATGTACGCAGCTTTGAACCTGGCTCCTTCCATTAAATGCAATGTAATCAATCATTAGCACCTCCCTTTGTATTGACAAGAAGTGTTGGTATGGTTGTACTATACTTTATTTATCCATTCATTGGTGAAGAATAGTAGGGTTATTTATTAACAATTGTTAGTTAATTCATGTATTTTTACATAGCATCTTTATCACTGTACTTTATATTCTTTTCCCACTATTGTGGCTGTCAACCTATATACCAATAAACCGTTAGTGGCCGACAGCCTATATATCAATAAACCCATTTCTTCTTCAAGTTCAAGTTTAAAGTAGGTTCATGAGAAGGAGTTAAGAATTCTTAGCATCAAATTTCTTATTTGTCAGCTAAAGTATGTAGGTAACAGTGATAGAATTATTTTTCTAGGGTTGCTTTCAAATGGAGGCCATGAAAACACTAACAGGAACCAAGGCGTGATGGGGAAAGTGACAGGAACTCAATGCCACTCTTGCCAAATGGACTGTCAGATAGAACAGGATGTTCCGTCATTATTGTTTATAAGGCCATGTTATGAGAACACTAAGGGTTGGGGGAATGGGGAGTTGGAAAGTGTAATATCCATTTCTTTATCTTCAGTTATTTCAGAATAGTTTAAAGTTTGTAATTGCTGCACGGCATTATATTATAATAGGAACAGAATGGGAGAGAAAGAGGTGCTATGGGGTTTGAGAGGGAGCAATGCACCCAACACACAAAATAGATTTATACACTTGTATGAAAATTTAAAAGATAATAGAGAGTAAGCTGAGATAGTACGAGTGTATGTCTGTCTGTCTTCAGAGATGTCAAGAGCAAGAGTATTGCAAGACAGTGTTAGGAGTTGGGTACAGGGATCTCTGACATCAGCCAGGCATCAGCTTGGTGACAGGAAGGCAAGAGAGGGGCTGAGCTCGAGCATCCTCAAGAGTCTCAGAATCCTCCCTCCTGGCATGCCTCAGAGTCTGGAGGACCCTGAAACTTCACAGCCTACTCTGGCTCTCAGGTTATGGGCTATGCAGATAGGAATCGGCCTGACACAAATACCTCTCAAAATTCCTCTTGCTGGTAGGCCTCAGGCCTGCCAGCTCATATCCAATGACTCACTTAAAGACAGTTACCCAAAAGAGTTGTTTCATTACTAAGTAAAAATTGTTGAAGATTTAGAGAAAACTTCTAGTCAACTAACAGCTCCCACACAAAACTTTATCTTTCATACTGAAAACAACTTTTCATTATAAAGGATTTTCTACAGAGCCCATTGTAAAATCAGTATTTTCTGTGACTAATAATCATCAATGAAGTTTAACAATATACTGAGAATGTACTTTTACTATATATGAAACACATTCTAATGAAATTCATGCCCTTCAGTACAGTGTATTCTGAAATATATTGTCTAAATAAATAAATAAATGGTGTTTTGATTTCTTTCTTTTGATATCATCACTATACTCCACTATAATATTTTTTTTCAATACTGCATCTGGGTAAATAGAGTTCCGAAACAGAGATAGTCTGTTTGTGAGCATTCAGCGTTGGACTTGCTGAAAGGCTGGGAATTGTTATAGATTTTTATTCATTTTCACTATGTTTGGCAAAACTTTAGAATAAGATTCTTTATTAATACTTCCATGGTGGTGACAACTATAAAGTTTAACTAAATAGTAAATTCAGATTTTAGATGCCCAGAGAATGCTAGGCAAACATATAGGCAAGAGCAAGGAGCAGTCTCCCTGCAGGGTTTTTATTTTTGATTAAAAGCAAAATTCATTGGAAAAAATACTTTTGTGCCTTAGACAACTGTGCTCTTCTCTTGACCCATGCCAGATCAGGTGACAGGGCAGTGTGGCTCAGTGGACTGGGAGCCCCCACCTAGAATATAAAGAAGCTCAGGGTAACTGCTGAGCTCAATCTGCTTTGAGCCCCAAACTCCCTGTTAATTCTGCTTCTCTTGCAGAACAGAAAGGACACAGCTGACATCTCTTTTCTGCTCCCCACCTCCCTATGGCTGGTAGGTGACAGTCTGGGGCTGCTGAAGGGACTGTCACATGCTTGCTGACTTTCCTGCATGATGCCCCTGGATACATGCAGACATCCAACAGCACCATGCTTGAGCCTCACTCACTGTTCAGGACATGTTACCTGAAGAAGGATATGCGTCTCTGGTCATCATACCTAACATGCACAGTAATATTAGACTAGAAATACACATCAAGGTAATGCATAATGGTTTGGGATGCTAGATGCTAAAGTTTTGATCTGTACCTGATAAATACCAACCACAGGTAGAAGAAAATATTATGAGCATAGATGTTTACAAATCCCTAAGTATGTATCAAGCACCATGCTAAATGTTTACACTATTATTTTATTTAAACCTCAGATATTTTTCCTTCCTCCCTCCCTCCTCCCCTCTTTCCCTTCCTTCCTTCCTTTCTTTCTCTTTCTTTCTTCCTTCCTTCCTTCCTCTCTTCCTTCCTTCCTCCCTCTCTCTCCTTCCCCCTTCCCTGCCTTCCTTCCTTCCCTTTCTCCCTTCCTCTCTCCCTCCTTCCTCCTCTCCTTCCTTCCTTCCTTGCTTTCTCCCTCCCTCCTTCCTTTCCTCCCTTCATTCTTCCTTTCAGTAGGTTTTACTAATGACAAAATAGAAGTGAAAACATTTGTAATAACTTCAGTGAAGTCACATATGCACTAAGAAGAGGAAATGTAGAGCTGGCTCATCACATTCTCAAGACCACCCCCTCACCTACCTCTCAGTCTACTGAGCACACTTTTAAAGAGCATGAATGCACTTACTTTCCCACTTGCTTGCTTGCATTATTCTTGTCTTAAGTTAGGAGACTAGAAGCTAATAGGACCTTTTAGTGAGAGTTTTCCTCCTAACACTGCCAGTGGCTTTCTAGGTCTTTTGAATACTTCTAACAAAAGAAAGCTCAGTTCACCTAGGAAAACCAATTTAAGTTCCACTATCTATGATCACTGGTCAAAATGAGCTTTGATGGGAGACTGAGAGAGCACAATAACCTTTTCCATAGTGTCTTACATTTTACAATTTCCAAACTCCTTATTTGGTTTAATCTCCAAATCATCCGGTGTTAATTAAGTGTGCACTGTATTCTAATTATCCGTACTTCACAGATAATGAAGCCCACTGGAAGATTCAATGGCTTTATTCATCCCCTGCAATAACCTTTATTTCCTCCTTTCTACATTCCTGGTACTTCCTATCTGCCAGCAATACAGGAGTGAGATAGCCCTGTCCGCAATGTCTTTACACAACACAACATTCTAGGGCTCAGATTCTCTCAGCAGTAATGATGAATTGTCATCATTAAAGAATTCAAGTAGTACTCATTATGGTGTTTTAAAGCTGGACATTTCAGAGCTTTCATAAATTTGCAATAATTTTCATGCATTTGTAAATCTGTGGATAGAAATCTTTCTAAAGACTGAAGCATACACACACACACACACACACACACACACTTTTAGATGTGCAAACACAGAAACTTTCATCTGACCTGAGAGCACCTTCTGCTAATAAATACTGTGGGACAAGATGGGGAATAATGGTAAAAGCTGACCTAGGGCTGAGTTCAGGGGCACAGGACTCGGCTAGCATAGTATTGATCAGAGCTCAGCCTCATGATCTCTCCTAGATACAAAGGTACCTGGGAAATGAAGTCTGTCAATACCCATAGACTGAAATGAAATAGTTAAGATTTAAACATTAACCATTTCTATGATAACACGTTGTAAGTGAAAACATGATTATTTCTGTGAGGCCAAAAGAGGTTATCTCATAAAACATAGCATGCCTTCATGATGCTAAAATACAAACAAAACAATTATTATTGATCTCATATGAGTAGAAGGACCCTGAAGATGATAATGATATATGAACCCTCTGGCTAGCATTGTAGCAAAGAACCCTTAAAACAGTTCTCTTTAAGACAGAGTTAGAAGTCTTTGTGACCATTGCTTCAATTGACTACGTTATCAATGACTCTTCGTCAGTACACATCAGATATATGAGAGCGTTGTTAAGATAGGAAAGAAATACTCACAGCTGCCATTAGATTTAATATGCATTCTTAAACTATTTTATAAGCTATCAAGCTTGAGAAAACCTTATATATCAAGTCAATATTCACTCACATATCCTAGCAGTAAGCAACCCAAAGCCTCATTTCAAATATTTCCACAAAGCATCAAAATATATACCATACATGTATATATATATGTGTGTGTGTGTGTGTGTGTGTGTGTGTGTGTAACATATACATAAATTTGTGAACATTCATGTATATGTACAAAATATGCTAATTTTAATTTTTGTTATGAATTATGAATCCTAACTTAACTGATGAATATATCATGTTTATGTGTGGGAAGCCAATCTAACAAAGATTCTATTAACATTATGTAAAATTTAGTAGATGCTTTTGAAGCAGAGGCTAGCTATGTAGCTCAGGTTGGCCCTGAATTTATAGTCCTCCTGATTGCTGGGGTGGCAAAGGTGTGCCATCATGCACAACTGCAAGGTTAAGTGTGTGAGAGGGCATGTTTGTGGACTTAAGACAGGGCCAATAAATATCTCAAGAGGGTAATTTGGAGATGTGTATTAGCAAGCAGTTTCTAGCTCTGTCAGGAAGCACAAAGGGTTAAGTAGATGAACTATTTATAATGGAGAATACAACAAAAAGATCTGTATGATCAAATATGAAGATACAATAATCAATATAGCATAGCATGACTTCATATCCATTTTAAATAAGATTCTGATGTAACAGGAGTCAGGTCAGTGAGCTGGTTGCTAAAGGATGTGGGACCAAAGCATTTGTGTGTCCTTTTGTTTTAGGTAGGGTTAAGATATAGTAGAGTAGTCAAAGAGAGAGAGAGAGGTTCAGGAATAGACAAAGAGAGAGGGGGTTCAGGGAGAAAGAGAGGTTCAGGAATAGACAAAGAGATAGAGGGTTCACACACGGAGAGAGACAGAGACAGAGACAGAGACCGAGAGAGACAGATAGACAGAACAGAAGACAGATCAGCCTACAGCCAGATCCTTACATGCTGACACATAGCAAACCTGTCAGAGAAAATGTATCGAAAGGAGCAGACTTCTCAATGTTAATTTTGGGAGGTTTTTATTGTTTCTCCTTTCTAGTAGTATTCTAAGCGTCATATAAATGGACTGTATCTTATGCCTCTCTAAGACAAAAGGACACACAAATGCCTTGGTCACTACATCCTTTAGTGACTAGCCCACTGATCTGATTCCTGTTATATCAGAACTATCTTTCAACAGATTATTATTTTATTTGTGTTGGTGTTCTACCGCCATGTATGCCTGTGTGAGGGAGTTGTGTCTCCGGGAACTGGAATTACAGAGACGGTTGTGAGCTTCTGTGTGGGTGCTGGGACTTGAACCTAGGTCCCTTGGAAGAACAGCCAGTGCTCTTAACCTGGCCGTCTCTCTGGCTCACATCAGAACTTTTAAAGGCATCTGGAGTGACTGTCTCTACTCATTCTCATGGATGTTGCTACAGCCCCTGGAATTAGATTACTTCTCTGCCTCTGCAGTGAGACTATTGTAGAGTTGACCTCTGGCTTCTCTCCGACCAAATCTCTTTGCTAGTTCTCTGATGATGTGCCCACTTGACCATGCAACATTATCAAACTGAGTGACCGTGTATAGTGCTTTCCATGGTTTCATGGCTCTGTAGCTTTGCTCTGTTCTCTCTCATCCGCCCAACCGCCTTCTTTAGGGTCCCATCTGTGCTGTAGATAGTCTAGCTGGAAGCATCCTTAGGCCATCTTGTTTGTAGCTGCTGCTTTCTCTCCCTCACATCTCCTTAGTGTACCTCAACTATGCTCATTGCTTTAAATGTAACTCATTGTTTGATGAGTTTCCAAACTAAGTTTCCAGCCTTCATCTCTGTTTGAAGGTTGGCACTCATACATCCATAGTATGTAAATTCCATTTACTGTTTCCCTGCATGTAGAGAATGCATTTCAGGTGTGTGCTTAGCCAAGCTCTTCCTTTACCCTCAGTTTTCCCCTCCCTCTCTCTTCCTCATCACAGTGTGTGGGATCACCAGTGCTCCGTGCCTCACATAGGTCTGCGCGTTAGCCTTTCCTCCCCTCTTTCCAAGCCTCAGAGCTAACATGCCTATCTCCGCTCTCCCTTCTAAATGTGCTGCAGCTAAGTCCTCTCGTCCTCTCGTCCTCAGCTTAGAGGCTGCTGCTTTGGATTCCAGACTCACAAAAGCTCCTGCCTCCTCCTCCATCCCTCCTATAGACGTTGTCTGTTATCAATTCAACGCAGTTTTCTCTGAAGTATACAGATCCTGTGGTCCAGTGATCAAAACCCTTCTAAAGCTTCTCACTGCACTCAGGATAAAATCCAGGTGAAGGGGACCCCGTCAGCCAGCCCCCCATCCCTAATATTGCCATTTTCCTTTGCATTTCATATGGGAAGGCGGTTCTCAGCACTGAGGTCTCTGCAAAGCTGTCAACTGATAGAAGACTTTCTTGGCCAGTGATTCTAAAGCAAGTACCTGGACACTTACAAACTTGACACCTCACCTTAATTGATTATACCAATTAATGATTAATGATTCCTTTGTGCTTTTAAACCTACTTACATATAAAGGTGTTTGTGTATATTTTTCTAATCAGAATATTAGCGGCATGAATGGTAATATGGATATACTTTCTTTAAGGCTACATCTTCAGCTCTTAAAGCACTGTCTGACCTCAAGAAGGGATGGATGGAAATTCTGGCTCTGTCATGATACAACACTAAGAGAGGAAATGAAGAGATGCTAAAACAGAAGCAAAGGGCCTGGGAATGTAGCTCAGTGGGCTTGCCTGGCATGTGCGGGGGCCCTGGGTTTCATATGCGGCGCTGCAAACAAAAGCAGCAGCTATCAGAGGAGTGACAGGAAAGGCTTTCTACTCCATGTGTCTAAGAAGTGGGGCAATTGGAATGTTAAGATGAATGACAGCGAAATGAAGGTAGATGTTAATAAGATGACCACACTGCTTCCAGTTACATGCTTTGGGCCTGGGGGGAAATGAGTATTTGGAAGTGAAGTAAAAAGTAAAAAGAAATCTGAATCTCTACACAATTCTATTTTGTACAGATACTTAAATATCATATTTCTGCATGTGTTTAAGCTACTATATCTAATATATTCTCAGCTCTGAAGTCCACAGGTCTGCCTATCTAGAGTAACAAAACCATTATGCTCTATCTATCTATCTATCTATCTATCTATCTATCTATCTACCTACCTACCTATCTATCCCTTTGTCTATAAACACGCACACAATTGAGCACACGGTTAAATTAGAGAAAGAAAACAGTAACATTTGAATAGCTTAGGACAGACATGAGGGACTCACATATCAAATCCTATGATAATCTGTGAGAACATCTATGAGTTCAATAAGATTTCTGAGATGTAAAATGCTTGACAATTGAACCTCAACCTTCAGTCTCATATTCCTTTGAAGATATTTTGATAACTGAGAAGGATAAGGATGTCTGAGGTCCTTTTAATTTGTTGTTCTGCCAAGAAGGACAGGAATAAGTAAAAAGAAGTCTGTATCTATACCCAATTTCATCCTGCACTAATACTCAGATATCATATTTGTGTGTGTGTGTTTAAGCTGCTATATTCACTAGGTTCTCTTTTCCCAGGCACTGGGTTCTCTTGTCCAGAGTAACAAAACCCTCATGCTACAACCTTAGCTCTGTGAATTAACTGGAACAGTTTTGGACATAACAAGTTCAGTTTTTATATTTTTATATTTTATATTTTTAAAAAGTAATATTCTTGCTAACTAGGAATTCTGGAGTAACAAAGAAACTAAAGAATAATAAGGCACTTGTATAGCCAAAGAGTATTACTATTTCTGTGGGCTTTCCCCCATGTTTGCAGTTTCATTGGTAAACAGATACAATGTTAAAATAGTTTCAAGGTGACAGTTGTTTCCCAAGTTGACGCGGAATGATTATCTTAGAAAGACAATGTAAAAGCACCTTGTTACCCAGCCCTGAGAGGATTCCTTCCTGTGGTGGCTTTGTTCCAGCTTCCTGTTTTAATGTGAAAATGAATGAGATGGCATTGAAGAAATCCAAAAATACTTTGACTTCGTTGTTAAACAAACCTTTCAGATCATCTCAGTCCGCATGCATCTTCGCTTAATTTGGTGCTAGATTTACCTGTGAGACAGTTTCTCTCAAGGTTAGTTCTAGGTCTTTTCCACTAAAATTTTAAATGTGCTGAGGTTTTAATTAAAATAAGGCTTAAATGGGGGCTATTTTGCCATCAATTTTCTGGTCCATTGATGATGGCTTATTGGATTTCTTACTCTAGGGTCTTAAGAGTTTTCCCCTAATAAATATTCTACAATGCTGACACTTTCCCTTTGTTTTGTTTCATTCTGAGACATAAATACCCAAGACAGCCACAGCCTCTTCCCCTCCCCCTCCACTTTCTTCCCACCCCCCTTCTTCCTCCTGCTCCCTCCCCCTTCCTCCTCCTCTTCTTTTTATTCTATTATATACCATATTTGAAGTTGTGACTTTCCAAATAAAATACTTGAGATTCTGTCTCTGAAAGTGGTACTCACACCATTCCCAGTCCTCCGCCCCTCAAGCTTTCTCTCTATTTCACCTCCACTTCCTCTCAAATTCATGCCGGCTTCTTTGATTATTATTGTTATGTGTAACACGCATACATACAGACGTGCACACACAGACACACACACACACACACACACACACAGAGAGAGAGAGAGAGAGAGAGAGAGAGAGAGAGAGAGAGAGAGAGAGGGAGAGCCTGCTAAGCCACCACTTTGTTCCTCCTGCCTTCTGAACAGCTGACATTTCTTCTCCTATGAGAAATAAGTGCTATACAATGATTGTGTGCAAGACAATGCCTAGCAATGGACTGAGAAGGGTCAGAAGTGGACCTCATTCTTCCCAGAATAAGGACTGGTAAACACGCCAAGGAATTTGCCCTGTGCTTCCGGGCCCTGAAATGATGCTGGTTGGACAGTTGCATCCTGGTGAGATGAGAGGGCTAGGTGAAGATAGATTTCCCAGACTGCCATCACTCTGGATGCCTTTCCCACTACGGATTTTCTCCAAAACAAAGTGGGTAATGAAAAGTCAGGTATTCTTTGCCAACTTGAAAACTGGGCTTCTTTGAATCCTGGGAGGTTTGTAAATTCCTCCTAGAGGTTGTTGGAAGAATATTTCTCAGTCTTTCCCTGAAGTGGGGGCTTCTCTTATGTGCTGCACCTAGTAACCACTCAGAAACATAGGTAAAACAACTTGCAATTTACATCTAATGGAGGCACAAGAGTTTAAACTTACGGCTTAAACGAAACTGTACACTCTCTCCCAGTTTTAGATCAAGAAGGGGGATGATGATTCTAGGAGGATGGTGGACCCTTGCCTCGGGCTTTTGGGTACTCTCAATGTCCCCAAACTGTGGCTGTTAGTTCTGTCTAGCTCGGATTTCATGAGGCCTCTGGTATCTGGTATCAAATCTCCACACCCCTGCCCCTCTAGTCTAAAAATCCTTGTGATTAGAATCTGGGCTCACTTAGACAGTCTAGGATAATCTCTTATCAGAATACTCAATTTGTTTGTTTGTTTGTTTGTTTGTTTTTGTTTTTTGGTTTTTTTGTTTTTTTGTTTTGTTTTGTTTTTGTTTTTTGTTTTTCGAGACAGAGTTTCTCTGTTTAACCGTGGCTGTCCTGGAACTCACTCTGTAGACCAGGCTGGCCTCGAACTCAGAAATCCGCCTGCTTCTGCCTCCCAAGTGCTGGGATTAAAGGCGTGTGCCACCACCGCCCAGCCCAGAATACTCAATCTGATTCCATCTGCAGAGTTTCTCTTCTGATGAATTAACCCTTCCAGGGTCCAGGGATCAGGCGCTCCTATCCTTGGGAGACCATTATTCAAGTCCTCTTGCACAACAGCAAAAACAGACATCACATCTCGGTTGTTTTAAATTATTTATTTATTTATTTATCTATTTATTTATTTATCCATTCATTTCACATCCCCCTCAATGCCTCCTACCATAATTTTCCCCCTCCCCTTCTCCTCCAAGCTGGTGGGGACCCCCTAGGAACCCCCACCCTGGCACTTCAAGTCTCTGCAAGGCTAGGCTCTGAATAGTTTTTTTTTAAATTCAATTAAATAATAATTCAAGCAAGCATAAACTTTTACTATGAATAGTAAGGTTAAGCTGGCTCAGAGTCCCCAGCACCCAGGCACCCACCCGAGACAGTAAGTGGCTCCCTGCTCCCTATCAGACTACTGGCCCGGAGCACTGTCACACACACACAGGCTTTTTTTCCAGACTAAATACAAAGGAAAAAAATCCCTATGTCTATTTTCAATAACATCTAAACTTACTCTAATCTCTTGTGACTTTGACTTCCTGATATTAACTAGAGATGAGATTTCATCTTAATAGCAAGTTAAGCTGAAGTCAAAAGTGCCAGTGTACTTCTCAATTCTATTTTCTTTTGCCGACTGTAAGCTGCCAAACTATGAAAGATGGTATTTACCAATGTTGCATTTTGAAGTTGCAGTGATGCAGTCTCAGTGAGGGTTTCTATTCCTGTACAAACATCATGACCAAGAAGCAAGTTGGGGAGGAAAGGGTTTATTCAGCTTACACTTCCACATTGCTGTTCATTATCAAAGGAAGTCAGGACTGGAACTCAAGCAGGTCAGGAAGCAGGAGCTGATGCAGAGGCCATGGAGGGATGTTACTTACTGGCTTGCTTCCCCCGGCTTGCTCAGCATGCTTTCTTATAGAGCCCAGGACTACAAGCCCTGGGATGGCACCACCCAAAATGGGCCCTCCCCATTTGATCACTAATGGAGAAAATGCCTTACAGCTGGATCTCATGGAGGCATTTTCTCAAGGAAGGCTCCTTTCTCTGTGATGACTCCAGCTTTTATCAAGTTAACACACATAACCAGACAGTACAGATACTATATGAAAATGTTATTTCCATTGGAGATAAACATAAATGTAATTGCAGTCTGAATATGCTAGTTATTAGCATGTGGTTCCACATATTCTGAACCATCGGAATTGTTATATTCCTTCCCTGTTTCTGAGGTTTTTTTCTTTTAGACCACTGAAGTTTGGAGTGCAGCAGGTTGAACATTATGCTAAGGTATAGAGCCCTGACATAGAAAATATGAACCCTTGTACTCTGGATGGATTGCAATTTATGATCCCAGCAAGAAATCAATGATGTCATTCACAAATGAAGTCTATGAGACAAATAAGGCATCAGGAAGTATTATGAGGGTCAATGAAACTAATGGGGCTGAAATCAGACAGGAATATTGCCCTATATATTTCTCTGGAAGGTTCAGAACTTTAAAGACCGGAACTAACACTTATCATTCAATGCAAGCCCAGGAGGGAACACAGGGATGACTGTAATTTTCTGTGCCAAATTAGACAGGACTAGAGTTGAGTAAAAGACCACTTGGACTAAGTATTACCTCAAACTGAGAAAAATAGATGATATATATAACAGAGGGTAAGATCCTGGGCTTTTTAGTCCAATGTAGTTTTTAATATGGCTTTTAAATTATAACTTATTTTGTTTTTATTATGTGCGGCCATGGGTGCTGGCCTTGTGTGCACACACAGGAGTCTGCAGAGTCTCTCTGGGTAGAATCCCTTGCATGTGGAGCTATAGGCAACTGTACGTTGCTTTGCAAGGGGCTCTAGAAACAAGCATATATCCTATCCTCTGTAAGAACAATACACACCCTTAACCACCAAGCCATCTCCAGCCAGAATACAGCTTTACTATACTCAACTGTATGCTTACTGGATTTTAATTCTCTGCTGGTACCATGCTGGGCACTAGTGGTATATTGAGAATCAATCAATGTAAACATATGTTGTGTCTATCAAATGACCAGAGAGATAAACTCTTAGTGTGGTGGGAACATAATAGGATTTCTATAGAAAAGAAGTTACCTAGATCATAGGAAAACCACAGAAATGTAGCTTAGAGAAATAGGTGGGAAATGGTCATTGACATCTTCATTCTGGAGCATATACAAGCCACAAGCTATTTTATGTAGGAAAGGAGGGGTTAAACGTGTTTTCCTAAAGGATACCCAGATTGCATTGATACTGGATTGAAAGATGCTGAGAGCATTGTATAGACCCCCAATGAAGATGGGAGGCATATTGGCCTTAAAGGTTGTACTTACTGGCACAAAGCAGGGCAGGCCTGCAGCAAACAGGGGCAGAATATAGACAACTATTTCCATAGCTGTAGTATACAACATAGTGAAGGATGCTACATGACATTCAGATAGGGACCTCACACTGAGGACCAAATTAAATTTTATTTTAATTTTAACTTAATTTAATTGAGTTTAAAATACTTTTTGAAATACATGATTAGAAATGCCAAATAAGCTCTCGGATTTGTAGTCTAAGAAGGAGAACCTTTATTATAGATAAACTGATATTAAACAGCTCATCCTTGGTTATTGATGTTCTAGGCATGGAGGACTGTGAGCTATCAGCTAAGAAATTGTCAGAAGAGATAGACTCATTAGGCAAATATCTGAAAAATTCTAATGCTGCAAGGGAAACTAAAGTCAGCAAATGAGACTCTAATAACAGATGCAAGAGATACACCTGAAGAAAACCAAAACAGAAAAAAAGTGCTTCAAGAACCAGTGGTCAGAACTCAAATGGAGTGGTACACACCTTTAATCCCAGTATTTAGGAGTCAGAGACAGGTGAATCTTTGAGTTCAAGGCCAGCCTGATCTATGAAGTGAGTTCTAGGACAACCACAGCTGTAGGGTGAGACCCTGTCTCAACAAAACAAAATAAAGAAAATGCAAAGAAACAGTTGCCAATAGATCGACGTTTCATTGAGAACTGAACACTGTCAAGAGTGTAGCTTGAGTCGAGTATCCTGAATCACAGGTGCAAAGACAAGGCGACAAAGTTATATATGAACAAATGATTCAGTAGTGGCATTTCTTCTAGATAAATAGAAAATAGGATATAATATGGAAAGAGTTATTCAGGACAACTTTTAAAAATGGAATAGACATTTATGTGTGTCTAAACTGGTGGGAATGATCCACTGAAGAGAGAAAAATCTAACAGAAGGGATAATCAAAGCATCTCAGTCTGTTTTTGCACTATCATAGCAGAAAGCCTGAGACTGGGAACTTTATAATGAACATAAATCTGCTGATTCACAGTTCTAGATGCTGTAAAGGTCACCTTCAGGGAACCAGCATCCTCTCAGAGTGTCTCCCCATGCTGAAAGGCAGAGAGAAGAGATAAAGTCCCAACCTCACTCGCTCCCATAGTGGCCATCAACATTAGATTCTGAAGAAGTCTTAGGACTTCTATGCCTCCTGATGACCTAACTCCCCCAAACACTGCATTAGTATTAAATTTCCGATCTTGCACTCACATAATCAACTGTGGCACAAGGGGAGGACAATTTGAAATTTTACTAAGTTTCTTTAATGCTGTCACTTTAATTTTTTACAACCATGAAATGGGAGAAAATAATATTGACTGCTTTAGATTAGCCTAACCATTGAATATTATAGTGTTGGTAGAATGCTCAGTAAATTTGATGGCACACAATCCACATCATAACTTGATGCATAAAATGATCCCAGAGTTAATGTTGTCTAATGCAAATGAGCTACTCAAAAATATGTACTAAAGGTAAATGAATATAATTCTGGCTTATGGAATTTGATTTCCGTAAACATGAGAGTGTTTGGTGCACATGACCACTGACCAGGTTGCAGACACCCAGCAACTTAGATGCTCAGTGCTGCTTCTATGTGGTGCTTGCTGCTAAGTTGATGTTTGGGGCATTTGTGTTTGCAGGGGACTATTTTTCTGCCTGGAAATAAAGTCATTGAGCATCCGTGCAATGAAGAAAACCCAGGAAAGTTCCTTTTTGAAGTAGTTCCAGGTAAGATAAATTTTCTGCTTTGATTTAATTATCACTACTCTGTGTCGAGGAAAGTGAAGATGTGTCTGTCTGGTTTTGATCGTCAATTCTGGCTGAAAATTGAGAGGGCAAGCATTTACTTTTGGCTGTCATCTACACAGACAATCATCCCACATTTGTCCAATAGCATGTGTGTACACACACATGCTCATGGCTGCAGAATGATTCAGTTGCCCATGAGACTCCTGATTTGACCAGAATTGATCAAGCTGTATTGTAACGGACTGTGTAAGAGAAGTCTTATTTTATAGAGGGATCCTGTGATGGAAATGACATAATGTCACTGGTCAAATGTGTTACCAGAAGATTATCTGATAAATTCCCCAGCAAATACTTCTTTTCGAATAAACCTTTTCTATTAAGAAAAATCATTTAATGGATTATTACAAAGCATTATTTGCAAGCATTATTACAGTTCTGTCTCCACTTTGCTTGTACATGTTTGGCCCATGGAACTGAGGGCGGGTCTACCGGGGCATCCATGCTCAATATCTGCAACATCTGTTCATCTTCTTAGTTCTCGGCTCCCACCATTTTAATGTATGTAGTTGAGCTCTTTTTAAATTTTAGAATCGCCCAGAACTGCTCTTCCAATGCCACGGTCTACATCATTGATCAGTTCTTCAGCATATCCTTATACCTTGATAAAAGTAGAAAAGTGTTAAGAATACAGTTTTTGATAGAGTTGGACAATCTGGTTGATGTGATGTTTATACTGATCTCAATGCAGTGTAGGGTGGGTATGTATTGATCTGTATGTATAATTTGTAATTTGTGTCAATTATGCTGGTGCAAAAGTGGCCAATCAAACATATTTTCTCAGATTTATAAGGTCTGGGAATCTAAAGTGTGAGAGCATTATTTTCCCCCTCAATGAAAACAGCTGTAGCCTTGAGTTCATCAGGCTCAAGATGGAATCCATGACTAAATGTTAATTAATGCAGCTCAAGTGCAGAAAGGTTAGTCAGATGTGTTGTATTATTTGGTTCCCCCCAGGGAGAACACATTGTAAGAAACCTGACTCTTGTTTGCCCTGTTAAAGTCCTTTTGTTCTTACTTCTTAGAGGAATATCCCTTAAGGAGCCGGATTCCAGATGTTGCAGAGGCTTTGAAGTATCTGTAGAGGAAATTTCTTTCGCTATTTATTCTCTCACACCAGGGCCTGTTGGTTTTTAAACCACCATGGTATTAAATGGGTGGCTTTGGCTTTTGATCTCCAGTAAAAATGCTGGGGTCTACCTACCCAGTCAGTCTACCGGCTGCCCATAGATCTCAGCTCCTTGAGAAGCCTCCGGTGTTAGACGGACATACTTGAACCTATGTTAGACAGTGTCTGCCTTCAGGTCTTTCCAATATGCCGTGACTGGGCACAGGTTTTACAGATAGTTCATATGATGTAGAGCCTGTGATATATACCACAGTGAAAACTATGTGATGAGAAGTCTGACAATGCCTTTTGTAAAAGGTGTCAGGAGATTCAGCCTCGCTGATATGTTCATAGTCCTTCTTTCAGTGAGCTCATGGCTCCATGGAGACAGGGTGCTGTCTAAATCCTCAAGGCAATACACAGAACCCTGCGAGTTGAGATTTATCATTCTGAATGGTTATAGAGTGTGGAGAGAATTGTGCCATTTGAGCCCGGGAGAGGAAGCTGGAAGCATCCACACAACAGAGAATCAAGGGTCTTGGGACAGAGTGACATTTCAAGTCAAGTACCTTGGTACCCAGTATAAGAATATGGAGACCTATTACACATAGTTAACATAAAATTTTTGCAAAAGCAGGATTATTTACAAACAGCAAGGTGTTTGATTTATCTTTTCAAATGAGAATGACAATAGAGTAGCTTTCAGATTTTCCAACTGTGGTATATTTTAACATGGAAATTGAGGGGTTACAATGGAATGTTTTCATCCATCAAAAATTGAAGGAAGGAGGGATTGTAGATGTATGGCTGGCACTTTGTTTTATATATATGTACACACACGTATATATATTACATATATATCATTCATATACATACAACATGTATATCACTCATATGAGTTCATATATTATGTATATGAATGACAAGCCTGTATTGTACATCAGTTCTCTCTGTAACATTCTCAGTTGTTACTTTGAGAAACCCACCCTACACACAACACATAATGAATACAGACCCAACACACCTGTCTTTGTGGACGAAATATCGAAGTCTACATACCCAAGACGTGTTACTGAATAAGAGACACTTAAGTCCTCTAATCCCATTGGCTCATGATGATGCTCAGCAAAGCTGGTGAGAACCTCCCACAAGCTCCTCCTTATTTATTCTAGCACTACAAGCATGTATGCACATTGTATGAGAGCAGTTTACCTTCATGTACCATATGTCTCTAGAACATATTCCTATATGAGGAATTTTGGTTTTATTTGTTCTTGCATTAGTTTGAAATGTCTAAAACTAAAAAATATTAAGAGAAATCAACAATTTTCAACAGAATTTGGAAACTGGCTACTTTGTATTATATGAATTTATATTCATTTGCATATCATATTTCTACACAGATCTCAAACTTGTAAAATACTAAGTGGAAAAACAATCTACCAAAATTGGCGTGGATTTTTTAATAGATTTATTGTCCATGAAATGAATTATCTGTTTGAACAGTGCCACAAGTTACAACATCTCACTTCCTTCTTTCCAATTTCTCCACTTGCTTTTTCAAAAAAACAAAATGTCAGCCAAATTGGCAAATTTGAAGAATATACGGTCAGATGTGCCAAACTTTAGGCCAGAGTGAACATTTATGTCCAAGTACTAAGCTTTTGGGAAATGTGATTGAGAAAGGAATGTTGGCAGGTTTTTACTGTACAGTCCTTGAGAAAGAAAATGTAACTGTTCTCTGCTTCATGAAATGTGTTTGGACTGAGTCTTCCTTGTTTTGTTAACAAAATGGACAGAATTGCTAATGGAGTAATGATGCACTGATTTTCTCAGAATAACCTCTCAGAAGAGTAGAGGGAAAAGAGGCTCAAAGTAATGATGGCCAAAGAGGAAAAGACGGCTCAGTCTGAGCGGGGTCCCCAATGGAGGAGTTGGAGAACGGACTGAAGGAGCTGAGGGGGTTTGTAGCCCCATGGGGGGAAAAACAGTGCCAACTGGCCAGACCTCCGGAGCTCCCGGGGACTGGACCACCAACCAAAGAAGGGAGGGACCCAGGGCTCTGGCCGCAAATGTAGCTGAGGATAGCCTTGTTGGACATCAGTGGCAGGAGAGGCCCTTGGGCCTGAGGGAGTTCTATGCCCCAGTGTAGGGGAATGCCAGGGTGGGAAGACGGGAGTGGGTGGGTGAGAGAACACTTTCATAGAGGCAGGGGGAGGGGAAGCAACAGGGGTTTTCCAGAGGGAAGACCTGGAAAGGGAATAACATTTGAAATGTAAATAAAGAAAATATCCAATAAAAGAAAAGAAATAAACCATTGACAAGAAAATCAAAAAGAAAAAAGAAAAAGGAAAAATAATCAGACTCCTACTGCTATATGTATTGTTCAACTTCTTTCATAATGCAATGATTGAATCTCATACATTTGTGGGACTTAAAAAAACTCAGAAGTCTCTGCCCTCAGTATGGGCGGGAAGCAGCCTCCTGACTGGCTCTTACAGCAGCCTCCTCACCCAGCTGTGCGAGAGAGACTGTCCTTCCAATGCAACAATGTTGCGCTGTTGCAAGAGTAGCAAGTGCTCTGTGAGGTCTCTACTGGTTCTGTGACTCTTGCGGCTAAAGTGGAAGGACATCTCGCAAGCAAGCTTCCTTCTATTTGTCTGCCTTGGTCTCTGGATCCTGGTACATGGGTACTGTCACCAGAATCCAGCACCTCATACAGCCTGGCCTTTGTGATCTTCTCAAAATGCTGATACCACCATGGGGTGGATCCATGGGTTTTCCATGTCTCTGGGATTGGCAATGCACTCCCACGGCAGGCTACACCCATTGAGGACATGCTCCTTTTGAGTGGAATACAAGAGGGCTTATTGTCCAGCTGCTTTCTTTCTGAGTATTTAGTAACCAGCTTATTCATGTTCCCAGTCTGCAAAGAGAGAGAAACACAGGCTTTCTTGCTGTTCTCCACCCCTTCCCTTTCTTGGTGGGTCACCAGCTGCAGTCCCGAGCAAAGCTAGTGCCAGCTTCAGATTTCATCAGGAGCTCTCAAGTTGGAAGGAGTAGGAAGATTTCAAAATGTAGAAGCTGTGCCGTTGTGCCTTCCTAACTTCCTAAAATCTATTATATTTATTTTATGTGATAAGCGCCTTGTCTGCATGTATGCACATATGACATGTGTGTGTCTGGTGCGCCTGGAGGCCAGAAGATGCTAGATCTCCTGGAACTAGAATTAAGTATGGTTGGTTGTAAGCTGCCATGTGAGTGCTGGGAGCCAAAGCTGGGTCCTTTGCAAGAGTAGTAAGTGTTCCTAAGCACTGAGTTATCTCTCCATCCCAGCCTTCCTGACTTTCTATACATAGTAAACAACCCTGCATAGCCCCCAACACTTTGTGTACATCAGTAAGCCACTCTGCAGGAAGCACATCCAGTTTCTTAGCCTTGTAACAACCGTTGCAGGGCTCTAGCTCTAATTGGCTTTCTGTCAGAGAGATTGGAAAGATACAGCTCTGTACAGCATTGCCTAGACAGCCAACAGCAGAGCTCCATCTCTAAGCTGATATCTGTCAGTGAGCTTGGAAGGTATGTGGCTCCCTACAGTATCAGTGGTCAGCCAGGGTCAGGGCTCCATCTCTGACTTGATTTTGTTCATAAGCTTGGAAGTGATGTGGCTCCACACAGAACCAGTAGTCTTTTCAACTTAGAATCTGAAGATTTAGCAGCACTATTCTCTTCAAGTCTGAGGCCTTCAAGGCAACTTCAGGATAATGTGGAATATAAATGTTTTATCTATAAGTATTTATAATTATGAATATAGGTATTATAATTATAGACATTATAATTATTATGTAGATAATTTACCTATAATGTTAAATCAAGTTTCTGGGAAATCTCGTGATGGAGAGTAATCTTAGGATTCTTGCTGGGAGTGCTCTCTGGAGATGGCTCACCTGTGAGAGAATGGTGGCGTAGACTGGGACAGGCAGAGCTGTCTGTCAGTCACAGACCTGAGGCTTATCTCAGCCTGTGGAGCTCTGAAAGTGGAATGTCCCTCAGGGTTGTTCAGACAAAGGATCTGGCTTTTATTTCCTAAGATCAACTATTCCTTGATTATAGAAAAAGATATATTCAGGCAAGGTAATTTCCTGATGAGCTAGAGAACATTCCAGGTTCTTTTGCAGGAATCATTTCTTTTAATCCCTCCAGTGCTTAATGGAAATGGTATGATTACCTCTGTCAAATACATGAAGAAATGGGTACCCAGAAAAATAACTCGCTCAAGGGTGACAAGCTGACACTAACTACATCAACCAGAGTCTATAAACATGCCTATACATTCTTCTATTTGTCTGTGTGTGAGTTTGTCTGTATGTGCATGTGAAATAGTATGTTGCTGATTTACAGGCAAAGTTTCAAGAGACCAAAATAATTGTGTACAAAGGTAATTATGAGGACTTAAATGAGCTAGCATTTTATGTTATGAGCCAATATATTAGAATTTGGAGCGTATTTTCCAGAAGATAGGCATGTGAAGTTACTTCCTTTGAACTGAAATAAACAGGACTTTTTCCTCAGCTCGCCCATTAAAAATGAAAGGTTGGACCTTTGAGGTGAGAGAAGGTATTTTGATCTATTTGAAACTGTTTACACATTTTTTTATAAATTAATTTCATTTTTACACTCTATATTCCAATCTCCGCCCCTCATCCACCCTCTGACTGCTTCATATCCTATACATCCTCCCCACCCCACCCCTGTCTCCATGTGGATGTCCCTGCCCCCAACCCCACCTAACCTGACCTCTAAACTCCCTGGGGCCTCCAGTCTCTTGAGGGTTATGTGCATCATCTCTGAATGAACACAGACCCAGCAGTCCTCTACTGTGTGTGTGTTGGGGGGCTCATATCAGCTGGTGTATGCTGCCTGTTTGGTGGTTCAGTGTTCGAGAGATCTCGGGGGTCCAGATTAATTGAGACTGCTGGTCCTTCTACATGATCGCCATTCTCCTCAGCTTCTTTCAGCCTTCCCTAATTCAACCACAGGGGTCAGCTGCTTCTGTACATTGATTGTGTGCAAATATCTGCATCTGACTCTCGCAGCTGGTTGTTGGGTCTTTTGGAGGGCAGTCATGATAGGTCCCTTTTTGTGAGCACTCCATAGCCTCAGTAATAGTGTCAGGCTTTGGGACCTCCCCTTGAGCTGGATCCCGCTTTGGGCCTGTTGCTGGACCTTCTTTTCCTCAGGTTCCTCTCCATTTCCACCCCTGTAATTCTTTCAGACAGGAACAAATATGGGTCAGAGATGTGACTGTGGGATGGCAACCCCCTCCCTCACTTGATGTCCTGTCTTCCTGCTGGAGGTGGGCTCTATAAGTTCCCTCTACCTACTGTCATGCATTTCATCTAAGGTCCCTCCCTTTCTGTTTACACATTTAAATGCATCATAAAAATGAACACTAAGTAAAGTTTCCCAGTTACAAACCTATTGCAAGTATCTCTAAGGTCACAGCATGGTGTCATGACAATGTGGAATTAAAACACACTTGACAGAAGTAGTCTTACCTGCTAGGAATAACTGTCACCAAGTTATTGTCCTGTGAGCCCCCAAAGCCCAGTTCTCTTCCTTAGACAATACACACCGAGTGAACTGCTCCCAGGCTCTTTCCGCATGCCCTGTATGCACTGGGTAAGAGACTGCCCATTGTCTAAACACCAAGAAACATGTGTGATATGAAACCATGCTGGGAATCAGTCTTCCATCCACTCAGGACCCATTATAGATCTCAAAGGCTATTGCCAGCATCCCAGACTCTCATCGCCCCATTTGGGACCAAATGCCAGAGGCTGTCTTACCTGGTCCTTGTCCAGAGAGAGAAAAGAAGAGGTAGAAACAGGAGGAAATGGGACAAGGAGTAGGGAAATCTTCCAGAAGCAGAAAGGCCAATGTGATGCATCTAAGGTAAGGTTCGGTTACCATTTACTGCACCTTTCATCCTGGACATGCTGATTATTTCCAGTACCCTCACACAAATGTGTAGATCCTTCACATTTTTGATAACAATAGATTAATCCTAAGTATGTTCTGAGATTTCACAGGAGCTAAGTGAAAAGCTAGTAAACATAGGCCTTCAGAAAATAGAATAAATGCACTACAGATCCTTTTTCTTTCTTTTCCTTTGTTTTTTAACCAAAAATGTCTCTAATTGTGCAAACTTTTGACTCTGTAAACGTGCCCTCCGATCATGGACATGGTTTAGATTCAGGCCCAAAGACTTTGTTAAACACTATAATCACTGTCTTTCGATTGCTGGTTCTGTGTTTAGATGTTTACTTCTCTCTATTTCCTGTCCCGTCCTGTAACATGCTCACATAAACATGATAATCTTTCTACTGTTTCCCGTTCCTGGCTAGCATCAAAAGTGTTGTCAGTCAGACCTTAGCTCCCCGGTTTGATTTTTCTTCTCGTTCCACAATGTCAAACTCCTTGGCTCTATGTCACACATGTACAAAACTGTGTTTTTTGGGTAGAACATTTCATAGGTCTGGAGTCTGTAAACATTTTTATTTACCAAAGTTTGAATCTGCTCAGGCAGTCAGTACAGCTGTGTTATGTTACAAGCCAACCAAGAAATAAATAGTTCTAACAGATGTTTCATGGGTGTCTCTGGGAAAGAAAATACTTGGCTAATTTTCTGGTTTAGGAAGGTGATTATATAATATCGCCAATGGAAGTTTTATCAGTCATGTCTGTGTTTGTGACTCCTGGGTTGAACACATGATATCATTTGATATTTTAACTTACTATCATTTCAAAATGGAAGTCACAGGCTGGGAAGATGATGGATCGGTGATTAAGAGGTTTTGCTCTTCTTCCAGAGGATCAAGTTTAATTACCAACACTCATTTTGGGTGGCTCACAACTGCCCGTAACTCAAGCACCAGGGCAATGCAATGCCTCTGGCTTCTGAGGGTACCTCTACATGTACACGCACACGCTCACACACAGATACACACAGTGCATAATTAAAGATAAAATAAAATTTACAATGCAAGTCAACATTTGCCATATGTTTTATATGTAAATATGGGGATACTTTGGGTTTTATTTTAAATTATGTACATTTATAGGTGTCTGTTTACATAAGTTCAGTGCATGCTGAGAACAGAGAGGGCATTGGATCCTCTGGAACTGCAGTTATAAGCAGTTGTGAGCTGCTAGACAAAGATGCTGGGAACTGAACTTGGGTCTTCAGCAAGAGCAGGATATGCTCTTAACCACTGAGCAATCTCTCCAGTGCTACAGGGAAGCTTTCAGTAAGTAGTTTAATGTAAGATTTGGGCATCGTCTTGGTCACTATTTCAATATGCTGCTAAGGCATCTACTTGGACAATAGATGTGTCTTAAACTCTCCCCTCCCCTTTCGTCTCAGAGCTATGTTAAGATCCACTCAGTTGCATTTGTCCCTGAACAGTGGCAGTGACCATCTTTGTCTGCCTGGTTCTGTAGGCAGCTCTGCAGTCTTCTGGGAATGTTCAAACCATCTAGAGAGCAGGAGTAGGAGTTGCTTACGCTGTAAAAGCTGTATGTTTGCAAATGCTCAGAACATGAAGTCAATGCATTGTTTCAATCTGCATGCGGGCGGCTCAACATTCTTTTCCTTAGAACAAGTTTTCGGGATTTTGTTTTGCTTCCCAGTTCTCTTCCTACATTAAAATCCCTTGCAGTGTGACTTTGGAGGGGCTATTTGCATGGCAGGAAGAGAATGCTTGGGATGTTTGTTCCTGCTTTCATATTCTTGCTTGTGTCATCTGAACAAGTGGCCATTTATAGCTTTTATGAACCATGTGCGCACATGGTTCCACTGCAGGGACTATGTTTCTACACTGTGGGCATGCTGCTTCAGTCCCTATCACTCTGCTCTGTGCTAGACCAAAGATCAGTGAACATTTTCTGGAAAGAACCAGAGTTAATGTCACGGGTTTTTCAGACCTAGGGTCTCTGTCCCCTACTCTGCTCTACTATAGTAACACAAGCTAATGAGTGTGTCTGGCTGGGTCCCAATACAACTTTGTTCATCCACTCTTTTGTTTTGTTTTGTTTTTTTGAGACAGGGTTTCTCTGTGTAGCCCTGGCTGTCCTGGAACTCACTCTGTAGACCAGGCTGGCCTTGAACTCAGAAGTCCACCTGCCTCTGCCTCCCAAGTGTTGGGATTAGAGGCATGCGCCACCACTGCCTGGCTTGTTCATCCACTCTTAAAAGTGGCCCCAGACAATGGATATGCCAGTAACTTGTCCACTAACCATCCCATACTAGGAAAGCTAAGGTAAGGAGGCTTGTCTTACATCTGAGTTCACTTTGTGATACATGTGAAATTCATAGCAGTCTGGGGTACTGTGAGACTGTATCTTAAATAAAAACAAGATTAGAAGATTAAGGTGACAGCTCAGTTGGTAAAGTGACTCCTGGAGAGCTCTAGGACCTGCCTTGATCCCCAGCATCTACACAGCAGATCATGGTGGTACGCCTGGAACCCCATTGTGGGAAGACAGGGATCCCTGAGGCCCACTGGCTGGCCAGCCTGGACTACTTGGCAAGTTCATACCTGTAAGAAATGATGTCTCAAAAAAGAAGAGAGACAGGTCTCCTGGGAAATCATATCCAAAGTTGACCTCTACCCTTCATATGAACATATAGACATGTTCCTTCCCACAAGAGTGTGTGTGTGTGTGTATATGTATATACATATGTATATATGTATACATGTGTACATATGTATATACACATACACACACACATGTATACTTGCACATAGGCAGATAAACAGTCACACAGAGAAAGAGAGAGATGAGAGCAAAGGGGAGGGAGGAAGGGAGGGAAGGAGAGAGGGAGAGAGAGAGAAAACTGAGGCAAAAGGATTGCTATTAGAATGAGGCCAGCCTAACTATGCTATGTTGTATTCTAGGCCAGTGCTGGCTATAATGTAAGACACTGTCTGTCTTAAACCAACCAAGCAAAACTGAATAAATAATTTAATTTAAAAGAACTATTATTTCTCTTTTGATTTCTTTTGCAACCACTTAAAAATGTGAAATATGGCCCATGGGCCACAGTTTTCCGATCCCTGAGCTATTTTTTTTTTAAAAAAGTAGAGCTATAAAAAGCATATGGAAGACACTAATAGAAAGCAGTGGTCTTTGCTGGTGACACCGGAGCTAGGATTAGACTTCAGAGACAGCCTGTCTCGGCACCGCATTGCTCCTGCCACAGCCATGCTGGAAGAGTGACTGTCAACACTTTTATTTAGAAGAGCCATCTCTGAATAACATATTAAAGGACCACGCTGAACCTGAAAATATCAGTGACCAAAGTGAGTCTGTCTCAGCCTTGATCCAGCTCCTCCAGAGCTAACTGTTCCTTCCGACCAGCACTAAAATCTGTGTGACTTAACGTGATGACAGTCATTGATAGTTGACTGGATGTGATTAGAAGCTAACTATTTCACACACTATGTCCAGTCCACTAATGTTCGGGTGGTAACTCATGTGTATTCTGACCTGGAAGCATTCACAAGGTCAAGTAATCTTAAAATATCTTCTAAACTGCCAATTGTACATGGCATTAGTATCTTACATTGCTAGCTATCTCTCATAATAATGTAGCCTTTTGTGGAAAAATCAAGTAAAATTAACAAGCTTCTCTTCTAGGGTGTTTCCTCCAATCTCTACTAGCTGCCAAGCTTTCCCTGCCCACCCCTCACCCCACTACGATTCCTTTAACATCAGCATGGGAAACACTTGTAGCATATTCATATTTAATGCTTGCTGAAATTACATGCACCTATACATACACTTCGGGTCTTGTCAGGCTTTAAATAAGATGATTTTTTTTTTAACGTGACATGGTCAGTACCATCTCTCTCGCTGCAATCAGTGGTCCCCACTCTCATTCCCTGAGCTAATACCAGGCTTCACACCCACCCGAGCCCACGAGTCAGCATGTGCTATAGACTTCTCCTAGCAGTAAGAATACAGAGTGGTATGTTCTCTAGACCTGACAGAAGCCAAATAGCTGTGAGCTTCAGAAAAAAAAATGGGAACGACATTAAGTTAAATGTCGAAGAGCCAGCACCAATGGGAACCAGAACCTCTTCCCCCAGTACTGACATTTGCTGAAATTTTATCCTCTCTTCCCTTCCTGGAAGTTATAGAGATGAGAGATGATGCCTGCCATCCCTAACACTTGGCAGAATGGCAGCATATAGGACACAGTCGATGTATGTCTGCTGCTTTAATGAGCAAATGTGATCTTGGTTTTTTTTTTCCTGAAGACTGATTGTACTGGTCTAATCAAAATTAGGGCCTTTCAAGTCTGAGTTATTGAACTGGATCATACCTGCTTTCCCCACTGCCATAAGACACCAGATACTCAAGAAACTCATTAATTTCCCATACCGTGTACTCTTTTCTCTTTAAAATCTGGTCCCCCTGGCCTCATCACTCAGTCCATTGAAAATATAAAAAAGCCAGCCATGTCCTTTATTGCCTTGGTAACAGAAGCTATTTGTTAGGTAGTTCTTTGACTGAATAACTGTATTTTCCTTGCTCATAGTTCTTTACGGGTTGGTTTTAATTAGGCATGCTCAGGCTGCTTATGCTCACCTGCCTCTTTCATCCAGTGATCAAAAAAAATCATTGTAATTGGACGAGGCTGAGAAAACAGACAGTAAAAGACCCAAACAAATGCCAGAGCTCTTACTTTAAATGGAGTTCCTAGAGCAGGCTCTCTCCTGTGATTGGGCATCTTGAAGGGGCTTAGCTGGAACAAAATCGTGTTCGAGTCAGCTGATGGCTGGTAGAGAGAGCAGCCAGTAATTTAAAAAAGGCATACCTCTCAGGAAATAAATACTGGAGAGGAAACAGGTTTGCAGCCAACAGCTGCTGAGGGATGTGGAAGAATGAGCTGGGGGAGACTAGCAAGTCACTGGCTCCATCCATCTTCAAAGGCCCATGGCATCAGTCCTAGAAAGGCCAAAGGCCTGGTCCACTGGAGTCTTCAGAGGTTTTATGCATCCAAAAATGTGTGCGTTTTCCTCAACACCGATAAGATGACTGACAGCTGAAGTCAAAGCTACTTGTAAGAACCCTGACTGTTCTATAACTTCGTCTCATCCCTAAGTTTGCTTTAAGTGAATGTGGGTAGAGAGAGTGAATTGTGCTTGACCTACTAGAGAGTTACCAAGGGAAGAAAATGGGGACTTGGTTGTCTAAGGAGAGTGACCCAGGCTCCCTGGAGGCCAGTGTAAGAAAAGTGGTGAAAAGTGGATATTTGACAACAGGAGGATCAGTGAGAAATCCATACCTCAAAGAATAGGCGGGGAGATGGAAACAGAAGGAGCACTGAGCTCTTAGGACAACAAGTTGTTTGGCAGGCACCATGCATTAAGTCCTGGTGTAGGGACGAAATAGTATTGCCCTGGACCCTAAATCTGGCAGGGATTTAGACTATAGAAGGGCAGTGAGGCCTTGACAGGGCAGCAAGTGTGCAGCTGGGATTTAAAGGTAGTGCTGTATTTTGATTTTATAACTACGATGTCAAGAATTTGGGGCAGAGAAAATACTGGCAAACTTAAGAAGGTCTGAAAGTGATACAAACCACGAGAAGCTTTTCTTGTGATCTGCTCCTTGATCAACACAGGTCATGGCACAGCCTTGTGCATATCTATGATAAGGAAGAGGTGGGGATGAAGAGTGTACAGGACATGTATTACCTTCCTGAAGCTTTCAGAACAAGTAATGTAAGCTGAGCTCTAAACAAGAGAACTGTGTTTTCTCAGAATTCAGGAGCCGGACACCCAATATCAAGGTGCTGCCACGGCTGTCCCTTTTTGGTATCTATCTTTGGATTGGTCTCTTCTGCAGTCTCTGTCCTTGGGCTGGTGCCTTCTGCAGTCTCTGTCCTTGGGTTGGTCTC
>NW_022196905.1:95048522-95087106 GCF_008632895.1 Mastomys coucha
TCCTTGGGTTGGTCTCTTCTGCAGTCTCTGTCCTTGGGTTGGTGTCTTCTGCAGTCTCTGTCCTTGGGCTGGTGCCTTCTGCAGTGTCTGTCCTTGGAATGGACAGCAACCATCTCTGTAGCACTGTGTATTCATGGGAGCTTGATCTTTTGCCTTTCAGTGTCCTGATTTCTTGTGAGGATGCTAGAATGTTGGACTGACATCAACCCACACTGGCACATTTAACTTAATGACTTCTTCAAAGACTTACTTTACTTTAAAATTTAGGAAGCCAGAAGTCTTAAATTCTGAAGTACTACTGTATATATTTGCAGGAAACACACCTCAGCCCAGACCAGAATATTCAGTCCATGCCAACAGGGGAGATGGGACCTGAGTTCCCTTCTAGAGGGTCCTCACCTATTTTACCCAGACTTTGATGTACACACTTTGTGCTGTGGCTCAGAACTCACCTGCCCTTCCCATAAAGACCATGCCAGTAGCACTAGGGATGTGCCATGGGGAAGGGGGTACAGGAAAAATGCCTGTCTTAGATACATTTTTCCTTTCCTGAAAAATGGCCTCAGGTTAAATATTATTCAAGTTTTATTCACAGATTTTTAGCTTTATTTCAACATCCTGCCAAAAAGAAATAGACCAGATAACTAGCCACTAGTCTTCTTGCTGGTTTGGTCTTTTCCCCATTTAAACAAGGCTGATTTTGTTTGTGAACAAATTCCTCTTGCAAGTGGCACACAGTGCATTAAACACCTCTGTGCATGTATAGTTAGCAACAAGCAAAGGACAGGGAGCTTTCCCTCAATCTTTCTCAGGGATCGAAGCCTTCTTTCTTGTCTGACTTGCCAACATGTCACTAAGATGCTGAGGAGCAAGAAGGGTCAACACGGGCAATTAAAGGCCTTCTGGAAAACAATTTGTGAGGGACAGGGCAGGCGCAGGGCTCAGCTCGTGGGCACCAATCCTACTGTCTTCCTCATTAGTCATTATTCCTGATGTGTCACTTTCTTACAGGAATCACAGAGAGATGATGACTTAGTCATGCTTAGAAGGCTGTTTGGTGCTGGTCTGTTGACTGTGATTTATCATAATGGGCTCTTTGATTGAAAGATAAATGCTTCATTTCATGGAGGCAAATCAATTATTTTTCAATAGTTTATTTATTGAGTGTTTTGTTTTTGGCTCCCACATAATTGCATGAGCCTACTTAATTTCATGCATATCCCTCAACTTCAGAACTGTACGGGCAAAGCTACTTGCATTCCCATACAATCTCCTTCTCCTCTCTTCCAACTGAAAAGCTGTTCTGTCCCTCCTTGTCTACTCCTCTTTCTATCTCAAATTCATCTGCGGCTTTCTTCTCAGGAGCTTTGCTCTGCTGATGTCTTGTTTATGTCTATGTAGCATTGCCCTCTGCATTTATTCTCATAAGCAATTTTATTGAAAAGCAAATTAATTGCAACCCCATAGGAAAAACAATATCAACTAACCAGACTACCCAGAGGTCCCAGGGACTAGACCACCAACCAAAGAGTACACATGGTTCCAGCTGCATATGTAGCAGAGGATTGCCTTCTCTTGCATCAATGGGAGGGGAGGCCCTTGGCTCTGTGGAGGCTTGATGCCCCAGCTTAGGGGGATGCTAGAGCAGTGAGGCAGGAGTGGGTGAGTGGGTGGAGGAGCACGCTCATAGAGACAAAGGGGATGGGATGGGGAGTTTATGGAAGGGAATCTGGGAAGGGGATATCATTTGAAATGTAAATGAATAAATAGATTAATAAATAAAAATAGAAAAGCAAATTAATCGCATGCATCTTAAAATTTAAAGCAATGAACGTTCCGTCATACATCTGCTTAATGCTGAGCAGCTGTCTCTTGACTAATCTTCTCTCAGTAACCATCAGCTCAGTTCTTTCTTCTTGCATCAAGTGTTCTTTGCCCTCTTTTATAGCTCATGTCCGTGGTGCTTCAATCCACTTCAGCTCCTGAAGAAGACTCTCTTACTGATATCATTGGTGTGAGCAAAGGTTTCTGGGTAGTTACTATTTGGGTTCCTGTAAGATTTGCCCCTTGCAATGGCTTGGCAGGGCTGATGACTCCCTGTTTCTCAGTCCATATTCTTCTCTTCCATTGGCTTGAGGACACCACACCTCCCTCTGTGTGATTATGTCTGACACTGGTGAACATCACAACCTGGAATTATCAGATGACACAGTTTTTGTGAGTGCCTGCAGGCCAGTGTCACTAAACCGAGGATGGTAATCCTTGTATATCAGTCCCATAAATTTCTATCCACTTGTCTAGCTTCTCTCTTTATTATGACAGGGATGATTTTAAATTCATTGTCTGTTTCATTTCTCCTGAACAACTGAAGTTTCCTTCCCCCTGCTATTCACTATCACCCAATTGGCCTCTTTTAGATATGGGCTCACTAGGAAGTCTGGCCTTGAGTTCAAGACACTCCTGCCTCAGCCTCTCTGGAGCTGGAAGCACAGACGTGTGTACAAACACTCTCAGCAGGGTGTTGTTTTTATAATCACTTAGGTTTGTATGAAAAGCAGAGAGATCTCATATGCAAAGTAATATTTTATATTCAGATATGATCCTCATCCCCAGACAGACAGACAGACAGACAGACAAACAGAGGCAGGGGAGATGTCTTTGCAGTTAGGAGCACTTAGTGCTCTTGAAGAGGACCCAGATTAGATTCCCAACACCTATATTGTTTCTCACAACCTTCTGTAACTCCAGTTCCAGGGGATCTGATGCCTTCTCTCTGGCCTCTATGAGCACAACATATGTCGGCAGAACACTCATATAAATAAATCTAACTTTTTAAAAGTCAGCTTAGAAAGCTCCTATATAAGCTATCTCTGGTATATTTCACTCTTCTCCACGGCTTCCACATGTTTGGTCATAGCTCTCAGTTTCTAAGACAGCCACACTTTCCTCCTGTCTGGAGCCTTCGTGTTTCCCTCTCCTGACTTAAGGCTGGCTTCTTCCCCATCCAGAAGGGGAAACAAGCTTGAGCTTATCTCTCTGACCTACCGCAATTGTACCTCTTATTTGTTTTATTACTTATGTTATGTAAGTTTGTCTGTCTGTGTCCGTGTGTGTATCTGTGTCTCTGTGCATGTATGTATCTGTGTGTGTGCATGTCTGAACTTCTGTGTGTTTGTCTGTTTGTCTATCTCTCTGTGCCTATGTGTATCTGTGCCTGTGTCTGTATCTAAACCTCTTTGTGTCTGGGCATCTATCTGTGTTTGTGTGCATTTCGGGGAGTATGTGTCTTATTCTGTGTGTATACATATCTGTGCACATGTGTTCGTATGTTTGTATCTTTCTGTGTGAGTGTCTGTGCTTCTGTGTGTGTGTATCTATGTCTCTGTGTCTATATGTGTGTGTTGGTCTGTGTGTGTGTCTATGTGTGTGTGTGTGTATTGGTCTGTGTGTCTGTATGTCTATGTGTCTGTGTGTCTCTGTGTGTGTCTATGTCTGTGTTTGTGCTTGTTCAGGAGGGTGCCTGTAGAGGCCAGAAAAGGTCATTGAATCCCCTGGAACTGAAAGTGCAGGTGGTTGTAAGCTTGTCAATATGGGCCCTAGCAACCATACTCCAGTTCTGTGCAAGAGCAGCAAGTGCTCTCAATCACTGAGCCATCTTCCCAGCCTTGGCTGTGCTTCTTTAGGGACATATATTCCTAACCAAGACTCCCAGTATGTCTCCATCTACTTTGAAGGCCTATAGCTTGGTTGTTTGTCTCTTAGCAAGAATGCTAAGATCCAAAAAAACTGGGAAGAAGGTTGGTTCACCATTGTGTTTCTAGCACAGCAAACTACCTAATGACATACTATTTAATAAATATTTAGTATAAAAAGGAAGGAAAGAAAGAAGGAAGGGAAAGAAAGAGACACAGGATAAAATGTGGGGATGGTAAATACCCAATAAAATAGGGAATGGTAGATAACCAGAAGCCCTGAGTACTATAGTAATCTGGTAATTCATTTCAAACCTACATCTGAGTTAATCCACTAAACATATAGTTAAGATCAGGGACACATAGAGCTGGGCATGGTGCTGCAGCCTGTGATTAGGAAGCCAAGGCTGCAAAAGACTAGGGAGAAACCCCATGAGGACTTGTCTCACAAGTAAAGGTCTGGAAAACAGACCTTACAAGCCAAGTTCTTGTCTTTACGGAACTATTGTTTACTATTTGAATGAATATTTGGTAGAAGAAGTCTCCCCCACAACCATTTTGATAAACTGGTGGGTCTCATTTTGGGGGTGTCTAGCACTATTAGGATGAGCAGGTAGGAAAGGTGAGGTTCTCTCTAGGCAAGAGAGCATTGCCAGGTTAGGTGGTGTGTGTGACTGCTGCCACTCAATAGCACACAAATGAGCAAAGTGATCTCTATAAATGAGTCCCAGAGCCTCCTTCCACCTCTGTGTCTAGCTTCTCCCAAACTGACCTTCCAGAAAGCACTCCTAGTTATTTCTAATGCCCTGAGCCCCCATGATGAGTGTTACTAACATCTTTCCTATCGTTTTCCCTCTCTAGATGTGTAAAGAATCAATTGGTGTGAAACCACTCAATGAAAAAAAATGAGATGGTTTATATTCTGGTGTTAAGATATGAATTTCTTTTGTCAGACTCCATTACTTCCTTTCTTATGTGATAGAAGTCTATCCCTGAGACACATATAACTCCCCTCCTCACCCAGGAAGATTTAGTATACAGTGTTAAGTCAACCTGCCCTGCTTGGTCCATTGTCTATCTGTTCGCTTCCAGTGCATTGACTTGGTGCTTCCTATAACATGAGTGTCTGTATTTCATGGCTGCTGGCAATGGCACTGCATTCCTTGTCCAGGCCACAAATCCTCAGGGCATCATGGATGCTCTGCTGAGACTACTGCTGTTGAGCTGCTAACACACAGGAGCTGCAGGCAGTGGCCTGGCTCTGTGCTCTGTCCAGTGACCTGTGACTCAGTTATAAGATAGGAGCCAAGTGTAGCTCACAATGTTAATCATAGCTAAAAATACTACTGCCCATCATGGGAAATTATTTGGAGATGCAAGGAGATGTTAATAGAGCAACTCTGTGAATCCTACACCTTTTGTGTATTCTGATTGCCATCGCATTTAAAAATGCTCCCTCATCGCCAGGTTCTTTTATTTGAGAACCATGGAAGAGGTCAGACTCTTGGTATCTGCTAATAGCATGAAGCGATTACGTGGTAAGGGTCAGTAGAGAGGCGTCACGATGAAAGAAAGAAGAATGGCTCCCAAACACAGCCTGGCTTCTGATACATAAGAGACTGATGGCCATGTGGATAACTAACCTGTGTGTCAAGCTTGGCTGACGCTCCAGACACACTCTATCACTGAAGCAAGGAGCAGAACTACCCTTCGAGCAAACAGATCTCAAGGAGTCCTTGGCCAACTCAATACTGAAGAGTACTTTCTAAGGGTTACCTCATAAAATAAAGTTTGATCTTTAGCTGCAAATAACAAAACTCAAGTAGGAATGTAGAATTTTTCTCTGCACATCTCATCAGGATTAAATCGTGTCTCCTGTGATATGAGCTAGACTGTCTACTTCTGAAAGGGAAGCTGCTTGAAATAGGTTCCAAAGTTAATGCTCATTGTTTAATTTAAAAAAATATCAGTGAAATAACTACTTGGCATTTTTGGACAACTGTCACATACATTCATCTAGAACACAAATATACAGCACAGATGGCAGAGAGGTCAGACCCCTCAGCATGGATAAATGTCTGTAGTTTTAGATGTAGCTAATTATGATTTGAAGAATGAGTGTGTTTTATCATAAGGACCTCTGCAACCTGGAACAGGTAAGATCTCTTTCATTTCAATAAGTTTTGTGAGTCCATGCAAAGTATCTGTCATGTTACCTGTTTGTAATACCCAGGGGAGACGGCCATCAGCCATAGTTACTGTATCTGCTGTGTTACCTGTTTGTAATACCCAGGGGAGATGACCACCAGCCATAGTTACTGTATCTGCTGTGTTACCTGTTTGTAATATCCAGGGGAGATGACTACCAGCCATAGGTACTGTATCTGCTGTGTTACCTGTTTGTAATACCCAGGGGAGATGACCACCAGCCATAGTTACTGTTTCTTTTGTATTTACCAGATTACAGATTTAAATTCACTAAAAGATTATGTTTACAAGTGCTTGGATAATTAGCTATTATCGTTTTCCAGTCCTATATTCTAAACAAGGGTGATATTTGACAAAGGCAGTTTAAATCTGAATTTAAAACCCACAATTTTAGAAGGTCTGTGAAAATGGAATCAGTACACTATGCTCCTCGTTTGTGTAAAAGTTAGTTTTGTTCAATGTTGCTCAAAAGAGGAAGAGCTGTATTAGGAAGTTTTTGTGGACAGAATACACATCCCAAACTTCTAGCTGAGCACTCTTCCACACTCTCTTTCTTTACAGTCCTTTAATTTTGCTGGTTGTGGTAGAAGGGAGGCTACAGCTCTACGGCTTGCTGTGTTGGTAGAAGAGTGCTGACACCCTGAGACTCCTGGTGCTCGCTCTTATCTCCTGTGTGCTCTGTGAGAGACACAGCATCACGCTGTTTATTTCTATTACTTAATTCCCCCCACCCCCAGCAGGTATTATTTTTACACATGATGAAGTTAGCAGTGGTTCTCAACCTTCCCAATGCTGTGACCCTTTAATATCCTCATGCTTCAATGACCCCCAACTATAAAACTATTTTGGTACTACTCGACAACTATAATTTTGCTGCTGTTATGAATGATAAATATCTGTGTTTTCCAATGGTCTTAGGTGACCCCTGTGAAAGTATCATTCAACCCTAAATAGGTCTACACTCACAGTTTGGAAGCTGCTTTAAGGACTTCCCAAAGATCATGAGACAAATGAGCAAGCATCATGGGGTTGAATCCAAACATGGGGTTTGAGAAGAAATTAAATTAAAAATTTCTCCTCCTATGAAAGAATTCCTGGTATCATCTGACATTTTAGTAGAATGTTTCCCCAACTTGAAACAGTTTATTTGAATAACTCTCAGCTTCATTGGGATGCAGCAGTCATGTCCTAAACAGAAACTGTGATGTGAAGCCAGTGAGCCTGGCCTCCCTTAACTCCCTAAGCAGGCTGACATGTTGTTCAGACTGAGGCAGGCTACATTGATAGATACAGAGCTGCAATACACTCAGGAGCTTGTTAATGGTCCACAAACAAATACACAAAAATAATGTAAATATTTAAGGGAAAATCACTTTTGAGAGCCTAACTAAAGAAAGCTACATCACACAGAACACAAAAGAAAGGAGACCAGTTATCCATGAGCAAGATACTGAACCAACTTTACATACCACCTCTACTGTTGAAAGAAATATTGCTGTGGTGGCTCAGGTTTCTTAATATCTACTTGAATCTGCTAAAATTAGTATATTTTTGACAAAGTACAGTTTGTTTACAAAGCCATATATTGTCTTATAGAAATCTCAGAAAGGTTAAAACTAGTTGTGAATCAACTTCCACTTTCCTGTTCACATCAGAAAAAGTTTGCGTTTTGTATTTTATCAACACTATTGAGATGTATACCATGAGTATAACTTGCCCTCTTAAGATGTGAAATTAAAAGAAGGTTAGTATTTTCAGAGACAAGTGCAGCCATAACCCCACCAAATTTAGGATAGCTCCTCCATCTCTAGAAGCAAACATACTGACTAGTTGTCACTACTATCCACTTTGCCCAAGCCCCAAGCATCTACCCTTCTCTGTATATTTTTTTCTCATTCTAAAGATTCTGTATATGTGTGTCATAATGCAAGACAAACCATCTACTTCAGTTCCAGGATGGATGTCCAGTCTCTATGCTTGAAACACCAGGGTTTGACTTTTGATGCTATTAATTGCTCCAAGATAAAAGGTAAATTTGGAGACCATGACACACCTGGATTTTGTTGACTGACTTTCTTAACATGCTTTTTTGTGTCTAGCTTGGGTCTAGACTGACTGTTGGACTTCTCAACTGACTCTCCTCTAGCCTGTCTTCTTCTCCTCCTGCCTTGATATCTTGACCTTGAATACCTTAGGTCTCCTTATAATTTTTTCTATGCAGTTTTTTTTGCTGAGTGATCAATGTGCTTTTAATTGAATAATGAACTCAGGATATCACAATTCAGAACACAAGCCTGTCTGTAGGTGCTGCTTCTGGTACTACCCATCACTGCCCAATGATGGTGTCCACTCTGCCTTCTGCCCAACCCTGTCCTCATTCTCATAGAAGCCATGGCCTATCTCTTCTGAACTTTTTCACTTACTCTCGTCGAATTCGCTTTCCACCAACATTCCAGGAAGGTCAATCTTAAATGAATCTGAACTAAGTCTCTAGCTTCTTAAAACCTTAAATGCCCTCCCTTCACACTTAGCATACACACCAATTTCCGTGTCAAACCCCAGAGTTCTACAGGGCTCGCCCCTCATCCTCCTGCTGTCTTTGTCAGTGCCTCCCAGCCATACTGGCTTGTTTTGACTCCCAAAGTTCCAAGATTTTTCAGAGAGAAAAATTTCATGACACATCAGTAATTATAATGCTCTCTCACATGTTTATTGTTTTGTTTATCTTGTATTTTAATTTATTTCCTGGATTTTTCTTACTGCCTGTCTTAGTTAGGGTTTTACTGCTGTGAATAGATACCATGACCAAGGCAACTCTTATAAGGACAACATTTGATTGGAACTGGTCAGAGGTTCAGTCCATTATCATCAAGACAGGAGCATGGCAGCATTCAGGCAGGTGCAGGAGGAGCTGAAGATTCTACATCTTGTTCTGAAGGTAAACAAAAAAAGACCAGTTCTCACAGTGTTAGGAGGAGGGTCTCATTGCCCACCCTGACAGTGACACACTTCTTCCAACAAGGCCACACCAACAAGGCCATACCTATTAATAGTGCCACTCCCTGGGCCAAGCATATTCAAACCACCACACTACCTAAGTCCCAGCTTAAATACTTGCCTTTTAAGAACACTTTCTCTGGGCAGTAGCAACCTCCAATCATCATTAGGCAGTTTGTCAAAATTCTAGCACAATAATTTGAATATTAAAATTAATAACTTGCTTAATTGCTTTTACTCAAATTGTTCAAGTATGTTCTATGTATTTTCTATGTGCTGGCTTATATCTGATACTACATAAAAAAGGCAAATAATGTTGGACATGGTAACATGTGCAGAGATAGACAGATCTCTATGAGTTCAAGGCAAACCTGGACTATATAGCAAGATCTAGACAAGTTTGCCATCCAGGAACAAGTTCCAAACCAGCCATCCTGGGATATATATATAGAGAGAGATAGATAGATAGATAGAGAGAGAGAGAGAGAGAGAGAGAGAGAGTCCCTCTCTTACAAGAGAAGGAGACCAATGTTCATTTCTTTCTTCCCTCTTCTCATCATGCAGGTAAAGGACAGGTACTAGATATAACTTTATAAAGACATTGTTTTCTAAAATGAGCACATGCCTTCATTCTCAGTTCAGAGAATGTCTTAATGCACAGCTTTATGTTATGGATGGTTATCAATGTTCTACACTATCCCAGGAGTACAGATGCTTTGAGAGTAAGACAGTAATAGTAATAGCCTCCTTTCTGAGAATTTTCTCTGCTCACTATGTTTAAATTCTTTTAACTTTATGATGCTAGAAGAGCTGTTGTATTATTTTTTATTTTAAAAACAAATATTTAGAATACATGAGCTTTTTCTAGGTTGCCAGACACAAGGTTGCAAAGGCAGGGCAGCAGGGTCCACTGGCAGAAGTGGGCTGGCAGAGTCAGGAACAACTCCAGAAGCCCAGGGAAGCCCTAGAAGGCTCTTCTCCCTTTAGCACTAGAGAGATGCATGCCTCCCTTATACAACGGGAAAATTAGAAAAGATAACATGAGAAAAATAAAAAGAAAACAGAAAAGTATTGGACTCACACCCACCCACCTGTAATTGTGTGGCAATTTTAGTCACTATGCTATTGCTTAAGCTGGGGATGGGGCTTAGAGAAAAATCCCTCAGTCTTTCTGGCTTTTAAGTAAGGACAGAGGATAAAGGCCAGGAAATCACCTTTATCAACCACTAAGTGTGATGGCATACACTTACAACGCCAGCGCTTAGCAGGTAGTAAGAGAACATGGAACTCAAGGCCAGTCTATTCCATGTTTGAGGCCAGCTTAGAATACATGGGGCCCTGCCTCAAGAAAGTAAAACAAAAATAGCCATCACTCTCACAATGTCTATGTGTCTGTCTGTCTGTCTGTCTGTCTGTCTGTCTGACTCTGTAGCTCATGTGGGGATACCAAACTCTGGGCCTTGCATGTTCTAGTCACTCCCCATTGACCCACATCCCAGGCCAGGCCTTTTTTTCATGGGAAAAGATATCTGAAAGCACATGGTTAGGGTCATTATCAGTAAGGTCTCATATGCTATCTTATGACAACCCCTTTCTGATGGATCCAGACTGGTTCCATGGACATGAATATGTGTGGTTTGGAAGTGAGCAAGAACAATAGATAGTAAATCAACGGCTGTGTGCCTGGTGGAGGGAAGAGAGGATTGCTTCCCACTTGGATGTGGCCATTTTTTTTCTTTAGAGAGGAACTGTGGAAATCTGGCCAGTAGTTGAGAGAGAAACAGAATTTGCTTTTCTGTCTAGTGATATTTT
Source organism: Mastomys coucha (assembly GCF_008632895.1). Lineage (NCBI taxonomy): Eukaryota > Metazoa > Chordata > Mammalia > Rodentia > Muridae > Mastomys > Mastomys coucha. The sequence goes on from NW_022196905.1 coordinate 95,059,232, forward strand.
GGTGCATCATTTTACAAAACTATATTTCCCTTCTATCATCTAATGATGAAGATAAGGACCAAAACCAAATGAAAAGAATTCTGCTCTGTAAAAACCAGTGAAGAGTTATGGGAAAACATGATGGCCCATGGTTCTGTTTGCCAAGATTGAGGAGGAAGTGAAGAAGTCAATGGCTGGAATAGATCTGCCCTAAAGGAGCCAGAATATTCACCTGATTACCCTGTGACTCTAGGCATCTGTGAGGGAGACACCATCTGCTGTTCTTTGGCAGGACTTGGTTATTAGAGTAGAAAACAAGCCACTGTCCTAACTTTCAGATGCTGGGAACTGCCCAAGTGTATGCTTTCTACTAGAGGAGATAAATGTTTATTGAACTGAGGCATTGATGATGTCTCTGTGTTATCACGCACCCTGGAAACAGGGGAAGAAAGAGAGACTAGAAGTGTGGAAATCAGGACAAGAAATACTGATTCTTTCGGCCTGTCCATTCATCTGAGCACAAGATTGATTCAGCTCAGTGGCAGAGTGGAACAGGGAACCTCAATTAGACAATAACCAATTAATTGCTGTAGATGTAAGCAAAGAGAATAAAACATATACATCTATGCATATAGTGATCACTTGGGTGTATAGGGACCACACATGCAAACTGAATTAATTCCTTAAATTCTATAAGAAGCAACAAGGCATCAGGCAAGTTTTCACAATAATGCTATTTGGGTAGATTCTTTGATTAGTTTCAGTTTGTAGCAGTGGACACTGAGGTGGAATAAGAATGAGTGAGCTGCATCTCTGGGATGAGGTTGAGCCTGCTCTGTGTGATCCTGGAGTGTGCAATGTTGTCTGGTCAAGTCACCTTTATGAGTTCTTTCAAGCCCTTTCCATGTCACTTGCTGGGTATCTATTTCTTGATCCCAGTGCTAACCAGGTACAAGCCTGCTTTGCTCTGAGCTCAGAGGAGATCAGTGCCTCTAGGGTGGTATTACTGTAAACCATCTCATACAGTGTGTGGAGGGCAGAAATACTGTTTTAATTTTGTTATGTGTCTTTATCACTTATGAACAAATAGCCACCTTTGTGGCTTTTAGTATGTTTCTTAAACTTCTTAAAATATAGATAGTTATGGCAAAAAAATCTATGAAATTTTTCATGGGACACCTAAATTAATAAAATGTTTTAAACCCCAGGATTTAGATGATGCCTGAGACCATAGTCATGAGTAACTGCTGCTTATGTAAAGATTCAGTGCATCTTCTGGAATTCTGCACATCAATTAAAATGAGAGGTCCCTGAGTAATCATAAATGGTTTTGAAATCCAGGTTAATCAAGGAACAATTGGAAACAAAAGGCAGACAATAATGTAAATTGCAATATAAAGCCACCCAAGCTGGAAAATACTACATAGAACACACCTCTGCTAGTAAGAAATCTAATCATATTTGGTATCACACTTCAATCCCAGAGAGTCAGTCACTAGCTTATGTGACTTAGAAAAGCTATATGTTTGGCTTCAAATCTCATGACCCCTGACTATATGAATTTTTAGAATTCCAATTTTAGTCTCAGTCATATCCTTACCTTGTCTGTGCATGAAATCGACAAGAGATAAGTCACATAAATAATAAAAATAATACTCCCAGAACACAAATACAATAAGAACACATAGCTTATTAGTTGTTGAATGACACTTTAATATTGTGAAAGAATGAGCTATTTGAAGCTGAATAGCTAATTGAGTGACTGTTCTCACAACTCTTTGCCCCCTGTTGTTAGGAGCAAACCCCACAGTTGTTTGTGTCACTGACATACTTGGCGAATGGAACATCAGAACAAGTTGAACAAGTTGTAAGATGCGCTGAACCCTAGTCCCAGCAGTTCAGGGTTCCCACTGTCACTTGAAACGCTTCTCCAGTTTAATGATTACCTCATCTTTCAGAATACCCTTTTGCATGTAGACCTCTACAAGCTTTTAATTTAGATAATTCCTTTTTATTAATTATTTTATTTATTTACATTTCAAATGTTGTCCACCTTCCCAGTTTTCCCTCCACAACCCCATTATCCCATTGCTCTCCCCTTTGCATCTATGAGGGTGCTCCACCCACTCACCCACACCTGCCTCATCACTCTAGCACCTCCTTCTGCTGGGGCATGAAGCCTCCACAGGACCAAGGGCCTCCTTCCCATAGAAGCCAGACAAAGCAATCTTTTGCTATATATGTAGCTGAAGCCATGGCTTGCTCCATATGTACTCTTTGGTGATTTAGTCCCTGGGAGCTCTGGGTGGTCCAGTGAATTGATATTGTTGTTCTTCCTATGGGGTTGCAATCCCTTTCAGCTCCTTAGCCCTTTCCCTAACTCCTCCATTGGGGTCCTTTGGCTCAGTCTGATGTTGGCTGTGAGTATCTGCATCTGTATTGGTCAGATGCTGGCAGAACCTCTCAGGGGACAGCTACACCAGGCTCCTGTCAGCAAGCACTTCTTGGCATCAGCAATAGTGTCTGAGTTTGGTGACTGTATATGGGATGGATCCCCAGGTGGGGCAGTCTCTGGATGGCCTTTCCTTTGGTCTCTGCTCCACTCTTTGTCCCTGTATTTCCTTTAGACAGGAAGAATTCTGAGTTAAAATTTTTGAAATAGGTGGGTGCCCCATCCCTCAACTGGGGGCCATACCTATCCACTGAATACGATCTGTACAGGTTCTCTCTCCCCTTGGTTGAGCATTTCGGCTTATGTCACCCCTGTGGGTCCTGGGAACCTCTTGTTTCCCTGGTATCTGGGATTTTTAGTGGCTACCCCAGTTTCCCATTCCCCACTACTACATAGTTCTGTTCAGTTTCCTGACACTCTGTACTTCTTCTCTGTCTCCTACCACACCTGATTCTGCTCCCCCTCTTCTTTCCCTCCCAAGCCCTTCTCTCCTTCTATCTCCCATGATTATTTTGTTCCCCTTTCTAAGTAGGATTGAAGCATCTACACTTTGATCTTCCTTCTTCTTAAGCTTCATATGGTCTTTGAATTGTATCGTGGGTATCTGAGCTTTTGGGCTAATATGCACTTATCAGTGAGTACATATCATGTGTGTTCTTTTGTGTCTGGGTTACCTCACTCAGGATGATATTTTTGGGTTTCTTTCTTTCTTTCTTTCTTTCTTTCTTTCTTTTTTTTTGGGGGGGGGGGGTTTCGAGACAGAGTTTCTCTGTATAGTTCTGGCTGACTGGGAACTCACTCTGTAAACCAGGCTGCCCTCAAACTCAGAAATCCTCCTGCCTCTGCCTCCCAAGTGCCGGGATTAAAGGCGTGTGCCACCACCGCCCGGTTGATATTTTTCTTAATAAGCATGATAATCCCCAGAGGAATTAGCCAGCTGATACAGAATATCATATTTAAAGTTAACCAGTAAGTAGCAGACAGGAAGTATTTTCCACCATTAATTCCACACCATGCTTGAATGTGGCTGTGAGTTTAGAACAAGGTACCTTTTTTGGTAAAATAGTTGCCATGATCAATTAAAGTATCTCAGTTTCCAGTAAAAAGAGAAAAGTGGAGAGGCTTAAAAATGTAAGTATTTATTTGATACCTGTTAGCATACTATCTGATATGAAATCATGAGAAATGAATAAAACATAGCCGTTGTTACCATGACTATCTGAGTAATGATCTAAGTGGCCGTAGAACGCCAGTGTCAGTGTAAAGCTTGTAGCTCTGTTCTCTGAAGCAGCATCCTGAAGGAGTTTTTTAGAAGGATATTTCCCATCAGTTTCACAGGTTATCCCAATGCCCAGCTAGCTTTAACGTTTGCTACTCTGGTACTGGCTTTCCCAACTGCAGATCCTTCCCTTGGAGTCTGAGAGTCTTAGAAAATCAACAAACCGAGAAATGGACACAGTCACATGTAAAGCACACATTAGCTTGCAAGGGAAACCTAGGGTAGTTTTGTGGGGTTGTTTTGTTTTGCTGTAGGCTTGGAGATTTTCTAGGGTGATTGAAGGGGTACAGCTGGAGCAGTGATGTAGGTGCTGTTGGGTTTGCACTGTGTATGTTGCTCAAGTGGCTAAATGAGAGGATTAGCAACCAGATGCCCAGTTTGCAGGAACAGACAGGCTGGCTTAGAACACCCACTAGGTCAAGAGTTTCGCTTTAGTGATTCAGATCCTAATCTGTGTAATGTAGCCCTGTACACCCTATCTTCTGTGCTTCAGATTCAGCCATCCATCCTGTAGACCCACTAATCAGTTCTTGAGCCAGCCATCCTGTAGACCCACTAATCAGTTCCTGAGCCAGCCATCCTGTAGACCCACTAATCAGTTCCTGAGCCATCCAGCCATCCTGTAGACCCACTAATCAGTTCCTGGGCTATCCAGCCACACTATAGATCCAGTAATCAGTTGCTGAGCCATCCAATTTTAAGAGCAGCATTTTTCCTTGTGATATTTGTTTTAACTGCTTTTCTTCATCCCTTATAAAATGTTATTTTTAAAATCCATCCATCTTGTTCTCCAACTTCTCTCTGAACTATAAAGCAGGAAGCCATTCTCTGTCAGGAAGTGACCTGGATTGGGATGGCAGTCGTGTCGTTAGGCTGTTTCATTGAAAATATGGAAATGAAAGTCTTCACAAACCTTGCTTCTGTCTGATCAAATCAAGGTTGTGCCTCTTTCCCAGTGAGTACAAATGGCCGTGTCATAGCTGTGGCTTCCCCTCACTTAAATTCATCGTGCTCAGAATTAGAAACTCTTCTGGTTTCAATGAAATGCCTAAAGCCACAAGCAAATCCACCTCGAATGTAAGCATTTTGATTTTGCTAGGTCTTACCACAACTTTGATGACACTATTAAATCATGACACTATTAAATTTTTTCCGATGACAATGGATCTAATGCACGTCTCCTAAAAGAAAAATAAAATGTCTGTGAGGCAATCTTAGCAATTACTTTTTGTGCCGGGACTGAGAAAAGTGAAGCATCAAGGACACAGCAAACAAAAAAGAAAACCAGAACCAGCTATGTCAGGACCTTACAGTAGCCCAGGATTGAGCACCACTCAAAGGGAGAGTTTAGTTTAAAACAGAACCATTTTTAAGTGGGTTTTTTTTTTTGTTTTTGTTTTTTTTTTTTATCTTCAGAATACAGCATTCTATACAAACGGTGCTCGAGGAAGTGGAGAGGATGTTTGTTAGAGGAATGGTGTTGTAATATTGTAAGATACTTAAAGGTAGGAATAGTAAACTAGGTGTCCTTACTAAGATAGCTGGACTCATTGAGATGCCCCATTTCTTTGGGTGCCTGGGTTGAGAGTGTGGAGCGCAGTTCAGAATGCACTTCAACACTGCCCTCTACAGGTCTCTGAAGCAGTTACTTGCCTTTGACTCTAAGTGGCTAGATTTGAAGGCATGCTTGGATGAAAGACTGAAACTGATGAGTGTTTTAGCAGTTAGGCACCCCAGGCCATCTCTGCATCTCTGCAATGAGACAGCAGTTACACAAATTCTTTCTGCTTCTAGGAACATATGATGTTGAGAGTTCTTAAAAGAATTTTAACCTGTGGTCCAATAGGAATGCAGACATGCTGTGCTGGAGTTAAAGCATTGCTGGATGACAGAGAAGCTAAAGGATATAGGAGGTCTGCAGAATGGTCTAACATAGAGTGGCAGTGTGGCTTTGATATCATATGTTTTCCGGTTATAGAGAAAACATAGTAAGCTTGGCTGTCCCATAATAAAATCTAGGGAGTAGGAAGGATATGCAATTGATTATAGAAAACTAGTCACATATTAGAGCTTCTTAGATGGAAGATAGGTGTTTTATAAATTGTGGATATATGTGACAAACAATAAGAAATGAAGAATTATATAATTTAATATAGGAAAACTTCAAAAATGACTGGTTTGAAAAGAAAAGTTTCTGGAGAAAGAAACTGGTTTCACCTCACAAGTATGAGAGAGAAGGTCAAGGCCTCTCAGTGCACACAGCAAAACCTAAATGGGGTCACGGTCAGAAGAGCTCAATGGTGTGGACCTCATTTGTTGGCACTCAGACTCACTTAATCATGAAGAGGAAAGAGCGGCTGTGTAAACACTGTGTTAGTGTTTGCTGATATTTGGCTGTTATTTGAGGAGCAAGGCCTTTATATATGTTGTTTGTGTGAACATGTGGGCTATGGAGAAATGGAGAGGTCAACTGTTGCCTTCAATAGGATACTGGATGTAAGTGGTGGAGAGCAGAGCAGGAGAGATGGCTCAGTCCCTGATGTGACTGTCACACAATTGTGTGGACCTGAGTTTGGATCCCAGAATCTATGTTTAAAAAATCAGGTGTAGAGGCACAGGAGATGAACTCCAGTGAGGAGGGAGGGAGGAGTGGGGGTAGATGGGATAGGTAGAGGTAAGAGGGTTATGGGAGTCAGGAGCTCATTGGCTACCTAGTCTAGCAAATCAGTGAGCTCCAGGTTCAGTGACACACTCTGTCTCAAAAATTAAGCTGGAGAGCAGTTGAGGAAGACCTATTGTTGATATCTACCTCCATATCTGTACCTGTATTTGTGTCCACCGTCAGGGACACTTATATACACTTACATTCACCATACACAATGCACACAGAGGCACCTGAGAGGCTGTTACAGAAGGAGGAAGTCCTTCTGAAGTGCCCAGTGATGTTACCACTGAGTCTCAGGAGAAGCAAGCCAACCACTCCCTGGTGGTAGGATCTGCCCTGGCTTCTTTCCTTTATCTAGACACTCCAACTGTCTTAGTCAACATGGTGTGGCATGGCAACCCACAGCACTGCAGACATCTTAGCCCTCTGGCTGCAGGCAGAGACTGAAGATCTTTTACTTAGTAGTAGCCAATGCTTCTAGGATCAGGAATGCTACATAAATGAAATGCCACTCTTATAGCTTACAGTTTCAAACATTAGCCTGTTTCCACCGTGAAGTAGCATAGCATCATGCAGGCAGACATGGTGATGGAGAAGTGGCCTGCGGAGGCTTAAAAGGGGCATCAGATCCACTGGGACTGCAGTTCCTGACAGTTGTGAGCCACCATGGGAATGCTGGGAATTGAATCTCTGTTATCTGGAAGAGCAGACAGTGTACCATATTTTTTTTTTCACAGCTGACAGTAGATATTTGCATTCTTTTAGTAGTGACTATCACAAGTAAAATACAATTTCTTGCAAATATGCTACAGCACAGTAACTGCATCAAATATTATGTGCATGCATGTGTGTATATACCTGTGGGTGTGCACCTGTGCATGTATGTGTGTACCAACATGTGTGTGTGTGTGTGTGTGTGTGTGTGTGTGTGTATGAGCAACTGCGTGCATATATGTGTATGTGTGTATGCCTGGGTGTGCATGTATGCGAGTGTGTGTACATGGGCATATGTATGCATGTGTACATCTGTGTATGTGCATGCATTGCATGAGTGAGCTTGTGTCTTGTGTGTGTGAGAGAGAGCGTGTGTGTGTGTGTGTGTGTGTGTGTATGTGTGAGTGAGTGTGTGTGTGTTAAGTTTTCATTTTTATGATGACCAAAAATAATTCTGGGGATTAGGGCTTCAAAGTGTGTAAATGATTTAGCCATCTTTTTCCAGCCTAATAGATAATGCCAAATTCCTCTCAGAACTCTGCTTTAAATTTCTAATGACTCTTGACACAGACAGGAAATACAGATGCTGAGTTCGGCTGGCTAAAATGGAAAAATATGTGGATTGTTATCACCGCAAATTTATGTTTTCCTAATTAGGGACACATATCTGCTCAGGAATGTTCCCAGGAAACAGGCATTCCCATTCCCCTCTAGCCAAAGCCCCACTGCAGGAGCTCGGTGAATAGGAAGAGACGATGTGGGCAGGGACTGGAGGGAGGGCGGCTTCTGGTAGAATGATGCTGGGGACTTTATTTGGCCTCTCTAGTGTGAATCGGGTAATGACCGCTGATAATCTTTACCTTAAGCAATAAATGGGACAATACCTATAGCACTGACCAGCACACTATTTAGTTGCCACCGGCTTCTCACATCTCTAAATCAACCTCTCTCCCTTTCCCTCCTCCACCCGCTATAGGATATGGTAAGGAGATGTGTACCTTTCTGGTCACAGCCACAAACCCGGAAACAGGAATCTGGAAACCATTTCTGCCCAGAGACAGGCATCCTCTGTTTCTGTCATTCAATAACCAGTCTTTTCTCCTCTACCAACCAAGGATGTAGGGCAGGCCCTTGGTGATCACTGGCCTGAATTCAGCTCCAGTCATGGACGGCTACAGCAGAGCCCAGTGGACAAGTCGGACTTGTTCTGCTGTCACTGCCCACCACCTGCAGGGTATCCTGTGCCCCCTGGGAAATACCGCTCTCTGTTCAGAATCACCACTGAACATATTTCCAGCCACCTTTGCACAATCATTTTTATTTTTATTTTTAAATAAAAAGCACAGAGGCCTTGCTTTCTCTCCCTCAGGACTCACTCATGGAATGGTATGAGATATGCTTACATCCCGCATTGCTGCAGACAAGAAGAGGGAGGGGCATGGCGTTCTGCACACTTTGGAATGGTGTGGGGGACATTGGAGAAGCTGGGAAGGTCCAGTTCTGTGAGCATATTGTATCTCTTTTCTGATCATCTGCTTCCTTTTCTAGAAAACATGGTTAATAATGCTCATTAAAAACATTGGGTTTTGTTTCCTGTGCACTGCAAGAGAAAAATCAATGTACTATGGCTAATACTGCTCCTGGCAGAGAAGACATCCTAAATAGATGCAAACTTCCACCATGCATGATTGTTTTGGCTCAAGGCTGCAGGGATTGGCTACTGGACATGGGAGAATTTCAGGGGGTGGGGTGGCGGGATGGTCTGCAGCCGGGAGGGAGGCAGCATCCATTTTCACAACTCTGATTAAAACAGCCTCTTCTGGAGCTGAGCTCCCTTTGCTTATCTGGTTGGTGTTTAATTTAGGAACTGTTTTTAAATAGATGTAAGAGGATGGAGTGTTCTGTGATAAGACACTTTCTGACACCTCCTGTGACTGCTGGAGAAGGGAACAGAAGTGTCTTTGTAATACCATTGTTATACTTGTTAGAAATCTCATCACAGAATAAACGTTCGAAGAGTCTACCTAATGCGCTCAGAGGCTTCCCCATGGTAGGACCTTGTCTCAGTAACTATGAGTTTTGTTGGTTTGGATTTGGTCTTGTTTTTCTAGTCTCTATATAGTTTTCAGTTCTGAGCATTGTAGACTTGGCATCAGTGTGGTAAAAATGGTAAAAATGTGGCCACTGGGACTGGAGAGATGCCCAGTGGTTAAAAGCACTGGCTGTTCTTCCAGAGTACCTGGGCTCAGCTTCCAGACCCACATGGCTTCTCACAAGCATCTGTAACTCCTTTCTCCGGGAACCTCAGACCCTCGTCTGACTTCCACAGCCAGCAGACACATACATTGTGTACAGAAATCAATACAGGCCAAACACCTACACACATAAAGTAAAATAATTTTTAAAACGTGACTACTTTTTTTTAAGAAGGGGATCATATCAATGTACTTAAGGTTCTCAGATAGCGAGGCACACCAGAGTGTATCCTAAGACTCCCTGATCTTCAAATGCTAGCAGATTTTTCACATAACACCAGGGCTCCATCCCTGCCTTTGAACTGGTACCTGTTTCTGAGTCCTGTTTGGAAGCCAGCACTTCAACAGAGCAACCTGTGACCCTTACACACAGTCTTTATGTGCCGGCCGATGAGTGTTCCAGTGCTTGTCAGCTAAACTGCCTTTGAAAAGAGCAAAGGCCTGCTTCCTGGCTTATTTTTAGAGCATCATCCATCCTGTGTAGTGATGAGACCCTTCTCTAGAGATGGGCTTATTAAATAAACCTTCTCATTAGTACCTTTCACTTAGTTTTAGCCTTCAAAAGGTAACATCCTTTTGAGAGCATGAGCAGTGACCTCCCATGCATCATCCTTACCAGAGTAACACTATGGTGCTTCACATCTCTGCCTCTGCCCTTGGAAGGCACAGCATCAGATAATCCCTGGAGGCAGCTATTGTTTGCATCGTGTGAACACCGTTTCTTTCTGTAGAGAATCATTAAACTCCTCTCCTATGAATTTCTTTTCCTATTTTGTATAGTACACTGCTATAAGTCTGTAAGCTTCTGTAAGCTCCAGCCAGCCTCTTTGATGCAGACAATGGTGAGCATCTCTCAGTACTGAGGTACCATTATGAAGCCTCCCTCTCCTGGTACATCTAGTTACCACCAGTCTCCTCTCTGCTTCTTTGTAATCTATCTTTTCAGCTCCCACATCTGAGGAAGAACTTGTAGTTACTGGCTTTTCAAATTACTTTCTTTTTTTCTTTTTTTTCTTTTCTTTCTTTCTTTCTTTCTTTCTTTCTTTTTTTTTTTTTTTTTTTTTTTTTTTGCTGACCCTGGTAGCACAGTTATCTTTGGAACCCAATGGATTAGAGCTTCTACCTAGCCGATTCTTTCCTTCTACTAGGGGATATCCCAGCTGCCCACTAGAGGGCAGCAAGGGGTCAATAGAACCAATTCTGGAGCCACTCACTGGCCTTTATAACATTGGAGAAAATATGCTTAACTTTTTTTTTTTAATTTTACATAGTACTGCTTCTGTTAAAAACATCACAGTGCCAGTAACCTATCCATATAAGTATGTGCAGGTCACACACAGTTACATAAAATGTCTAGAATAAGTCAGAGCTCTAATGAAGGAGGTCTGTCAACATGAAAGGATGAATCAATTTAACTTTCTAAAGACAGCTGCCTTGACTGAAGACAGCTCGATTCTCCAGAAGGAACCCCCTCTCCAAAAGGGACCCCCTTTTCCTTTTTCTCTGCCAGGAACCAAGCTGCCTCTAATGCAGAAGGAAGCCTGATAGCTGGAAGCGAGACGAGGAACAAAGCCAAGGTGTATCCATGGAGCAGCATAGAGGAGTTCAGCAGCAGATGACGAGCTGAAGTGCCTAGAGCCTGCATGGGCTGTGTGTCTGCAGGATGAGATCACACACCTGGCGGTATCTGGACAGGAGTGCGAGCCTCCTGGATTGCAGTTTTAGCCAATGAGTGAGAGATCTTTGCTTCATTCCAGAGACTTCCTGGAAGACGGAAAGTAATCAGATCGAAGGGGGTTACTTTCTGAGACTCCTTATGGTGCAACAGCTCTGCAGAAAGCAAGACAGAGTGGAGCAAAGAGATATAAAGGCTTGCTCATCATGTGTCCACACTGTGAACATCACAGTGCTCCAAGACCAGAGTCAGAGGAAGAGAAGACGTTAAGGAAAGGCTGTTAAAAATAATGGACCCCCTCAGATACAAAGATTCAGTGGTCTTCCAGAGGATGCAGGTTTGATTCTCAGCATCTACTTGATGACACACAACCATCTATAACTTGAGTTTCTGGGAATCTAACATCCTCTTCTGGACTCTGTGGGCACCATGTATGCATGCAGTACACAGACTCAAATGCATGCAAAATATTCATAATCATAAAGTGATATTTTTAAAAAAAATGATGCAATCCTCTCCAGGACCCTCTGAAGGAAAGCATCTCACTTACAAGAACTGCTGTAGCTTTGTTGAGACTTGAGAATGAAGATATTTTATTTATTTATGTACTTATTTATTAATTGGTAGCATACTTTTTGTGTATATCTTCTAGGCTCATAGGAACTGTACAGCTTAACTTACAGCTAACAGAGAAAATTGCATTATAACCTTCTAATTTAACAATTGGAGGCTCAGGGAAGGCAAACACAAAACGCCACCGTGGGAATCTTGCTTTCATTCCACATTGCTGGAAAAAAATGGTCATCTTAGTCTCAGAGTTTGGGTATCATGTGAGCTCTTGCATAAGAATCGCACAGAGAGGTCTTTCACAAGTAACCCCAAGAAGTTAATGAGGATGACAGGGGAAAGATATAATCAAATGTTAGGAGGAGAGAGAGGGAAAATAATTTTCTCCCAAAAGAGCCAGGGAAGATTAACGGAGAAAATGGCATTTGACCTGGTTCTCAAACATAAGCAGGGTTTCGACAAGAAACTTTGGGGATATCATTGCAGCAAAAGGAAACACAGTATCAACTGGTAACTCTTCAGTTTGAGAAGCTTGATTGCTGGCTAGAACACAGTGGAAGATGTAGCTATGGTTTGGATACAATGTTTCTCAAAGGCCTGTGTGGTAAAGGATTGGTTCCTATGCTCCTCTCGGTTTCCCATTCTTTTCTATTTCCTAGTTGACTTGAAGTGAGCAATTTCCTCCACTATGGACCTGGCCAGAAGCCACAGAACCAGCCTTGGACTGACTCCTCTGAAACAAAGGAGTCCTTTCCTCTCTTAAGCTCATCCTTTCAGGCACTTAGTTATAGCAATAGGAAGGAGGATTGCAGAGGTAAGAGATAATCTTGGGAAAGACTTCGTGCAGAGTATAAAGGAGTTTGAAATACATGCTGTGATGACTATGACAGTTGTCTGCACAGAGCTGCATGATCAGAACTGCACTTAAGAAGAATTTCTGGCCGGGCAGAAGTGGTGCACGCCTTTAATCCCAGCACTTGGGAGGCAGAGGCAGGCAGATTTCTTAGTTTGAGGCCAGCCTGGTCTACAAGAGTGAGAATGAGTTCCAGGACAGCCAGGGCTATACAGAGAAACCTTGTCTTGAAAACCAAAAAGAAGAAGAAGAAGAAGAAGAAGAAGAAGAAGAAGAAGAAGAAGAAGAAGAAGAAGAAGAAGAAGAAGAAGAAGAAGAAGAAGAAGAAGAATAATTCTGTGTCTGCAGAGCTGAGGCTCACAGCTAAGGAAGCTGTTAACACTGCCCAGGAGGGATGAGGAGAATCGGAGAGGCAGGGCCATGACTGTGGAAATATAGGGGGTTTGGGGGAAGGGGAGACAGAAGACAGATGATGAATAGACAAGAGGTCAACTGTTAGCATGAAACTTCTATAGCAAGCTTTCTGGGACCTCGAGATGAGGGATAAAGTATTTTCAAGATCCTGACATATTAGAACTCTGGACCACTCAGAGTGCCACAAACAATCCACCTCCATGGGAGGGGCCCATAGTCTTGAGAACAGGGAGGAAACTGAAAAAGAGGAGGTCACCACGTTTGTACATTAGTTCAGAGCCCTGAGGACTTGGTTACACATTGCTGGAGGAGTTCTGGCTTCGTTTGCTCAAGCTAAAATAAACTTCCTTATTTCTGAAAAAGTTGGATTTACTGACTTTCATGATGACATGTAGAATTGAATTGAATGTCTGAATAGAATGTTACAGTGTTTTGCTGATGAGGAAGACATCTGATCTTAATCCAAAAAAATAAATAACAAAACTTAAACCTTGGATGAACTGAGATAGAGTCAAATTTCTCTGGTTTGAGTTTGCGTTCTCTATATAGTCTGCAATGAAAGCTCACCCCATACAGAGCAACCTGAGGTCTATGACTTTAGATAAAAAGTTTGGGAGACATTCTATATGATTAAACTATAAGTTTAATTTTATACTCCTTGTTGATAAATGTTTCAACTGTATGAAAAACTATTCTGTTCCACCATAATGGAAACAAAATTCCAGATTTCAAGAAAAATTGTATTTTAACATGTGTTTTTATTTCACTGTGACATTAGACATCTCATAGGGTGACAGAGATGCCATTTCCTGTTATTAGAGTAATGTACCCCCAAACAGCAATAGGACCCAAATCTCTGTGAGACTTCCCTCTGGAACAGGGCTTAGGGTTGGTAAATCATCACTGAGGTTGTTATTTAGATGGTAATTTTTAGCCTTTTTTTTTCTTTTAAATTTTTATTTCTCTTCTTTTTCACCAAATACATTAGATTTAAATCTAATGAGTATTTTACTCATATTGGGCCATTTCTGGATTTGTTTTGAATTTATTGAGATTAGGAATGGTTGCTAGTGTTCATATCAAAAGTATTTGCAGTGTTCAAAAGTGTATGGATTTTACCTAAAAGCCAGAGAGGGGAGGAAATATGTGTGTGTGTGTGTGTGTGTGTGTGTGTGTATAGAGAGAGAGAGATGTATGTGTGTGTGTGTGAAGTGTTTAGTATGTTATATTACAAAGAATGCAAGGAGAATGGAAATCCCCAAAGCCGAGAAGGTCAGAGCTTGGGGAGAGGGGCTCCATCACGTTAGCCATTCTTTCACACTCCTCCAAGCAGCTCACAGATTGACCAGCCCAACCATGTCATATATATGTCTTGTCTTCCAACTTAGAAATGTGTATCGGTTGTGTCCCGCGTATCCTCTGACTTACTTCTCGGCTGTCTGTTTCCTGTTGTTAGTATTACTCTATACAGCTTATCAAACAAAGAGTGAGGGGACCTCTGCACTGTCAGTGAGAGGAACAAAGGGACAAGGAAAGTACCCCGATTCTTCAGCAGAGACAAGTCCTTGCGCTTGTGGCTGCTGCGGAAGGAAGCCTTCCTCAGTAGGCTGCAGATCACAAACACTGTGGAGACTTGGAGCGTCCTCATTTGATTCACTAGGCTCCCCATGTTACACCAAAGGTAGAGAAATATACAACAACCCCCCCCCACAATACTCTTATCAGTACAGTGAAGACACCCCTAGAAATAGAGTCTTCAGGCTTGGAAATGTCTTCTGCTTAGCCTCTGCTGGACTGACACCTTAAGTAGCTGGGAACATCTATTCTCCCAGCCTCTTTCTCCTCAATCAATCACTTGCATCCCATAAAAGGGGCCAGGCCACCTTGGAGCATGTGGGTCTGTACTGGATTGGCCCTTCATTTATGAGAATGAATTCTTCTGTTGTTTTGCTAAGTTGTGAGTTGGGATCGACAGAAGGTGACGATGAGAGGAAGAAATGAAAAGTGAACCAATGGCAAAGGAGCGTAAGTCTCAATAGACAAGTGGAGGCTGGAGCAGAAGTCTCAATAGATGAGTGGAGTCTGCCTTGCATTTGTAGTGTTTCTGATCATACATACCAGTGTGCTTGTGATGCTTTAATACATATAGACCCTGTGGCAATCAAGTCATGGTGAGGGGAACCTTCATTATTAACATTTACTATTTCTCAATGATGTAAAAAAGACAAGAGACTTTTCTAGTTATGTTAAAATATGTGATGGACAGTCATTAGTTACAACAACTCTGTTTGTCACCTCATTTTACCTCACTCAGCATTCAGAGATTAAACCTTCTGGAGACGGCTATTCTTTAGTTAAAGCAGCACCTGCGTCTAAGGTGTTTGAAAAAGAAGGGACATGTAGTCCATAGTAACCCTTGTATTATAATCAACACATGCTATTTTTTTGTTTCCAAAGTTCCTGTTTATGGCTCTCAACCCTTATGTTGTCTTTTCAAGTTGAGAGCCAGTTGGCTGCTGGCCGTGAATACATTTCACAGTAGCACAGATAAATACATCCTGTTTGGATTTATTGTTTCTATTTCAAGATCCTGCCTGAGTTCAGTGCGCCATCTGAGGGGTTGGGAGAGAAGATTCTTTAAGAAAAGATTATTGCTCCAAACCATGTCCAAACACTTAACCCTGTGCAATAAAATTTTTGGTTTCATTAAGAAGTTTCAGTCCACTTCCATGAAGGAATCGGTAGTATGCTATATCATTTAAATGCATTTGACATGGTTTGAGAATTTGCCTAAAGATCAAATGATCTCAAACTTTATGTTTGAGAATGATAAGGAAGGAATGTGGTTGAAGGAGAGATCCAAGAAAGACAAACATGGCCTGCTGCCAGCTTCCCAGATTTTTATTCCACGCCATATCAGACCTAATTACCATAATGCTATCTGCTTTTTTTTTTTTTTTTGGTTTTTTGAGACGGGGTTTCTCTGTGTAGCCCTGGCTATCCTGGAACTCACTCTGTAGACCAAGCTGGCCTCGAACTCAGAAATCTACCTGCCTCTGCCTCCCAAGTGCTATTCTTAATGACGAATAGTATTGTCCGTAGAAGTGTTACTTCTTAAAGATGTCTGTGATCAGAACTTTGCGTACTTTATTCAACTTATTCCTTAGGACAGATCTATAAGGTAGATGTTACTGCTCTTTGTAAAATGAAGGAAATGACGAAATCCAAAAAGTAAAACAAATTTGCCCGAAGTCCTAGATCATGGGTAAAGACTTGGGTTCTTTGTGTTTATCCTGTTCCAAAGCCTGAGCTTTACACACCAGGCTCAGCTTCCTCATTCATGATCAGAGCCTCTTTCCTGGGAGACAGGGATGCGGGTTCTTAAGGAACAATGCTAAGAATCCATATGTGCCTGCAAGTAAGAGATTTACTCTGTCATTGTGGAACAGTGACAATCAAGAGGTTCAGATTTGTACAGCAGAGTATGGCCTAACCAGTCATCAGTGGGAGGAGAGGCCCTTGATCCTATGAAGGTTCTATGCTCCAGTGTAGGGGAATGCCAGGGCCAGGAAGCAGGAGAGGGTGGGTTTTTGAGCAGGGGGAGTGGGGAGGGAACAGGATTTTTTTCTTTTATTTTTTTCTTTTTTTCAGAGGGGAAACTGGGAAAGGAGACATCATATGACATGTAAATAAAGAAAATATCTAATAAAAAAAAATTTTAAAAGAGGTTCAGATTTCTTTAAGAAAAAAATCCAGAAACCCTGAATGTCAATGTCCAAGCATAAAGCATTTCTGTTCTGTTCGTTTTGAATCATACTTAAAATTTAATGGCAGAATAACAAGTCTTCATTGAGGTCACTGAATTCATTGTTAATATTTAAAATAAAAGTATTTTAATGCTCAGTTTTTGCATCTTCCAGACATTACATCAATATTTTAAATGCATATGTACTCAAATTCTTGCCTTTTATAACAACTTACTGTTTATGCAGTAGAATGATTTGGTGTTGCTATACAACACATAAAACGTGCAATGCAGAGACTGCTTCAGATACTCCATGGGCATTCTGCTACATTTGCCAAGCCATTGTTTTCTTACATTATGCAAAAAGCTGAATGCAGCAAACCAGACTGGTATCCCATTTGATAGCATTTGTAAGGATGATTAACTAGGGTACCTGGGGCACTTGCATAATCTGCTGTTGCTTGTATTTTCCAGGTGATAAAACTTGTTGGTTTGGCATCTTAGAGAGAAGACATTAGATCCACTTGATCGCCCATTAGCCCCTTAGGTAGGGCACAGGTCCCGGGGGGTGGGGGCACAGGTGGATAGAGCTGTGTCAGAGAGCAGGCTTAAGTGACAGGCCCTGAATGAGCCACAGTGGGAGGAGCATAGAGGATTTGGAGCTCTCAAGGGCAGAAGAGGCATCCAGATCTTCCACTCCCTTGCCTCTCAACCTGCCTGCGTACTAGTTTATTTCCTTGTTTGGGAGGTTAAGCATGTCTCAAATACTTCTCTCTTACTCTTCTGAAATACTGTTGGTGGTGCTGAAATGGTCTTTAAATGTTCAGAACTCTGTGGTGTGTTTTATTAAAGTGCTATAAAAATTATCATTTTAGATCTTCTTACCAGACATAAGACATTTTTCTGTATCTTACACATTTATGAAATGTAAACAGAGCAATGAGCAGGCCTAGTATGTATAATAACATCTCACCTGTGATCAACAGAAGCAAACAGCCGTCTCTAAATTGTCAATATCAGTATACACATCACACTGTATCTGGTAACATGAAGTTTTGACTCCTAGTAAGTTTGAAGATTGTGACAAAACAGATTCAAGAATTAAGCAGAAATGACAGGATTCAGCATTTTCTATCCTTCAGAATGCCAAGAAGTTTACTAATACCACTGTCAACAGTTCCTCTTCTCACCATGAGGAAATCTCTAGGTCAGATGTTCACTTCTTCATGTTTCTCCTTCTTGCTATAGTCTGAATCCACTCCACAAGTAGATTCTGAAGGAATCCACCATTCTGTGTCCTATGGTTCGGGGCTGGAGACCCACACTTTAGCTTCTCTCGGGCAGTCAGTGCATTGAAAGAGGGAGGATACTGGTAAGCAGAGGCCCATATTCCCAAGCTATATCAGAGCAATGGTGTGGTCCCATGTGATTAGTGACCTCTTCAGTCTTTGTAGGAAAAGCCTCTATTGATATCATTGAGTAGATGAAATACTGTTTTAGTCATAGAGCCCACCAATGATTAAGAAGCAAGATCTGAGAGGTTTCTATTGTAGGACAGAACTGTGTACAGAAATGAGGAGGAGGTCCCCTCCTTCCCCAGCCTTTGCAGAACCTTATAGAAATCAGTGAGCATTGAGGAGAAATCAAGGAGGATTTCTTACTTTTGTTCTCTCTCTCTCTCTCTCTCTCTCTCTCTCTCTCTCTCTCTCTCTCTCTTTCTGATCAACAGCTCTTCAGGAAGAAAAGCACCTGTGAGTGAGTGCTCACAGGCATTTGACACCAGCCATTCTCATTTGACAGGGTGGATTTCTCTTGCTGTAATTGTTTTTTTGAAAGTGCAGGTCCATACCTGATTCTGGGAACAGAACTCAGGCCTTGTGCAGACTGGACAAGCTGTCTACCCTTGAGGAAAATCTCCAGTCTCTCACTTATAATCCTCAAAGGTCTCTTATTATCTAGATTCTCATTGATTTTTCCCATCCATGCTACATCAGCCTCTGTGTGTATTTAAACCAACCAGGTCACATGAGAGATTTGTCTCCTTTTGTCCATTCTGTAAAGCCTACAGTGTAACTGAAATTTCTGGGGATGAAGAGATTTGTCTCTAGGCAAAATCATTCCTATGTATTTTAGCAAAGAGTCCCATGCAGCATAAAAATAACCTCAACAAAGACAGCATGAGTAGCCAGAGAAGGACTATGGGCTCTGTTCTATGCTGTGTGGCATGTCACCAAAGAGCCAAAATGTAAAGAAAATGGAGTGAGAAGTCCCTTTCTTTCTTCCTCCCTCCCTCCTTTCCTCATTCCCTTCCTTCCTTCCTTCTTTACTTCCTTCCTTCCTTCCTCCCTTCCTTCCTTCCTTCCTCTCTTTCTCTCTCCTACTCTCTCTCTTTATTTATTTATTTTTAAATTATTTCTTAATTTTTATCTGCGTGCATGTCTGTTACTTACACCTGAAGTTACAGACAGCTGTGAACTGCATGTGGGTACTGGGAATTGAACTTGGGTCCTCTGGAAGAGCAGCCAGTGCTCTAACTACTAAACAATCTCTCCAGCCCGAAAAGTCTTAGGATAATATTTCAGAAACATATTTTATAACAGTAAATCTTTTCTCTAGGATGTTAACATGTTCAGTGTGATGCCAGACACAGAGTAGCTGTTCCCAGATTGTGATGCTTTGGAATCAAGTTATTTTCTATCCTTGTTTAGTCAGGGTAAGAGATCTGGGGACTCCAGCATACATTTGTATACAAGAGACTGCAATAGTCATATTATTAAAATTTGTTTTTAACTTTGTTCTTTGAAATGATTATTTAGGGAGGAAATTGCCCTAAACTTGAAACTATTGAGAAGTATTCCTAGTGTATAATCAATGAAGCGTGCCAACTCCTAAAGAATCATCCTTGCTCTGAATAAAAGCTAAGCAGAGTTTTTCTAAGGTGAGAGGATGTCAGTGACATTTAGCCTCAGCATACCAGGAAAAGAAGACAGTATAAGTGGCCCTGACATGTTAAGTGTGCATGAGGTGGAGATGAATCAGCTTGGCAGTTTGCAAACATCCTACAGCGAGAGATAGACCCTCAAAAAAGTGGAACAGCTAAGGCAAAGGAAGAAATATGAGAACAAGGTTATAGAGAACACAGCATAGTACAGAGAAGACAATACAGGAGTGTGGAATAGAGAAGACAGCGCAGGAGCATGGTATGGTGGAGAGACGGCCACATAGGAGCATGGTATAGAGAACATGGTACAAAGAAGTCAGCACAGGAGCAAGGTACAGAGAAGACCAACCGTACTGATAAACATTTAAGATTGGGAGAAAACAAGATAGAAAAGCTATGCCGACAGACACCCACTGCTGCTCATTAGGTAGGAATCAAAGGAATGTGAATTCAAACCCTTGAGCTCCAAGCCAGGACACCCGATTGCAGAAATACATGCATCTGCATTGTGACTGACGAAGGCAAGTACAGACTCCAGACCTTTATAAAGCCAAAAGGAAAATGTGTGTCAGGAAGATGAGTGAACTAACGTGAAAATCACTGGTCTACCCAGAGAGAAAACTTTCATTCTTCCCCTCAGATAGAGAATCCTGCAGAGTCCACGAATCACACTGAAATCAAACAAGTTACTGTCTATTAATCCTCTGTGCTGCAAATTCAGCAACAGTTTTGGTACTGATTGTTATGTAATTGTTACAAATGTATGTATGCATGTTATTGTATATAACAAATGACCATTGTTAATTGAAATGGACACTAGATATGGTAGAGTCTAGTGTATGAAAGAGGAGAGAGAGATTTTCAAGTCAGACTTTTACTACTCATCTAAGGGAAAAATACACTCTCTACCTATTCAGCAGACATAAGTGTTCATAAAACTTAATGGTCAATACATTCAAATAAGTCACTCTTGAACACCTGATTTCTAAAAATGAATATAAGTGGAGGTAACTGAATGTGCTGCCTGGTAGCTTCTCCCATGTTGCTAACATGTGTCTCATCATGTGATTCATTATCTATTCTTACAAATCAGTAATTTTTATTTTCATTTTTAAGATTTTAATTAATTAGTTTATCAATTAATTTTATTACTTTTATTTTTTTACAGTTCAGTATCTCTCTCTCTCTCTCTCTCTCTCTCTCTCTCTCTTTCTCTCTCTCTCTCTCTCTTTCTTTCTCTCTCACTGAGGCCAGACCAGGTAGTCCTCTGCTGTATATATATGTGTCAGGGCCTTGTTACCTTCTGGACACTGCCTGGTTCAGTCTGAGAGATCTCACTGGTCCTGGTTAGTTGAGACTGCTGGTCTTCCTACAGGATTTCCCTCCTCTAGTCCTGCACTGATTTTTCTTGGCCACCTAATAATTTGTACAATGAAGTTCAATGGGCCAGAATTTTGTTGAGAGAGATTTTGTTGAAAGAAAACTTGTTTGGGAGTTTGCTGATCTTCAAATACCATAAGTTGAACCCTTTTCTAAAATTTGGGGACTAAAGAAGAGAATTTTATTTTCTAAAACCACATTTCAGGGCATACATATGTGTGTTAAGTTTGTGTGAACATGGACAGAGATTGGTAGAGATTAAGAAAACAGATGACAGACGGGTGGGCAGTTGAGGCTTCGTTGGCAGAGGCGAATATTTGAGAATCACATTGGTGAGGGCAAGAGAAGAAACCATTTTTATGTTATATAGTGATATACTCTTATATATTACTTCTCTGGTGGAAAGGAACCAAAATAATATTGGGAAAAGTGTGGCTTCCTGGCAGCTGGGTGCACTTAGGACTGCCTGATGGGAGGCAATTTATTCTGACTGCTCTGAGCCATGCTAGTTCACCAACAAATGTGTCAGAGAATTTACCAAAGATGGAAAACCTCATAGAGGCCCCCTTTGTTCTTCTCGAACATTATGTCTTGGAAATATGAAGTCAGTCTTTCATTATGAAAAATTAAAACACAGGAGGAGAAAAACCTTACCCTGGTGGAGAAAATATTTTCTCCTGTGTGAACTCAGCCAACCATCCTCGATGTGTTTGCAGACTTTACATAAACTTAATACTTAAGAATTATTAAGCTCAATAAAGTTTGGCATTTTATATCTGCTGTTTTGTCCCCTAAGAACTTCTAATAGACATATTTTACACTAAAAAGATGAAATGCCTCCCCATTCACTGATGTTTATAATCCTGGGAGTCTCAAAAATCATTCTTACTGTTACCGTCAGAGCGTTCTGTCAATAACTGGCTGCTCTAATTTCTTTGTGCTACAGCAAGTGTTCTCTCAATCTCCAAGTACAAATGAACCTTAAGCAAATTTAAGACATATGGGAGATAATTATTTCAGACAATTGTCGAATTTCACATCCGAGAGAACCTTCAGGGTAATCTTATTAAATCCCCGAGTTTTATGCAAGCAAAACTAAGCCCCTGTGAAGAGCAGTGTTCTATCTATCCAAGGTCATGCTGCTAGCTGCTGACTTAACTGAGGCTAGAAAACTAATTAAATTTGACTGATATGCTTTCTGTAGCTGGGAGTGCTAACTGTTCATGCTTGCTCACCCTCCCCTTGGCTACCCCGGCAAGGGAACCTTGCTCTCATCTTCGGACTCACTGGCAGGTAACACATTGGAAAGGGTAAGCCCGTGCTTGTGTTAGATAACATATTCTGAGGGATCCCATCTGCCATCAATGTCTTCATATCTTATAGCCCAAGTGTTTATTAAAATATTTTATTAGACAGTAGACACTATATATCTTCATATGAGGGTTCCTCAGATCTCAATGCACAGACACGCAGACTTATTTAAAGACATTTATTTTAAAGACTGGTCCACCCAAGTTTGGAAGCTAAGAATCCCCATGACTCAGTGCCTACATGGTAGAAGCTCAGGCAGATGGTTGTAAAGTGCAAGCACAGACCTCAAGCCTAGGAAACAGGAAGCAGGCGCGTGTCCTGGTGTGAGTCCAGAGTCTGAGAGCTAGAAGCAACAATGTGTGCGAGCAGGAGAAGACGGATGTCACAGCACAACCAGAGAGGGCAGGCACAGCAACAGAGAGGGCATGCACAACATTCTGTTTATTCCTGTGCCCAGTAGCATGGTCAGTACCCGGTGCGGTGGAGACAAGTGTCTCATCATCAGCTGGCACACGACTAATACTTGCTGAAAGTTTTGTCACGACCACTCTGAGAAATAACCTGTAGCAGCCATCTGGGTCTTGATTGGTCCGGTCACATTGACAGATAAAGCTATGAATCCCAACAGGTAATCTGGGACTCTAGTGTAATGAAGAGGCACCACCATTTTTTATTTCTATTTTTTTAATTAGATATTTTCTTTATTTACATTTCAAAAGTTCTCCCCTTTCCTGGTTTCCCCTCTGAAAAAAAAAAAAAAAAAACCATTCCCTCCCCCCACCTCTGCTCAACACCCTACCCTCTCCTGCTTCCTGGCCCCGGCATTGCCCTACACTGGGGCATAGAAACTTCACAGGACCAAGGGCCTCTACTCCCATTGATGACTGACTTGGCCATCCTCTGCTACATATGATGCTGGAGCCACGAGTCCCACCATGTCTACTCTTTAGTTGGTGGTTTAGTCCCTGGGAGCTCTGAGGGTACTAGTTAGTTCCTATTAGTGTTCGTCTTAAGGGGTTGCAAGCCCTTCAGCCCCTTGGGTCCTTTCTCTAGCTCCTTCATTGGGGACCCTGTGTGTCAGTCCAATGGATGGCTGTGAGGCTCTACTTCTGTACTTGTTGGGCACTGGCAGAGCCTCTCAGGAAACAACTATATCAGGCTTCTGACAGCCAGCACTTGCTCACATCCATAATAATATCTGGGTTTGGTGATTGAATATGGAAAGGATTCCCAGGTGGAACAGTCTCTGGATTGTCCTTCCTTCAGTCTCTGCTCCATAGTTTTTCTCTGCAAAAGTTTAGATGGGTATTTCTGTATTTTCCTTTTAAAGAGACTTCTTGCTATTACTTATAAATGTTCACACTCAATGGCATCAGCTATCACTTCTTAGAAGCTTCCTGCTTGGTTAGAATCTCTGCCTTGAGTCCTTTCTCTTGGAACAGTGACCAGAGTTGCTTACACTATTCCAGATGAATTTTGTAAAACAGAGATTAAAACTCATCCATGTCCTGATATTTGCATGGTACTTATGTCATTGGCTTTCAGTTGTCTTAGGGTTTTACTGCTGTGAAGTACTATTGGCATCCACACTAGTGTCTGGGTTTGGTGGCTGTATATGGGAAGGATCCCCAGGTGGGGCAGTCTCTGGATTGTCCTTCCTTCAGTCTCTGTCCCACACTTTGTCTCTGCAACTCCTTCCATGGGTATTTTTCCCCTTCTAAGAAGGATCAAAGTATCCACACTTTGGTCTTTCTTCTTCATGAGTTTCTTGTGGTTTGTGGATTGTATCTTGGGTATTCCAAGCTTCTGGGCTAATATCCACTTATCAGAGAGTGCATACCATGTGTGTTCTTTTTTGATTGGGTAATCTCACTCAGGATGATATTCTCCAGATCCATCCATTTCCCTAAGAATTTCAGTTCATTATGACACTAAAGGAATGAATCACATACTTCAGTTGCTGTGGCCTTTGCTAAAGGCTTGTGAGCAACTAGTGTGAGAATTCTCAAATGTCCACCTTGACTTACCTTGCTTTTTAAGCCAGTTAGTCTAAATCCTACAGTCTCATGATGATGGTAGTGGTGATTTGGATTATAGAGGTAGTGATGGTGATGATGGTAGTGGTGGTGATGATGGTGATAATTATAATAATGATGATAATGGTGATGATGAGACGGATACAGTGGAAGGAATTGAACTCTGGCCCTCATGTTTGGTAGGTAAGTACTCTACCATTGAGCTACATCTCAAGTCCACGATCTCAGAGGAATTATAGAAAGGGCTGAAGGAGCTGAAGGAGTTGCAACCCCATAAGAAGAACAACATATCAACCAACCAGACTCCCCAGAAGTCCCAGGGACTAAGTCATCAACAAAGGAATACACCTGGTTCCAGCTGCATATGTAGCAGAGGATGGCCTTGTCAGGCATCAATGGAAGGAGAGGTCCTTGGTCATATGAAGTCTCAAGAGATGCCCCAGTGTAGGAGAATCGAGGACAGGGAGGTGGGAATGGGTTGGTGGGTGGAGGAATACCCTCACAGAAGCAG
The DNA here is from genome assembly GCF_008632895.1 of Mastomys coucha. NCBI lineage: Eukaryota > Metazoa > Chordata > Mammalia > Rodentia > Muridae > Mastomys > Mastomys coucha. Next base: position 95,084,009 of record NW_022196905.1, read on the forward strand.
GGGGAGGGAGGATTGAAAGACCCCTGGAACTGGGGAGATCTTTACTCAAGTCTCGGGATGACGCGACCACCCAATGACTCACGATAGACCGAACTTGCTGCAATCACATGAGGAAGTTTTATTACAAGCAAGACGGGACAAGAGCTCAGGCCAGCATGCTGGGGTCGAAACCCATACACCGCGCAGGGAGTAGGGGAGTTCGACCCCGGCCTGGGATTTTACAAGGCTTATAAAGGCATAAACCACAAACCGGGGGGAGAGGAAACGGGGTAAATTCCAAACTATAGATTCATCACCTAGCAAAGAGTCATGTATAGGTTTTCCTAAGCCATTGTCACACTCCAGCCAGGGCGTTGTAACATTCCACAGAGGGCGTTAGAGCACCCTGTGGTCATTCCAGGAAAGGCATTCTGTGGTTATCCCAGGACAGGAAAGGTGTTTTTTCAAGTTCCTGGAACAGTCACTCAGCCTAAGGGCGTGAAGTTCATGTCAGTCAAAGATTTCTCTGCTCTATAGGAGCATGCTTGACTCCATTTTGATTCTACAGGATGGGATAGGGTGTTTCTGGGAGAGAGGGAAACTGGGAAAGGGGATAACATTTGAAATGTAAATAAAGAAAATATCCAACAAAGAAAGACAGATAGACAGACAAACAGGCAGACAGAAAGAAAGGAAGGAAGAAAGAAACTGACATCTGAAGGTCAGCTTTCATGTCTATCTCCTAAATAGAGATTTCCCCATTACAACCCTAGTTTTTACTTGGATCCCACTGTAATCAACAATGGACCCTCTTTTTAATTTTTCTGAGTGGCTGTTTGGACAGTATATCCTATAATACCCATAGTAGGCTTAAAACAAACTGGAGAAGTAATATGCCCATTTTTTTTTTTTTTTTTTTTTTTTTTGGTTTTTTGAGACAGGGTTTCTCTGTGTAGCCCTGGCTATCCTCGAACTCACTCTGTAGACCAGGCTGGCCTTGAACTCAGAAATCCACCTGCCTCTGCCTCTCAAGTGCTGGGATTAAAGGTGTGCACCACCATTGTCCATTCACCTTTAAGAAACAATTTAGTGTTTTGTTCTGTGTGGCCATATCTGCCTGTTTCTATTTGCAAGGTCTGAGATTTTTACCTTTGCCTTGCTCGGTTCATTGAAACTGAATTATCCTTCAAACTCCATGCAACTCAAAACAATATCTGACTTGACTGAACTAGGCTGCCAGCCCTGGCTATGTTCACTCCACTTCCATCACCGTCCTGCTTGAGTGTATGGTGAAGGCCTCTGGGCTCAAGAAATAATTAGATTACCAAGATGAATGCAATGAAGGACTTGTGCTTTGCAGGGCAGATAAACTCGGAGGTTCAGCGTAGAAACTGCAACTGCAGCTGTCTGTGCGTTGAGCTTCCGTCTGAACAAGGTCATGTTGTGGAAACTTGACCAGCTCTGCTTGCAGGACATTAGGGCTTCAGCAAGTTACATTCAAAATAAAGACCAGTCTGTGCCGCGGACCGGGATTTCTTGCGGGGGTCCCTTGTTCCGCAGGACGATAGGTTCTGGCCAGGTGGGCACGGGATTCGGCTTTGACAAACAGACTACACACGAGTGGTGTAAGATCTGAGTGTGTCCTTAAAAATGACATGAGGCTTTTACAATCATTGCAAAAGAGAAATGAAAAATCTGGCAGCTCAACAGTTGAGGTACCTCTGAGGCTATCTGAAACATACTGGGTCTAAAACAGCAACCATCTCCTCTGAACTGGTGCTGCATCCCCTGGGCCCAAGTGCTCTGGGCCCGGGGGACTGCGAGAGATACATGAATCTGAGTCCTGGCCCATCTAAGTTCTAGTGCTAGTCCTGCATGTGAGTTCAAGTCCTTCTTCCCCCAGTCCTTGTGCTAGACTGAAGTCACGTAGGCAAGCCAACCCCCACACCCAGGTCAGCAGAGTCTGGTAGCTAGGTGTGAAACAGGAGGAAGAGGGGTGGAGCCCTCCCTGTTGAGGTATTATTATGCTAATTCTCTGGTTCTTGTTGGAGGCTGGCAGAGGGGAATCCTGACCTAACACTTTCAGCTAATGTCCTAGAGTGAGAGAAACCTTTCAATTACTCTCTAGTACTTAAAACATTAAACTAGGATAGTTGGAAACATTGGTGAAGGTCAGAAAGCAATATCCGAATTTTCTCTTGCTAGCTGTGAAGAAATGATATCTTGGTGACCTCCTGGCACACCAGTACGAGGACATATCTGGGCTACCTCTGAGTTTGGGGTGCCAGGAGACAATGCGGAGGCAGGAGACTGACTTTCCTTGAAGTTTACGCCTCAGATACCACCTTCATGCAAAGTGTGCGTGGCAAGTCTGAGTTTGGAAAAATGTTCAAAATTGATGTCAGAGAGACAGGCAATTTAATGTGAAGAATAAGATCTTTTAAAAATTGCTTCACCTTTTGAGATATAATTATATCTTTCCCCTCCCCTTGATTCCCTCCAAGCCTCTTATATACCCCTCTTGTTCTTTTTTAAATTCACAGCCTCTTTTTGCTTAGTTGTTGAGTTGTTGTTATGTCTGTATGTGTATGTCTCTCTCTATATGATGCATATGTATGGTTGTGTACTATTGATCGTCAGGTGAATGTAAGTTCAGAGTCTGTTTTTTCCACAAGCCATTTGCCTGTCTTCTTTTCTGTGCATAAACCAATGTATGAAAAATGTCTCCTATGTAATAAGGATTTATTAAATACTACCTTCATCTCATTTGACACTAGGCTTATTATTCAGTAATGAACCTCAGGGGCTTTGGAATATGTTTCTTTTCCTAGCACCTTTCTACCTGAGGAAAATTCCAAATGTCCTTCAAGCCTTTCATCTGTTATTCTGACTGTCCTGCCTAGCTTCAGATTATCAACGTTTCCGACTTGGGGCAGAGATGATGTCCTAGCTTGCCTCTGAGATTCCCACCTCCTGAATTATTTACAATTCAGCATTTAAAGGTAAAATATCCTCTGATGAAAATCCTTCAATGGCTTGAAAAAGAATAAGACAGCCGGGCGGTGGTGGCGCATGCCTTTAATCCCAGCACTTGGGAGGCAGAGGCAGGTGGATTTCTG
>NW_022196905.1:95087326-95101972 GCF_008632895.1 Mastomys coucha
TCAAAAAAAAAACCAAGAAAAAAAAAAAAAGAAAAAGAATAAGACTATCACTGGCTTTGGGGGAAGTGGGCGCTGGGGATGCAGGGAGAGGCTGAAGCACCTGTCCAGCACCCATGACACCCTGGACTTAACCCCAGCATAGCACATCTGTAACCTCAGCCCTTGGCAGGTAAAGTCACAAGTGCCTTTGAGCTATTTTGAGGCTAGCCTGGCCTACATAAGACTCTGTCAAATAAATAAATTATATAATAAATAGACAGGAAGGTAAAAAAAAAAAAAATCAACCACAGTAGCTTTTGTCCATTTTCACATTGTATGCTTTATTATATCATTTATCTCATATTTCAGTTTTATGGAACTACTTAAAGTGACCTGAGTGTGCCCCACACCCTGCCTGGAATTTTAATCCTCCCCTACATTCAGAGTGCTCTGTCATTTCATCCCTCACGGAAGCTTTCTCTGGCTACTTCCAATTTTGTTTCACGCCACATATATGTCCTCTTTAACACTGGTTCTCTCCCTTTCAGTCTACAGACTGTTCCCATCTCTACAGTTTTAGAAGGAACTCTGAGTGAACACAGACTCACAATCACACATCCATACACACATGATCACACATACTCATGCACATACTCACACACAAGCACACACTCATACACACTCAGAAACACACACACATGTGCATGCATACTCACACACTCACACATACACTTGCACACACTCAGAAACACATACATATACACTCTCACACACATGCACACACTCACATAAACACATATACACTTACGCACACATACCCACATTCACACACATGTGTACACACACTTTCACATACACTCACATGCATGCACATACATGCACACAAATGCTCACATGCAGACATACATACTCATAGACACATATGCTCACACACATGCACACACACTCACATATCCACATGTTCAAATACATACATGCCCGCACACACACTGACAGAATGCACGCATATGCACACATACTCAAGCATACCATACATACATGCTCACACACAGGCATGCACAGGAGACTTTCTTTTTACTGATGTATTTATTCTCTCTCTCTCTCTCTCTCTCTATATATATATATATATATATATATATATATATATATATATATATACATATACATATGTATATATATGTATATGTATATTTTAAAATTAGGTATTTTCTTTATTTACATTTCAAATGTTATCCCCTTTCCTTGTTTCCCCTCCAAAAACCCCCTATTCCCACCCCACCCCTGCTTCCCTGCTTCCCTATCCTGGCATTCCCCTACACTGGGGCATCAGCACAGGGGACTTTTTACAGGCTCCTTAAATTTGAGATCAGTGCATTCCAGGAAAGAAAGTAGGAACTTGCACAGTCATCTTAACAGAGGAAAATAAGATTAGTTATGAAATATGAAAGAAAAATTGTTAACTTCAAAATCTGTTCAAGTTTTTGTCCAAGGAGATAATCAATAAATGTATTTTGAATCACTGAACAAATATATGCCATTTGTAAATGTATAGTAATGCACAGTGAAAGCCACACTAAAAGGACACACAATGTTTTTATACAGTAAATGAAGTTATTTTCCTGAGTGTTATCAGATGTGAGGGAAGCCATTTCCTCTCGCTGAGGCCTCTGGGAGGAGGCTCAGTGCACGGGGAAAGTAATTTTCCCACAGCAAAGAGTCGTCCTCACAACCACCTTGCTTATGGGACTAGGTCCAGGTCCTCAGAGCCAGTGACATCATCCCACAGTGAACCTGAGACCCAGAACCCAGTGGAGCTGACTCACTACAAGAGTTAATTAGGAAGCCATGGGACAGGAGACTGGAAAGGAAACGTAATTTACAGCTCACCAGAAAGCTTGGAATCCATGTGGATCCAAGTTGAGACGGGAGATTAAATGACCTGTGAGCTCACTGCTCCAGCATCTCCTCCCTTTTCACTTAGAACACACATGGCTCAAAAGCAAGAACTTTGCTTTTGCTCCTGAAGCGTTGCCAGGTAACAGTAGCATGTTGAAACCACCTGGGCAGGATAGAACAGTTCCCAGGCTGCCTTCTGATTCAGTATCAGGACCTGCTGTAGAGCTCAGGTGAATCATGGGGGATATCCTAGAGCTTGAAGACATCCTAGAAAATACAGTCATTCATCTAGTTAGATGTATGCTGGGTATTGATAGAGGATATTCTGGCAAGGCTAGGATGTTATCTGGTTTGGCTCAAGTTCAAGAGGTTAGGGATGGTTTGTAGAGTTTAGAGAGGGCGATTTTCTAGAGCCCTGTGGGACTCTACCTTTACCTCTCATGACTCCTCATGGCTAAGCCACTGGATGTTCAATGGGTTGTGTGGATTATTCCATACTTCATGCACTTGGGTATCTGCTATCGGAAGAGTAGGAACCCAAGAAAGTCATGTCACTAATGAATTAAAGAAACACTTTCCAAATGTCTGTTTTATATTATACTGTTCTCAACACTGGCAATGTGACTTTTAAAACAGATCTGCTTTTATTGATCTATTCCAATACAGTTCTGAACTCATTTCTGAAAAGCAATAGTTCTCAAATTAATGAGTGTGTTCAAACAGCACGAAAGAATGGCAATGCCATGGAAAAAATAAGTAAGCTATAGAAACATACGAGGTGGATGTTAGCTACAGCAGCCATTTTTCACTGAGGAGGTCATGCACAAGACCAATCCTGACCAGTGAAAAGGTCTGAGAAACATGAGAGAGGAATATTCCAGAAACATGGAGCAGAAGGTTGTGAAATTCAGAAAGACGAGCAGATGCTAAATCCCTCATGAGTCCATGAAGTGTGGTATGCTCAGAAGCACTGAAGGAGCAAAGCAGAGACATCGGAGGCATTATGGGAATCACTGGCTAGCCTGAGATGAGAGATTGACTGAAACACTGGAAGGAATGAGGCAGAGGAGGGTGGAATGCCAGGGATCAGGGAAGGGAAAGATTAGAAACCACTGACAGTTCCAGAGGGTCAGTGTGTCCTCCGAGGTGGCAAGATGGATGGTGAGGGGGATGACAGAAGAGAGAAAGCTTAAGTGTGACCTCACCAGAGGAGTCTGAGGCTTGAGGTATTCTATGCACCAGTCTAATGTGTGGGAGGCCCCATGGACAAGATCTCCCCCAAGCCTAGATTGGTGTGACCTAGGAGCTGTTACTCTTAAGGCCTTCTTTGCCATCAGCTGAGAGCTCTGCAGCACAAAACATACACTTCCATATAGTGTCCCTGTAAACCCAATAGCTGAGAGAAGAGTAGGTGAGTCCACTGCTCTGCCTGTGCACACAGCCTGCCCCAGGGCTCACCTCTGCAGCAAGAACCTGGCAGAGTCAGCACCATGTGTCTGGACTTCAAAGAGCAGGAACTCTCCTAGGACAGACTGGAGTAAGTCAGAGACCTAATACAGAGGCCCAAAAACATCTCCTAAGTCAGTGGTGAGGCCTGTGCTATTTCAGATAGTATAGAATCATGTGGACAGCCCATGTTCCCTTCCCATGACATGAGTGAAAAGTTGGCTTGAAAGCCAATTTCTTGTTGCTTGTTCTGGTCACCAAAAACTGGTCCTTGAGCATCTTGCTTTAACCTACTTGGAGAGCTCCTGGCTCTTGGATTCAGTATAATCTATTATTACATCATCTGCAGCTCAGCCTACTCCATCTCTAACTGGCTTGCTGTGCAAGCCTCTCTTCATAGTTCCTTCTGTCCCTGTGTGAAACACCTGACTCACTTGGCCTCATTCCACCAAAGTCTAAAAGTCACCTTACAATATACTTCCCTCACAAAGTTTGACTCCTTTCTCCTTCAGCTGCTTCGATCAGACATAAGGTAGCTGTCGACATGACAAGCAAAGCTTGGAAAATACAAACAAAAGATGTGTGTGTGTGTGTGTGTGTGTGTGTGTGTGTGTGTGTGTGTGTGTGTGCGTGTGTGTGTGTGTTTCTTACTTGGTCTGTATTCATGTAGTAATATATTTGGAATTTACCTTTGCATAGCTCTTTTTTTTATTAGATATTTTCTTTATTTACATGTCATATGATATCTCCTTTTCCAATTTCCCCTCCAAAAAAAAGAATAAAATAAAATAAAATAAAACCCTGTTCCCTCCACCCTCCCCCTGCTCACCAACCCTCTCTCTTCTGCTTCCTGGCCCTGACATTCCCCTATACTGGGGCATAGAACCTTCACAGGACCAAGGGCCTCTCCTCTCATTGATGACTGACTAGGCCATCCTCTGCTATACATATGATACTGGAGCCATTAGTCCCAACATGTATACTCTTTGGTTGGTGGTTTAGTCCCTGGGAAATCTGAGGGTACTAGTTAGTTCATATTGTTGTTCATCCTAGGGGCTGCAAACCCTTCAGCTCCTTGGTCCTTTCTCTAGCTCCTTCATTGGGGACCCTATGCTCAGTCCAATGGATAGCTGTGAGCCTCTACTTCTGTATTAGTCGGGTACTGTCAGAGCCTCTCAGGAGACAGCTATATCCGGCTCCTGTCAGCCAGCATTTGCTGGCATCCACAATAGTGTCTGGATTTGATGATTGAATATGGAAAGAATTCCCAGGTAGAACAGTCTCTGGATTGTATTTCCTTTAGTCTCTGCTAGACACTTTGTCTCTGCAACTCCTTCCATGGGTATGTTGTTCCCCCTTTTAAGAAGGAACGAGCCGGGCGGTACTGGCACACGCCTTTAGTCCCAGCACTTGGGAGGCAGAGGCAGGCAGATTTCTGAGTTCAAGGCCAGCCTGGTCTACAGAGTGAGTCCAGGGTAGAACAGGACTACACAGAGAAACCCTATCTCGAAAAACCAAAAATAAAAAAAAATAAAAATTAAAAAAGAAAAAGAAGTAACAAAGTATCACCACTTTGGTCTTCCTTCTTAAGTTTCTTGTCATTTGTGGATTGTATTTTGTGTATTCTGATCTTCTGGGCTAATAAACACTTATCAGAGAATGTATACCATGAGTGTTATTTTGTGATTGGGTTACCTCACTCAGGTTGATATTCTCCAGATCCATCCATTTCCCCAAGAAGTTCATAAATTCATTGTTTTTAATAGCAGAGTAGCACTCCATTGTGTACATGTACCACATTTTCTGCATCCATTCCTCTGTTGAGGGACATCTGGGTTGTTTCCAGTTTCTGGCTATTATAAATAAGGCTGCTATGAACATAGTGGAGCATGTGTCCTTATTACATGTTGGAGCATCTTCTGGGTATATGCTCAGGAGTGGTATAGCTTGGTCCTCTGGTAGAACTATGCCCAATTTCCAGAGGAACCGCCAAACTGATTTCCAGAGTGGTTGTACCAGCTTGCAATCCCACCAGCAATGAAGGAGTGTTCCTCTTTCTCCACAAACTCGCCAACATCTGCTGTCACCTGAGATTTTTATCCTAGCCATTCTGACTGGTGTGAGGTGGAATCTCAGGTTGTTTTGATTTACATTTCCCTGATGGCTAAAGATGTTGAACATTTCTTTAGGTGCGTCTCAGCTACTCGATATTCATCAGTTGAGAATTCTTTGTTTAACTCTGTACCCCATATTTTAATATTGTCATTTGGTTCTCTGGAGTCTAATTTTTTGAGTTCTTTGTATACATTGGATATTAGCCCTCTATCAGATATAGGATTGGTAAAGATCTTTTCCCAATCTGTTGGTTGCCTTTTTGTCCTATTGACAGAGTCCTTTGCCTTACAGAAGCTTTGTAATTTTATGAGGTCCCATTTGTCAATACTTGATCTTAGACCATAAGCTATTGGTATTCTGTTAAGGAAAATTTCCTCTCTGCCCATGTGTTCAAGGCTCTTCCCTACTTTCTTTTCTATTAGTTTCAGTGTATCTGGTTTTGTGTTGAGGTCCTTGATCCACTTGGACTTGAGCGTTGTACAAGGACATAGGAATGGATAGATTAGCATTCTTCTGCATGCTAACTGTCAGTTGAGCCAGCACCATTTATTGAAAATGCTGGGTTTTTTTCCCCCATTGGATGGTTTTAGCTCCTTTGTCAAAGTTTAGTGGCCATAGGTTTGTGGGTTCATTTCTGGGTCTTCAATTCTATTCTATTGATCCACCTGCCTGTCACTGTACCAATACCATGCAGTTTTTGTCACAATTGCTCTGTAGTACAGCTTAAGACTCACAATGGTGATTCCACCAGAGATTCTTTTATTGTTGAGAATAGTTTTCGCTATCCTAGGTTTTTTGTTATTCCAGATGAATTTGCAAATTGCTCTTTCTAAGTCTGTGAAGAATTGAATTGGAATTTTGATGGGGATTGCATTGAATCTGTAGAGTGCTTTCGGCAAGATGGCCATTTTTTTCTATATTAATCCTGCCAATCCACGAGCATGGGAGATCTTTCCATCTTCTGAGATCTTCTTCGATTTCCTTCTTCAGAGACTTGAACTTCTTGACAAACAAATCTTTTACTTGCTTAGTTAGAGTTACACCGAGGTATTTTATATTATTTGCTACTATTGTGAAGGGTGTTGTTTCCCTAATTTCTTTCTCTGCCTTTTTGTCCTTTGTGTATAGGAAGGCCTCTGATTTGCTTGAGTTAATTTTATATCCAGCTACTTTGCTGAAGTTGTTTATCAGGTTTAGGAGCTCTCTGGTGGAATTTTTGGGGTCACTTAAGTATACTATCATATCATCAGCAAATAGTGATAATTTGTCTTCTTCCTTTCCAATTTGTATCCCTTTGATCTCCTTTTGTTTTCTAATTGCTCTGGCTAGGACTTCAAGTACTATATTGAATAGGTAAGGAGAGAGTTGTCAGCCTTGTCTAGTCCCTGATTTTTGTGGGATTGCTTCAAGTTTCTCTCAATTTAGTTTGATGTTGGCCATCAGTTTGCTGTATATTGCTTTTACTATGTTCAAGTATTGGCCTTGAATTTCTGATCTTTCCAAGACTTTTATCATGTAGGGGTGTTGGGTTTTGTCAAATGCTTTCTCAGCATCTAATGAGATGATCATATGGTTCTTTTCTTTGAGTTTGTTTATATAGTGAATTATGTTGACGGATTTCCATATATTGAACCATCCCTGCATCCCTGATATGAAGCCTACTTGATCATGATGGATGATCATTTTGATGTGTTCTTGGATTCAGTTTGAAAGAATTTTATTGAGTATTTTTGCATCAATATTCATAAGGGAAATTGGTCTGACGTTTTCTTTCTTCGTTAGGTCTTTGTTTGGTTTAGGTATCAGAGTAGTTGTGGCTTCATAGAATGAATTGGGTAGAGTACCTCCTGTTTCTATTTTGTGGAATAGTTTGAGGAATATTGGTATTAGGTCCTCTTTGAAGGTCTGATAAAACTCTACACTAAACCCATCTGGTCCTGGGCTTTTTTTGGTTGGGAGACTATTAATTGCTGTTTGTATTTCATTACCACATATGAGACTGTTTAGATCATTTATCTGATCTGATTTAACTTTGGTACCTAGTATCTGTCTAGAAAATTGTCCATTTCATGCAGGTTTTCCAGTTTTGTTGAGTATAAGCTTTTGTATTAGGATATCTTGATTTTTTGGATTTCTTCAATGTCTGTTGCTATGTCTCCCTTTTCATTTCTGATCTTGTTAATTAGGATACTGTCTTTGTGCCCTCTACTTATTCTGGCTAAGGGTTTACTTATTTTGTTGATTTTCTCAAAGAACCAGCTCCTGGTGCTTTTTGTATAGGTGCTTTTGTTTCCATTTGGTTGATTTCAGCCCTGAGTTTGATTATTTTCTGCCTTCGACTCCTCTTGGGTGAATTTACTTCTTTTTGTTCTAGAGCTTTCAGATTTCCTGTCAAATTGCTAGTGTATGCTCTCTCCAGTTTCTTTTGGAGGCACTTAAAGCTATGAGTTTTCTTCTAAGGACTGCTTTCACTGAGTCCCATAAGTTTGGATATGTTGTGTCTTCATTTTCATTAAACTCTAGAAAGTCTTTAATTTCTTTCTTTATTTCTTCCTTGACCAAGTTATCATTGAGTAGAGTGTTGTTGAACTTCCACGTGTATGTGGGCATTCTATTGTTTATGTTGTTATTGAGGAGCAGCCTTAGTCCATGGTGATCTGATACGATGCAAGAAATTATTTCAATCTTCTTGTATCTGTTGAGGCCTGATTTATGACCAGTTATATGGTCAATTTTGGAGAAGGTACTGTGAGGCTCTGAGAAGAAGGTATATCCTTTTGTCTTATGATAAAATGTTCTATAGATATCTGTTAAATCCATCTGCTTCATAACTTCTATTAGCTTCACTCTGTCTTTGTTTAGTTTCTGTTTCCAGGATCTGTCCATTGGAGAGAGTAGGGTGTTGAAATCTCCCACTATTATTGTGTATGGTATACAATGTATGCTTTGAGCTTTAGTAAAGTTTCTTTTATGAATGTAGATGCCCCTTCTATTTGGAGCATAGAGGTTCAGAATTGAGAATTCATCTTGTTAGATCATATCTTTGATGAGTATGAAGTTTGTCTCATTATCTTTTTTGATCACTTTAGGTTTAAAGTCCATTTTATTTGACATTAGAATGACTACTCCAGCTTTTTCTTTGGACCATTTGCTTGGAAAAATTGTTTTCCTGCCTTTATTCTGAGGTAGTGTCTGTCTTTGTCACTGAGGTGGGTTTCCTGTATGCAACAGAATTTTGGGTCCTTTTTATGTACCCAGTCTGATAGACTATGTCTTTTTATTGGGGAATTAAGTCCATTGATATTAATAGAATTTAACGAAAAGTAATTGTTGCTTCCTTTTATTTTTGTTGTTAGAGTTGGAATTCTGTTCATGTGGCTATCTTCTTTTAGTTTTGTTGGAAGATTACTTTCTTGCTTTTTCAAAGATGTAGTTCCCCTCCTTGTGTTGGAGGTTTTCATTTACTATCCTTTGAAGGGCTGGATTTGTGGAAAGATATTGTGTAGATTTTGTTTTGTCATGGAATAATTTGGTTTCTCCATCTATGGTAATTGAGAGTTTTGCTGGGTATAGTAGCCTGGGCTGGCATTTGTGTTCTCTTGGGTCTGTATGACATCAACCCAGGATCTTCTGGCTTTCATAATCTCTGGTGAGAAATCTGGTGTAATTCTGATAAGTTTGCCTTCATATGTTACTTGATCTTTTTCCCTCACTGCTTTTAATATTCTTTCTTTGTTTTGTGCATTTGGTGTTTTGACTATTATGTGATGGGAGGAATTTCTTTTCTGATCCAGTCTATTTGATGTTCTATAGGCTTCTTGTATGTTCGTGGGCATCTCTTTCTTTAGGTTAGGACAGTTTTATTCTATAACTTTGTTGAAGATACTTATTAACCCTTTAAGTTGGAAGTCTTCACTCTCTTCTATACCTATTATCCTTAGGTTTGGTCTTCTTATTGTGTCCTGGATTTCCTGGATGTTTTGGGTTAGGAACTTTTTGCATTTTGTGTTTTCTTTGACTGTTGTGTCAATGTTTTCTATGGTATCTTCTGCACCCGAGATTCTCTCTTCTATCTCTTGTATTCTGTTGGTGATGTTTATATCTATGGTTCCTGACTTCTTTCCTAGGTTTTCTATCTTCAGAGTTGTCTCTCTTTGTGATTTCTTAATAGTTTCTACTTTCATTTTTAGGTCCTAGATGGTTTTGTTCAATTCCTTTACCTGTTTAATTGTGCTTCCCTATAATTCTTTAGGGATTTTTGTGTTTCCACTTTAAGGGATTGTACCTGTTTACCTATGTTCCCCTGTATTTTATTACAGGAATTATTTATGTCCTTCTTAAATTCCTTTATCACCATTATTAGATATTATTTTAGATCCAAATCTTGCTTTTCTAGTGTCCAGTAAGGTATCCAGTACTTGCTATTGTGGGAGTACTAGGTTCTGATGAAGCCAAGTAGTGTTGGTTTCTCTTGGTAAGATTCTTGCATTTGCTTTTCACCATCTGTTGATCTTTGGTGTTAGATGTTCTTGCTGTCTCTGGCTGGAGCTTGTTCCTTGGGTCTGTAAGCCTGTGTCAGCACTTCTGGGAGATCAGTTCTCCTCTGGTAAGACCTGTGCACAGAGGGCTGTGTTTCAGCAGTCCCTCCTGATTCCTGGGTTCAGAGTACTCCCTGGAACAAGCTCTCTGCTTGCAGGAAAGTGCACAGAGGGCTGTGGATTCCCTGTTCCTCCTAGGTGTAGACTGAGGTAGAAAGCATCCTGTCCCGGCTGCCCTGTCACTTCTGAGGCCTGTGCCTCCTGGCTGGTCCCACCTTAGAAAGTCACAGCAGAGAAAATGGTGATCTGACATGAGTCCCTGGGTCAGAGCACTCCCTGGAGACAAGTTCTCCACTGGCTGGAAAGGGGCAGAGAGGGTTGTGGATCCACAGTCTCTCCTAGGTGGAGACAGAGATAGAAAGGAGCCTATCCCAGCTGCCCTGCCACTTCTGAGGCCTATGCCTCCTAGCTAGTCCCGCCTTAGAAAGTCACCCTGCATAGTTCTTAATTAGACATAATCAGGAATTAGGAAAGGAGAATGAAATTCTCCCACTGCATCAAAAAAAAAAAATCATGCAGTGTATTTTTCCAAGATTTCTTTCTCATGGTTCATGGTTTAAATCTCGATTTCTTATATTTCAAGGATAGAGAATTGCTAACATAGTCATTCATTTCTCACTTTGAAAACTATTTTCCAAAAATTTTAATCATCATTGAAGCATTACACTTTTATAGTTATTGTTCATACAGGCATAATTTTCTGTCCAAATCTGATGCAACAACAGATGACTTGAAAGTAAGTGGAAATCATAAAACCAAAGAGTGATTTTCATTGTTTAGGAAATGAGCATTAGTTGCCAAGTTGTTGACATATACCTCTAATCCTCATGCTTGGAAAGCAGAGGCAGGGGGTCTGCTCTAAGTATGAAGCTAATGTGACCTATGTAACAAGTCCAAGGCCAAAAAAAGAGGGGGAAAGAAAAGGTGCCAGTTTAAAGATGGCCCAAAGTTCCCTGGGCATTTGTTTGTCTCTCTTTTTGTTTCTTAGTTTCTTGAGATGGTTTCCTTATCTTCAAACTCAGGATCTTCCTGCCTCTGCTTCCCCAGCACCGGGGGGAGAAACAAGGACCACCCTAGCCAGTACCAGTCATCTGTGAATTTCAGGGTGCCAGATAAAGTTTGCTGTTATGTTTCAGAGCAGAATCAGATGGAAAAATAATGATAACTAAGCTGATTTCAAAAGGGCCCCTTTTGTATTTTGGGTTATCTCAAAAAGGGTAGGGGGTTGTTGGACTTTTGTACAATTCAGTGTTAGTGTGTAAAGGGAACACATTTGAAGTGTAAAAGTGAATTTAAAAATTGGTATAGAGAATTGATCTCATGTTCCATGCAGACCTTTTGATTTTCATTGAAAATTACTTATTTTTCAAAGAAGCCATTGTTTGTCAGTGTTATTCCATTCTACATCAAAAGAGTATTATGGCTTCATGAATATCCAATAAATATTTGTCAAATAAATTTTAATGGATATAATACTGAGAGTAGTTTTAAAACTATTGTAAGAATATTACACTTTCAATTTGAGGAAAATAAATTCTTTATATATTATTAGGAAATGTTACAGGAAAGATTCCTAATATAATTATTACATCAATTGTCTGTGTGTTATTTAACAAAACTAATGGATCTGGGCAAGATGTCACCCACTTATAATCTTAGCACCCAGGATCTGAGGAAAGTGGATTGCCATGACTTTGGTCTACATGGCAAAACCCTGTGTTAAAACAATGGGTCTGTGGTGTAGCTTAACTGTAGAGTACTTGCTTAGCTTGTGTGACATCCTGGTATTTATCCCAGCATCACACATACAAAGTCATAGTGATGACTACCATGAATAAGTGTGAGGCTGGAGAGGTGGCCTCAGTTGGCAATGTCCCCATTATCACACAAGCACAGAGACTCAAGTCTGAGCACCTAGAGCCCTTATAAAAGTATGACCCTTGATCACATATCTGTAATCCTGGAACTTCAGGAAGCAAAGAAATATCAACCCACAGAGTTCATTGGTCAGGTGGCCTAGCCAACCAGTGAGCTTCCAGTTCAGTGAACTAGAAGGACTTAAAACAATAAGCAAAGATGTATGTAGTCAAGAAAGAAAAACACCAGACTTCAACTTCTTCTTTCTGAGTGTTTGTTCCCACAAGTGTACACACGTGTACTGCATACACAAATCACAAATGATGAAACAAATGTGCGTGTATGGTGAGAAACGTCTGGAAAAACTGCAGGTTGAAGAGTCAGCCTGTTGGGGTGGGACACTATCTCCAGCAGGTAGGGCCTTGCCTTGTAAACAGGAGGGTCTGTTCTCCATCTCCAGAAGCCACAATTTAAAGGCCTGGCATTGTGCCTGAGCCTGTAACCCCAGCATTGGGGAGGCAGAGACAAATTTATCCCTGGAGTTCATCGGTTCATGTCAGAAAGCTCTAAGCCAGATGCTGTCTCAAGACCATGTTGCCCTCTGCCCTCCATACAGACAACATGTACACATGGACCTGTGCACACATCACAGACATGCACACACATAGAACCTACAAAAAGAGTCACGATGTTTCTAGTTTGGGAGCCATAAGAACTGTATCTCTCTCTGTGATGCTCAGCAGAAGGGTCACAGATGAAATCTAAGCCCTCTCCTCTGAGGATCCTCTCTGGAGTGGGCTCTGTGGGGCTAAAGGTAATAACAACCATGCAAAAGGAAGATTATGGATCATAAAACTTTCTTGCAAAAACATAATTCCCTATGTATACAAAGAGAGCAGAAATTTGGGGGGGGGACTTTGAATATTCAGGGTTTTGAAGCTAAGAGAAATGCTGTCTCTGAGACAGATGGCTCTCAATCTTAATTGTCTTCCTGTTCCCACCAATGCCTTTCAAGGTATGGTTTATAATGATGCAGAAGAAAACAAGGTCATTTCTTCACAGGTGCCCAGAATGTGCAATCTCTGAACTGGTAGTTTTGAAACCTTAGCCATTACTGGAGCCACGGACAACCGAGCTGCCTGACAGCATTCAATCCAAACTTTCTGCTTTCTCTGTTTCCTTATTAGCAGAACAAGAAAAACACTGGGCTTCAGGGTGCTGGTGAGCTATAGTTCACTCATGTTCTTTATGCTCTGCTGTTTTTCCAACTGCTCAAATACTACATTATTTAAGGTATATTTCCTTGCAGAAGTCCTCCCCCCAACCGTTTCTCTTTCTCTGTCTCTTTCTTCAATATATGGGATGGGAGGATACTGACTAAGTCTGAGGGGAAGGAGGAGGAAGAAAATTAGCTGCAGGAAGAGTTTATAGCCCTGTCTATAAGAAAGCTTAAATATAGCTACCAGTGCTTTGAAAGGAACGGTTTGTGTCCAAACAATATTTTCCAGACGAGCTCTGTACTTTCTTGCCAAGAGAAAACTTTAAAGTGAAGGCAGTAGACAGTTAAACGAGTCGACTCTGGGACCAGCTGTGTGTAGACAAGACCAATTACTTATAAGGTACTGTTTTTCCTCATTGAAATCTTGAGGGTCCGTTTGTTTTGGGTACAAGTGCTCTGTGGGCATTCGATCTTCATATTTCGTTTTACTTTATCTTCTTTCTGCGAGGAAATGGCAATCTTGAAAATAGTCTGTATCTTGAAAATAGCTGTATGGTTTTGTGACTGTTGACTGTTGAAGCTGCCGGGGTTGTTTTGTTTTCTAGAGCCAAATGATCTTTGTCAATTTATCCAAAAGCATTCTTCAGCCTTGTCCTTGTCCAGCCTGGACATGTATGATCTTTGACTTTTATTTTATATGTTGTATAGGTGGCAGATGCCGACTTCCTTAACTGAGGGGGAGGGGCAAGTAACATCAATTATAGAATCAATGCAGAGCCCCTCCCAGAAGAAGAGGAGGTGGCATGTCTGGACATTACTCTTCCTTCACGGGGGCTCAGAGCTTAGAAGATTTAATCTGAAAAACAGACTTCTAAATTAGGGATTTACCACTAGTTTACATCTCTACTTAATTGGTAATATTAACTCTTCCTTCTTTTTGCTGCCATTTCTTTTTGCAAATTATAGCAAGTCTGTTAATTCACTTAAAGAAATTCTGATCAGTTGCTTGAATGCTCACCTGCCATGCATGATCCCTGCATAAACTGCATAAGCTGGGAATTGGAGTGCAAGGCAGTATTCCTGGCTCTCTGGCTGGGGTAGCAGAAGGACCAGAAGTTCAGGGTCACACATACACAGAAAGTATGAATTCAGTGGAGCGCTGTAACACAAATAAAATAAAGTTTATAAAAGTTTAATCTTATCCACCATAGGGAGAAACATCGTACTAAGCCTGGAACATGCCACTTAGTTTCCCATGCAGGTTCTTCCAGTGCAAATGAAGGAAACAGTCCAGCCTAGACAGAAGGTCGACAGAAAGGACCATGCGAGCCTCTATCATTTGAAGTACTACTGTTATCCCTGAGGCCTGGTCCGACAACTAGAAATATCTGCTGCTGGTCTGGAAACAGGAAACGGAGACGTGGACTTCTGAAAATTGTTATTTTCATGTTGGCCTCTAAAAATGCCATATGCTTTTGAAAACATCAGCCATTGGTAGATATTTCCCTCTCTGAAATCTTCTGTATGTCTCCCTGG
>NW_022196905.1:95101982-95113450 GCF_008632895.1 Mastomys coucha
AAAAAAAAAAAAAAAAACCTTATGTTTCTAGATCACTAAGCATTAGCATGTACACACATGACCACATGACCACACTTTTCAGTAATGCAGTGATGTCATGTGTAGTGTGAGGCTGGGTGTAGTGTGATGCCCTGTGCAGTTGGATGGCCTGTGCAGTGTGATGGCCTGTGCAGTGTGATGGCCTGTGCAGTGGGATGGCCTGTGCAGTTGGATGGCCTGTGCAGTGGGATGGCCTGTGCAGTGGGATGGCCTGTGCAGTGGGATGGACTGTGCAGTGGGATGGCCTGTGCAGTGGGATGGCCTGTGCAGTTGGATGGCCTGTGCAGTGGGATGGCCTGTGCAGTGTGATGCCCTGCGCAGTGGGATGGACTGTGCAGTGGGATGGCCTGTGCAGTATGATGCCCTGCACAGTGGGATTCCCTGTGCAGTGTGATGGCCTGTGCAGTGTGATGCCCTGTACAGTGTGACGCCCTGTACAGTGGGATGGCCTGTGCAGTGTGATGCCCTGCACAGTGGGATGCCCTGTACAGTGTGATGCCCTGTGTAGTGTGATGCCCTGTGTAGTGTGATGCCCTGTACAGTGGGATGCCCTGTACAGTGTGACGCCCTGTACAGTGGGATGGCCTGTGCAGTGTGATGCCCTGTACAGTGTGACGCCCTGTGTAGTGTGATGCCCTGCACAGTGGGATGCCCTGTACAGTGGGATGCCCTGTGCAGTGGGATGCCCTGTACAGTGGGATGCCCTGTACAGTGGGATGCCCTGTACAGTGGGATGCCCTGTACAGTGGGATGCCCTGTGCAGTGGGATGCCCTGCACAGTGGGATGCCCTGTGCAATGGGATGCCCTGCACAGTGGGATGCCCTGCACAGTGGGATGCCCTGTACAGTGGGATGCCCTGTACAGTGGGATGCCCTGCACAGTGGGATGCTCTGCACAGTGGGATGGCCTGTGCAGTGGGATGCCCTGTGCAATGGGATGCCCTGTGCAGTGTGATGCTCACATTGTGTGAGGATTTTACTTTTCTTGAAAGTTTACATAACCAGTGTACCTTTTGAATTCCTTTTTACATTTTTATTAGTTTTTTACTTTCTATTTTCATTCTTCATCCAGTTTATAAATCTCTATCAGCTCCTTTCAATCTCAATTGTTCTTTCAAAATTATTAGAAAGCCAAGAAAAAAAAACAGAACAAGAAAACTTATAAAAGTGTGGATGTATTAAGAGGTGGTCCATTTCTGTTCTGAGAAAAGGGCACAGACACAGTGACATCTATTTTGGGTTCTCTGGAGATGTTTGGCTCAAGCCCAAGTTCTTAGTTGTGGTTTGTAGTAGAGGTTGCCATGGAGGCTGGTCTGGAATACATAACACATCCCTGACTCTGATACAAAAAGTACCGTTTGGTTTTCTTCCTATAAAGTTCCTGGAGGTATGTGTCAAGAAATCCATGAGTAATTGATCCCCAGGGATGGACCTAATATTAATCAAGCTCAAGTGTGTCACTCAGACTCATTCATAGGCATGCTATTCCCGTGCATGCGTAGCTGGGAAGAACATAATGATACTTTTTAGAGAAGCCTAAGGACAAAAAAGTACTCCTGGTGTGTGCTATTCTGTGTTGAGACCATAGTTTAGGGGAAAGCAATTGATAATACAGGCTAATTGTGTGGATGATGCTTGGGGTTTCTTGAGTTAATTCTAACTTATTTGTAAATTCTATTAAACTGAAAAGTGGCATAAATAATTTTATAAGCCATATGTGATGAATATATGACAATTTGAGTTTTCCTATCTTCCAACATTTTCATGTTAAATTCCAGAACACTGTGTCACTGATTTTTCAATGATATTGAGAATGATAGTAGCCACTTTCATTAATCCAGTTTTATACACACAAGCATACATGCAAGCACACATACATATTCACATGCACCCATCATATACACATATACACACACATAAACACACATACACACATGTGCACACAAACATATACAAACAAACCCCCAAATAAACAAAAAAGCAGAGACGTTGGCAAACAAGGAAGATATATGAATGCATGACAGTTTTAACTCAGGGTTCACCTGAGTCCTTGCCCAGTTACTTGGCTATACCTCCTTGAACCATGTTGATGGCAAACTCTTGCCCCTGCCCCACTCCATCCCATTCCTGGGGAAAGCTCCTAGGTTGTAACAGTGACTTTGGATCTCCATGTGATTGGAACTGTCCAGAATCTTACCATGCTTTTGCTCCCTGACGGCATTTGACAATAGAAAGACTTCTCTTGTAAGAAAATGCTATTCTAGATGAAACTTAGGCTTTCAACAATTGAGATATGACCTGAAGCTGGACTGTCTATCACGGGCTCATTCTCATTGAAATTTAATTTTCACTTTCATACCTTCACAGAAAAATTGCCATACAAAATGACATTCATTTGGCAAGGGACTTCAGGGCCACAAGGTTGAATCCTAAAACCTCAAAGCAATTGTGAATAAATATGTACCTGGGAGGATTTGCTTTAGACTGACCAGTTCTTAAACTAGAGAGGAAAGAAGCCACTTTAAATAAACTAAAGCATCTTTGTACTCATGATAATGTCTTACATAGTCCTTTTCAGCATAAACTTAGGAGGGTTCTCCAGAAACATTAGGACCTGTCTCCCCCAAAACTGGAGTTCAGGGAACAAGACTTATATCCATAAAGAGCAGCCATACTCAATGCTGTGGATTTCTGAAGGTGTTAAACAGGGAAGAAATCACTGTTATGTTCTCATAAAAATCTGCATTGAGTTACAACCCTTCAGAAAGAATGCCTAAGTTAACCTAAGTACATCCTTATAGACTGGCCTTGGTATAATATAAATAAGGGCTTTTGGATAATTTAAGAGGTGATGTGGTCAAAGATCATGGTTCATTTTGTGGTTATGCAAGAAACATCTGTTAAACAAATATGCAATTCAAGCCTTTAAAGATATCAACATATAAGACAGCCCCGACAATACTGTGGTTCCCTGTGTATTTCATTACATGGGATTCACAAGTGATTCACACTGAAATAACAACACTCCATTACTTTTTGTTATAAACTCATAAAACTGCTATTAGCTAACAGTAATTTGAAATTTTAAACTTTCTGTAAAGAAAAGGCACTGTGAAATCTGTAATTAAGAATTTAAAAGCAGAATTATAGGCTGAGTACCTATATGCTGCTTGGCTTTTGAGGATTTTTGTGTTATTTAATTTGTTGTAGACATTGTGAGAAACTTTATGTCATTTTACTTTGTATCATTTCACTTTACAAAGTGAAACTTTGTATCACTTTAAAGAGTAACAAAGTAGGACAGAGCTGTGGTTGTTCTGTTCTATGCCTGTCTGCCTATCTACAGACAACAGAACACATTTCCTGTTACTACAATCTATATTGTTTTGTGCTCTGTTAGGAATAAAATTTAGATCAGTGTGTCTTTCACACAGGATTTTTGTTGGTTTGGTTATGTTGAAGAAATCTCTCTCTCTCTCTTCCTCTCCCTCCCTCCCTCCCTCTCTCCCTCCCTCCCTCCCTCCCTCCCTCCCTCCCTCTCTTCCTCTCTCTCTCTCACCATCTCCATTCAGCACAGAGGGATACGTTTACAGGACAGGAAGACACAGCACAACTTCCTCCATTCTGAGTAAGAAGTCAACCATATCCTCTATTCCCTGAAAACCCCCAGGGGAAAGAAGAGTTCTCTCTCTCCTCAAGGAAAGGGTCAAGAGTCTATGCCAGAAGTCTCTCTTAGACAAGGAGTGATAAACATTTAAATCTATGGGAACTTTGTAAAATAGCTGTCATTTTGTTAATGAATATTTGCTAAGGCATTTCCTGAGCCACTGGTGTTTATGAAACTTTTAAACAAAATGTTTTTGAAGACAGAACTAAGACTCAATTCACAAATCAAACTCCTGTACTCCTAACAATGCTTTTCCTTAGTTCACAATTGATGTTCTGGCCTCTGTTGCACTAAAACGCCGAACACTCAACGAAGCCACACACTCTCTCCGTGCCAGCAAAAATGTCTGTGTTCTGCCTGTGCTTCCTCATGTCCCTCTTATTCCACTATGCTTTGAAGTCTAGCGTTCAATTTTACCATAGGCCAAGATTACCTGAAGAAAGTTGTGGAGGATGGCTGGCTCAGTGACCAGTCTCAGCCGGGTTTTGTCTTTGTTCTTACTTCTGTTTTCTCCATTCATACCGTTCTCTCAAGTCAGGCTCCTTGCCTCTTGATGTGAGGGATTTTATCCCTGGTTGTATTTGTGTCCAAGGATTCCTTCTCTCCCTTCTCTGCACAAACAGTGGTTCCTTCCTATGTTCCTGATTTGAATTCTGCATCTATCTTGTTTTCTTCCACAGCTTTTCTTCCTCTGAAAATTTCATCTGGTCTCATGGCTTCAGTCCCAAACCAATTTAGGTATCAGCTCTGTAAATCTGTCCTAACTGTTATATGAGTTTTCATGAAGGGTGTCATGACATCCTGTATGCCTTCCTGGTATCTGGATCAAGCTCTGCAGGAAACTTTGATGTCAGCCATACTGCATGACCTTGGGTAGTTTCTTCAATAAAATGGGCTCTGAAGTCCTAGGATTCTGCTGCCTCCGTCTCCATAGCTTCCCTCACTAAAATTGACCCTCACTGTGTGTCTCCTCTCTCACTAGAGAGCAGACACTAATCACTCCAGGCTGTCTTGTCTTGCTTCATTTTCATACATGGTTCACTTGTAACCTATAACTAGCTCACTTTGGGGGGCAAGGGCTTCAAACTCAGAGATCTGCCTGCCTCTGCCTTCCAAGCATTGAGATCAAGGAAGTGAGCCATCACATGCAGGTTATCACAGGTTAAAAACTATGTTCTTGACACATCTCTCTCTTTATTCTTATGGTCAGCACCTTGCAGAACATTTAATTGTCTTATCCCTTGTTAGACTTTTTCCTAGTTGCTGTCCCTTCTATGAGGTTTTCTACACCATCTGCCATCTGTCTAGCTATGGGACAGCTTAAAAACAAAGATAGATAACAGATGCTGGCTGGTTGGCTGGCTAGATAGAGAGATAGATAGATAACCAGAGACATCAATAACTTTTCAATAAATGAGCAAGAACAAAGACTGGCGAGATGGATTTCAGGATCTGAGTTCTTGTTAGAGCATTTACATGTGTCAACATTGTGAGATCCCCAGTTGTTCTGAGCCTCAGCATCATCACCCAGAAGTAGGAGTATCGGTGGATGGGAAGGCCACTGTCTTTCCACCCCTCTCTGTGCCTGCTCCAATGCTCTGTGAATGTCCTGTTCACTCAGGCATTCACAATTAAGAGGATTCACTTTGAGAAAAGGGATCTCATGACACTGTTTCTAAGAAAAGGGGAATCAGCTGAGAGATGGCTTCTCAGTTAGGAACACTTGCTGTTCTTCCAGAGGACCCGAGTTCAGTTCTCAGACTCAATATGGTAGCACACAACCATTCCTTACTCCACTTCTGAAGGATTT
This sequence comes from Mastomys coucha, assembly GCF_008632895.1. NCBI lineage: Eukaryota > Metazoa > Chordata > Mammalia > Rodentia > Muridae > Mastomys > Mastomys coucha. Next base: position 95,107,499 of record NW_022196905.1, read on the forward strand.
GATACCCTCTTCTAGCTTCCATGGGCACAAGGCACACATAGGGAACATTGACACTCATGCAGACAAACACTCATATGTGGAAAACTATGAAAAATAAATCTTCAAAGAAGAAGAAAGTAGCAATAAAAGTAAAATTATTCCTCTTTTTAACAATTATAAAATACAAGTAAAGACTTCTCTGTTTAGTGCTTGTGTGTGGCTTTCTTTCTTTCTTGTTCATGACTCAGTCTAAGAATCCTAAAACAAGTGAGGAGAGTTGCTGATTAAACTATATGTCAATCTCTGACATGGCTTCGTCTCATTGGCACCTCTCTGTTGCCACTATATTAAATTAAAAATAAATGTAGGCAAGATGCCTCAGTAGGTAAAGGCAGTTGCTGCTAAGCTTGGTGACCTTTCATGGAATGAGAGGACAGAACTGACATCCTCAAGTTGTCCTTTTGCCCTTCCATCTGTGTACTCATTGTCATATAGGACACACACACACAGACACACACACACGTGAGCACTCATACACAACCAAACAACAATTTAAAATGGACTCCAGAAAGTGCCATAATAAGATTTAAACTTAAAGTAAAAGTCACTTTAAGAGCTTAAGATGTTCACTATACTTTTGTCCCAGAGTCTTGGGGTAATTAAGTTTTTCTGAAGTGATACATGCCTTTCACTTTAGGTACATAGCATGGCCTTTTGTGATTGCACGCAGTCTGGGTTTCCTGAGGCTGTTGATAACGTCTTCTTAGTACCTCCTCCTAGAGAACACTATGGTTGTTTCTTTCGGAGGAATTGGGCTCTTCCAGAGCATCAGAAGTGTTTCTTATTTTACTTCACTAATGAATTTGTCAATTACTTATCATATCCTTTACTTATTACAATTGATCAAAGCTATCTACACTAGCATGACTGAGCTGCCAATGGTCACGTAACAAGATTGAAGTGGTTTTCTGTTGTAAGGGCTTGGCATTCATACCAGAAAATAGTCCTGAATTAAAACAGGCAAAAAAAGAGAGCTTTTCTTCTTTCCTTATCCATCTTCCAGTGCCTAGAGGAGGAGTTAGAATGTAGTATACAGAGCGGTTGTTGGTGCAGAAAGTCTTTTAAGCATGTGTATGCTTGATTTTAAACCTATGTGGAGGCTGAAACGGGAATTAGTGGTGTGTGCAACAAAATCATGAAGTATTTGTGATTTGCCACAAAGTATACCTCCTAATGTACCAAAGTAGTGCAAATCGTGCCAGAGATTTGCTACATTTACATTTAATAATTCTAGTCAGTGATGCCAGTGTTATGTTATAGAAATTCCATAATATGAACCTCTGTGTTTCTATAGTTTTAACACAAACATGCATAAAAGAGACTGTGAGGGAAGAGCTAAGGGTAAAGCGCTTGATATGAGCCATGGCTAGTGCTGTCGCTCTTCTCTCTGCAGAGGTCTTCCTCTGCCTCTGTTTGCTTTCTCATGTGAAGGTTTGGTTCTCCATTTCCTTGTCTTCCCGTGTGAGTTACCATGTGCATCTAGATGGCTTTGTTTGTCTCTTTGATTTTGTTTGCTTCATTTATGTTTAGTTTTGCTTTTTCAGAGTGGACCTTTCCTAGATCTTGTCTGCTTAGCAACTGTTCTATCTTCTGACACACTCTCCCCAGCCCTGCCTACCTCCCCTGGGGCTCCACTGAGACCTTCATTTTCAGAATGGCTCATTGGCTGCTCCATTGTCCTTGTTCAGCTGGACTGTAAATTTTCAGCTGCTCTGTCTTATGCCTTCGATTACTAGTGGTTAGGATGGTACCTAAAAAGTAAATCTCAAAAATTGAGATCCAACACTGCTCCAGTGTGGCTGGTAGAGGGATGTGTATCCTGTCTGACATACGTCTACACAGAATAAGTAGCAGCATTGCTCAGTGTCTTGGTTTGACATACATTGCTCAGTGTCTTGGTTTGTCAGTGTTTCTTACTGATTCATCTTTCTTACTAAAGTAGCAATCATTTAAGTGTCTCATTAAATGTCATCTGGTACCTTACTAGGTGTCACAGTTTCTGTTGTCCCATTACATGATCATGATTTGTTGCCCAAACTCAAAGCTATTTGACAATCTAATTTACAGCCTAACCCATTCCACTGGCTTTGCTCACATCTCATTCTTTTTATGGTAACTGTCTTCCAGTAAAAAGAATAATTCAGAAAAGAATTTTGGATATTTTTATAAGTAACAACTTGGAGTTTGGGATATTTTTGTTGGCCATATACTTTCAAAAGGCCAAACTAGAAGGCCTTAGTATCTAAAGTTTAACTTATTATAACAGCAAAACAGAAATTCTTTACTATAATACAAGCACATGAGTTGTCTGATATGAGAGACAGGGAAAAATCAAAGATGAGATCAAAAGCCACCAAGTGCTGCAAGAGAGCAGGACAATAAGTAAAGCCATGTCCTCCTCCTTCCCGCCTGTTAGTTGACGGCAGACAAAACTGGAAACTCAGACCAAAGTGGTTTGCTCTAACCTGCCAATCCTCAAATCCTGTTTTAATCCTTTCATGGTGTAATTGTCAGAAATGAACATCTCAGTAGACATGTTCAGCAAGCTCCCCAAGGCTATGCCCCAACTCCTGCCCTATGCCAGCCCTGAGGGGAACAGAAGTCAGAGCTAAACTAGCAACAGTCTAGTCATCAGGACCAAAAAGACCAGATCTGGGGTCTGTGGATGAATTCTAGAGATGTGCATATGTTCCAAGGATGAAGATTATGGCATTCTCCCCTTCCCAGGGTGTAGAAAGAATAGTGCATGCCCCTAATACCAGATGATGCTCAGCTAAAAGAAATTCCTAGATTGAGTTTCTGCTTATGGTAGAGGAAAGAATAAGAACACTCTATTTCATACACTTGGTCTTGTAGAACCGACATTCATTATTCAGCATGTCAATATTTTAACTTAAACACATTACTTTTAGCTGCCTGTATTACTATAGAAAACTGGAGTGTCAAAATAATAGCTAACAGTTTTTTCTGAAGTGCACAGTATATGTTTTCTTCTGCACTAAAGGGATTTCAAGGCTTAAAAGACCTAATGTAAAATTCTGTATGATAAGGTGCCAAGCATGGAAGTAAGGTACAGGGATGAAAAAACAAACCCCACAGGAGAATCTTCGTTTTAGACAAGCAGCAAGAGATTCAGGGTTTGGTTTAGAAAGTCTGATGTCTCAGGACATCAATGCCTTACTGGTGTTATCTTAAGGAACACCTACACACAAACTAAAATTTCAGCAAGTTATTCTAAAAGATTGTTGCTTGGATAAAAGTGCATTATAACATGAGTCTACCCTGGAACTCAACAGCAGTCAAAGAGAATGGAATAGGTAAGTCCAGCCCCATGAATCCAGTCAGCAGACGGTGGAGTTAGGAACCAGACTGTCACTGTTGTGGAAGTGTTTGATCTGTTTGCTTCTTTTTAATCCACTTAACAGTGAGACCCAGGCTCATCAACAACTGGGCAGTGGGATCTAGACAAGAGCTAAACCTGCAAAAATTCAACTTAATGATAGAAGCAACTGACATCCCTACAGTGCCTGGGTTAAAGCTGAATTAATGATAGAAGCAACTGATATCCCTACAGTGCCTGGGTTAAAGCTGAATTAATGATAGAAGCAACTGATATCCCTACAGTGCCTGGCTTAAAGCTGAATTAATTGTCAAGCCAAATGGGAAGACAGTTTGTTGCCAGCATACTGTATTCTGTCCTTGTGGTGTCTGTGGCAGGCCACCAGGATCCTTGACGCTGGGTGACAAATGCTAGTTATTCTGGTCTATTCTCATGAGAGCTAGTTCAATCTCTGACAAGCCACGCTAAGGTTCATCAGAATTCCCTGAGAATGCCAGTTCTACTTCCAGTGTGTTTAGACCCCCAAGCCACCATACTTATGTGTGCCTCAAGTGAGTACCTAAGTAAGAATGATTGCTTGCCCAGCCCTGTATTTCTGGATTTTTCCCTGAAGTTCTGGTTTTGCATATCCTTTTCCACTGACCTCAATAAATCTCCATGTATTAGGTTCTATTTTTAAGCAGATACAAAAGCAACCCAGGCAACCTAAAGACTCCCTTGCCTTTTCTTAGAGTGTCTGGTTCCGCTAATTTGGTGGGGGGCTCTGGGATGTGCACTTTAGCAGAGGCTTCAGGTGATGCAGGTGACAGAAAGACAGTGCTAGAGGAACCCCACTGTATGCCGACAGAATACCATGGAAAGTGTGATAATTCAGTGACCACCTTATCCCTCTTTGGAAACTCTTGTTCCTTATGAGACAGTACGAATCACTACCATGCCATATATCGTGACTTGTGGACGGAGGACTAAAATGGTTTCTGTAAGTATTTCCTGGGTCAAACACTGAGACTTTTAGGATATGAGACAGAATGACAGACCATTTATGCTACAGTCCTCTCTAGTTTTAGTGTATCTACAATTTTAAAGGCAATTTATTTTTATTGTGTTTCAGACCTGGCCAGAGATATGAAAATGGTTTCAATTTGTACCTGCCATGCAAAATTTTATCATGCTGTTCTTCCCAAAGCAAAATATCTCTCCAGTTTATGAGAGAACTGTCTTTCCAACATCCAGCATAAAGACAGCTGCAGGCTGCAGCTAGAAGGGAAAAGCAGTGTCGGCTGTTGGCAGTGTCTTTTAGGACTGGAAGCTGGGCAGCAAGCAGCTGTCACATATGGGAAAGATTTATGCTGCCCGAGTGGGCTCCAGTTTGATGTAGTGTAAATGGTATTTTCAAGCACTCCAGTTTCCCAGATTTTCCATGGCTACAGTATATGCTCTTGTCTCTACTAAGAAATATGTCAGTCTAGGGAATAGGGAATAAGTAGTCTTCCAGGCGCTCCCGTCAGGGCCTTTTGTTTGCAGCCAAGTCCACTGTGACTGGTTCACATATGATTTTACTCCTTCCTAACGAAGATGGAAGAAATGAGAACATCAAGTAACTAAAGCAAGGATTTAACCATGAACCAGGAAGTATTCCTTGTCATTAAAGATTGTAAGGAAGCAATACCAGGCTTCTGCAGTATACTGAGAATCCAGTGCTTGGAAATGTCCTGCTGTACGCTTGGCTTTTGTGACAGTAGAGAGAGACGGAGTCTTGGGAAGGAGGCTGCAGGAAATATGTGAGGCCGATTGTTAGAGGAGGGTTAAGTGAGTAGGGTTAGAACTGAAAGTCTACATTCTAGATCCCTTCCGTTTTTCTCAGGATGGTCAAATTGAAGGAAACCGACCTGCAGTTTCTCTCCTCCCGTGGGTGATTCACGAACTGGGGAAGTCGAGTTTCTGTGAAAATAAGCGGGTTAGGAGACAAGGAACGACACCAAGTACATTTATCAAGGTGTGATCTTTACTCAGTGAACCGGGATATTTATAGCTAAGGCAAAACAATCTTATGTCTTAAATCATCAGTGTTAGATATTGTTAAAAATTCTAGGGCTCTAATAAACACACATAGAGCCAAAATCTCATCTAAGGCATCTATTAGGAGGCATGGGTATAAAATACTGGCATCTGGGATTGGAGGGGTAGCTCAGTCATAAGAGTCCTTGCAGCTTTTGGAGACAACCCTGTTTTCAGTTCCCAGCACCCATAACAGGAAGCTCACAACCATCTGTAACTCCATTTTCAGGAAATCCAACGCCCTCTTTTGGCCTCCATGAATACTTTACTCATGTGCACAAATCTATGCATAGGCACACATTTACACACATAATAACAAGTAAATGTTTTTAAGAAGGAAAATAAATGCATCTAATAAATAATAAGGATTTTGGACATGATCCCAGATAAGAAATTATATGCATTTAGTAGTGTGGTAACTGGTGTGAGGTGGAATCTCAGGGTTGCTTTGATTTCCATTTCCCTGATGACTAAGGATGTTGAACATTTCTTTAGGTGCTTCTCAGCCATTTGGT
>NW_022196905.1:95114975-95120823 GCF_008632895.1 Mastomys coucha
TTTGGAGGGGAAACTGGGAATGGAGAAATTTACATGTAAATAAAGAAAATATTTTAAAAAAAAAAAGACTTGGAGGTAAACAACAGTAGAGATCTGAAGAACTAGGTAACATGAAAGTAAAAAGGCCAAGAAAAGAAAATATTTCCTCATGGCTGTAGTTTGGCAAGGGCTAGAGAAAATAGGTTATAGAGGAAGAGAATAATGTGGGTTATTTATTTAATTATTGCTTATTATTCCTTATTTATTTTACTAAATCTTATGGGTTGGCTTTGAGTAATCTCAATATGTTTGAGTACTTTCAAGTCCTGTACCATATCTATGAGTGTTCCTTATTTGAAAAGGAATATATTTATAAATCAGCTCATTAAAATGATATTGACTTAATCAAAAAAAAAAAAAAAGTAGTGTGGTAACTGTGTGTCGTTTCAGCACATATTTGCAGCCTTCACCTCTCCGGATGCAGAAGACAGCTAACTTCCCTCTTCCTTGAAGTAACTTGTTTTAGGGAAGAGAACTGTTACATGCACATCCTTCCTCGAGTTCTTTGCAGTAGAGACACATATTGTGGTCCTCAAGTGCCTTTGATGAAACAAGGCTCTTGATAAGCTCCACAGGACAGCTGATGTTTCTGAAATAACTGTTCTGTAGAGTTGTTCTCAGTGCAGGATGCTTGAGTTCTCCTTGACTAGTACAGGGGTCAACACTGAAGCAAACAAACAAGAAACTCTTCAGCATGGTACAGAAAATTGCTTATGATATTTATTCTTGATCTTCCACTTGATTGGAATGAAAACTGCCTGTTGACAAACTAGCACCACACCGGTTTAAGTGTCTCCGTGGGTGAGCATCTAGGGAGGGTTGACTAGGTGGGCTAAGCTCGTTCTAAATGTGGGTGTCTGTCTCTATCTCATAGGCTGGATTAAAAACAGGAAAAGAGAAAAAGAGTGCTTTCTCTCTGTTTGTTTTTTTTTTGTTTTGTTTTTATTTGCTGTTGCATAAACTGTGCCACCAGCTCTTCTCTCTGTGCTGGACCAACCCCACTGAATCCACAAGCCCAAATCAGTTCCTCTTCTGTAGTTGACCTCTGGTATGTGGACACAGAGATGCAGAAGCTTGGCTAACACATGTAAAGTGGAGATTGTCAACAATGTGCAGTGTTGAGCACGAATTGCTCAGGGGAGCTCAAGAAGCAACCTAATGGAAAGGATTGCATGTGTGAGATTCTTTGGGGCTTGGCTAGAGTTACAAGAAGCTGTAAAGGATAGTGAAGAATACATGTTCATTTATGTTTAATGGCTCAGAGGTTAAGAGCAATGGCTGCTCTTCCAGAGGACCCAGGTTCAATTCCCAGTACCCACATTGTAGCTTAGAGCCATGGTGGTACAGGGACATACATTAAAACAAAACATCCAAACACATAAAATATAAATGAATGTACATAAATAAATACAATTTAAAAGAATAGAAACTTAACACCAAACTCCAAATAATGACATTGGAAATGAAAACAGGGATAGATGAGATGAAGCTTCTACTGTACCTAATAGTAATTCAAACATTGTTTTCACTCATCTTTAAATCAATTTAAAATAAAAATGCAAACATGAGGAGATTCAGCATCATATTCTGATAAAAATAAAAGTTCTGGTAATTCTAAAAGCCAGCTTCTCTAAAAACATGGCTATGAGACTCAGGAGGGCTCAGAATCTGGTCCTGAGGAAGCATCCTCAAATCAATGACATGGAAAGGAACTGGAGGCCCACAGTGCCCCTGTGTAAAGTCAAGTCACTCCAGAGCTCTGCGCCTACCGAGTGCCTTACAGAAGCCCAGGAACTTGAACTTGTTTCTTATCCAGTCTTGAAGTCTGTAACATCCTTTGGTTCAGAGTTTATTGCAATATCTTTTAACGTTCATTCTTTATCTCAAATTCTAAATGTCTCATTTTCCTTATATGAAGCCTACCTTAGCCATCTCTTCAAAATTGCTTCCCTGAGCCCCGACCCATGGCCCTCTTTTCCTCTCCTTGTCTTTCCTACTGCCTCAGCTTTCTCTGCTCACTAATAGGTTCTGTAAATCAAAACCAGAAAAGGGGTGAGCCAAGTCCAAATTTCTTTATGAAAAGAGCCAAGTGTCAAAGACATAATGTCCTAAAGGTGGCCAAGACAGACTATATCTCCATAGATGTTTTCTCTGTGATGTCTTGAGTTGGGGCTCTCCCAGTGGCTTCTCTTTCAATGCCTTATCTCAACTTCTGTAAAATAAGCTGCCTTTAAGCATTTTGTTTTTAACTGGAACACAATAACTATAGTAGGAATGTGGTGTTGTCTTTAATACACCTGTGCATTGTGCAATGATCAAATCAGGGAAGTGACCATAAAAGTAGTTTCAAGTATTTACTTATTTGTGATAAGAACATTGGGATTATTCTCTTTAGCTACTTTAGAAAACAAAAGTTGTGACTAGAATCACCCTGCCATGGAGTAACAACCTCTTTACAAAACACAGTGTAATGATTTCCCCCATGAATGCATCTAGAACTAAGGAATTGGCTATCTAATCTGCACAGCTCCTCTGAGCCACACAACTTTTCTAGAGAGATTTTGAGGTCATTTTTAGCTGTTATTCCCCAATGCAGTTCATTCAGGGACCCTTCTTCCTTCTCTCCCTGTAAATTTCATGGGAAGCTCCTTATCCCTAAGAGCTTGTTGAGCTGTCTGTAAATTCTGAGAAGATCTGGCTGATTTACTGCAATACAAAGTGAAGCTCTCTCTGCCTCTACTGTTGTGCATCAGCAGATTGTATGAATCAACTAGTATTTGAAGTGGGTTGGTTTTTTTTATTATTTTATTAGGCTCAGAAACATCACTGTGTGCAAGGAACCTATTGTTTTTAGTATTAATTAAATTCTTACTGAAGTAGAGGCCTATTTTCCCAAGAATCAAAAATTAATGACAGTTACATAGACAGGGTTGACAGATATGAAAGGAGCAGAGATAGGTGCCAGTTATAAAAACCCAGCCACTTCTTTTTTTTCTTTTTCTAAAGAATGAATGTTATTATAGCCTGAGGTCAGACAAGTCAGAGTATCCACCCACTCCCTTCTTCTTGTGGGAACATGAAGTCGTACGGGGTTTCCTTGGATGTATTTGCCTAAACAGTAATTCAAATTCACATATTCAGGTCTGGAATATCTCTTTAAAATGTATTTTTCAAGAAATGCCAGCAATAGTTGGACTTGCATATTTGTGATGAGTCATGATGAAGAATCCTTATGAAAACACTGCCGAGTTTGTCTTATGTCTTGAGATTTTCCAGGATATTTTCTTAGAGATATCTGCTTTGATTTCTGTCCATGCCTTTAAAACATTGTGATGGGGTTACTCAGCTCTCAGACTCAGTGAGGAGAGTAAAGCTGGAGTTAGTACAAAGTTTAAATCTTATTTCCCACAGAATATTCAAAGGTCAGGATCACATCTCCTTGTTCATTCTATTAATGGCACCGACAAATTCTTGGGTTGCATTTTATTTTTAAACAGGTCTTTGAAGCATCAAATTGGTGACCCCCTAGTCGATACATCCTCCTGTTCTCAAATGATATATGTGAGACGATTTGATTAAGGCTATTTATTCTTACAGAAAGCCAGAGTGCCTTGTGTAAACATCCAAAAGAAATAAGATGGTTTCAGAGACAAATCATTGGGGCTTTCATCTAAAAGAAAATAGCATGATTTATTTGTAGGTATGAGGAAGTCACTGTACATATTATCATATATGTCTCGCCACTTTCATCACAAGATGGTACTCTTCATGCCCCAGGGAAAACACATGCCTGGTAGCTGAATCTGATCATATAAGAATGACAAGAGAGGGCACAGATCTATCGTTCTGCAACTTGAAGGAAGAAATCCACTTACCTGCTTTCAGCAGAAGTGCATGCTTTCTGCTTTACTTTTCTGTTGTGTAAAGTGTTGTATGAGGTGGCAGAGCAAATCATTTATAATATGGGGTATTATATATTAGGGTAGCTGAGTTAGACAGAAATAACAAAGCAGTGGGGTGAAAATACACACCACTGAAGATTACTTTCTGGTGTCTTCTGTACTCTTTTATGACATTATATGGCTAGTGATTGTAATGAATAAGGTCCACAGGAAAGTGTTGCAACTAAAATATAACTCTGATATTTTATGCTTTTAAAAATATGATGCCATTTTCAAAATACTAACTCAGAAAATGCAGAAAAATTTAATTATGCGATCTTTCTTATTAATTATATCATCATCATCATCACTATCATCACCATCATCATCATCATCATCATCATCATCATCATCATCACTATCATCATCATCCTTGTGTGTGATGTGTGGAAGTAGGGCCATGCCACTAACCATGTGTGTAAGCCAGAGGAAAACATCGTGGAGTTTGTTCTCTACCTCTCACTTTATGAGGGTTCCAGGGATTGAACACAGTTCATCAGGCTTGTGCACCAAGCACCTTTACCCAACTAGTCCCCCAGCTGGCCTTAATTATGTGATCTTTTAGATAAATCACACTGGGTTTGTATTTCTGTTGCCCTCTGTGAGGGCAAGATTCACCTGCATGAACCTCCCAGGTTATTTCTAATCAATATTAGCTGGGTGGAAGCAGTGCTGAGTCATTCAGAGAATCTTTTCCAGGCTGGTAATGGTGCCTGGTCCCAACTCAGCCCTGCCAGGTACACAGTGGGCTGTGACTCTTACCACCATTTTCTTCTACTGTGAATCACGACGTCATATCCAATTATGTTTTATTTAAGATTTATTGTGTGTGTGTGTGTGTGTGTTCTCATGTGTATGGATTCCCATAGAAGCCAGAAGAGATCATCAGAGACCCTTTTAAAGATGCTTGTGGACTGCCCTGATGTGGGTTGTGAGAGACAAACTCGCATGCTCCTAACCACTGAGCCAGCTCTCCATCCCCATTTCTTATTAGCTTTGAAGTTAATGCTTGCCTCAGAACTGATGTGTGTGTATGCTGACATATACATTCATACAAAGCTCACAGAAAGGGGTGAGCATTGGTTCAGATGCAAGAATAATACAATAAGAATTCTCCCTGGCCTGGTCCTCTTTTCTGCTCTCCTCTTACTCAAGTAGGCTGCTGATCATAGACTGAAGCAAATTCATAGTTAAAGTTGGATGCACACATGCATAATGTTCAGGCCTTGGTTTGGTTGTTTTGTTGTCTTCATCAAATAATAAATCTGTGCTGCTGTGAAAATGAACAAAATCCCACAGGTGACATTTCAAGTGTGAAGCGCCAGTGCACACAATGAGAATTGAGTCCCTTTCTGCTGTTCTGGGTTGGCACAAGGTGTTGGTGATTCTCCTGTCTGACTTATTTTGGTTTTCCACCAGCCCTCATATAACCCTTAGTTAGTATCCATTACATTAAGAAGACTTCATTCTATGAAGGCACAATTACTCTTATACCTAAACCACACAAAGACCTAACAAAGAAAGAAAACTTCAGACCAATTTCCCTTATGAATATCGATGCAAAAATACTCAATAAAATTCTTGCAAACCGAATCAAAGAACACATCAAAACGATCATCTACCATGATCAAGTAGGCTTTATCTCAGAGATGCAGGGATGGTTCAATATACGGAAATCCATCAACATAATTCACTACATAAACAAACTCAAAGAAAAAAAAAAACATATGATCATCTCATTACATGCCGAGAAAACATTTGACAAAATCCAACATCCCTTCATGATAAAAGTCTTGGAAGGATCAGGAATTCAAGACCCATACCTAAACATAGTAAAAGCAATATACAGCAAACCAGTAGCCAACATC
>NW_022196905.1:95121037-95121767 GCF_008632895.1 Mastomys coucha
TCTCTCCCTACCTATTCAATATTGGACTTGAAGTCCTAGCCAGAGCAATTAGGCAACAAAAGGAGATCCAAGGGATGCAAATTGGAAAGAAAGAAGTCAAATTATCACTATTTGCTGATATGATTGTATACTTAAGTGACCCCAAAAATTCCACCAGAGAGCTCCTAAACCTGATAAATAACTTCAGCAAAGTAGCTGGATATAAAATTAACTCAAGCAAATCAGAGGCCTTCCTCTACACAAAGGATAAACAGGCGAAGAAAGAAATTAGGGAAACAATACCCTTCACAATAGTTACAAATAATATAAAATACCTTGGGATAACTCTAACTAAGCAAGTAAAAGATCTGTTTGACAAGAACTACAAGTCTCTGAAGAAGGAAATTGAAGAACATCTCAGAAGATGGAAAGATCTCCCATGCTCGTGGATTGGCAGGATTAATATAGTAAAAATGGCGATCTTACCGAAGGCAATCTACAGATTCAATGCAATCCCCATCAAAATTCCAACTCAATTCTCCACAGACTTAGAAAGAACAATTTGCAAATTCATCTGGAACAACAAAAAACCCCAGGATAGCCAAAATTATTCTCAACAATAAAGGAACCTCTGGTGGAATCACAACCCCCAACCTTAAGCTGTATTACAGAGCAATTGTGATTAAAAAACTGCATGGTATTGGTACAGTGACAGGCAGGTAGATCAATGGAACAGAATTGAAGACCCAGA
>NW_022196905.1:95123587-95203587 GCF_008632895.1 Mastomys coucha
GAAAGAGGAACACTCCTCCATTGCTGGTGGGATTGCAAGCTGGTACAACCACTCTGGAAATCAGTTTGCTGGTTTCTCCAGAAATTGGACATAGTTCTACCGGAGGACCCAGCTATACCACTCCTGAGCATATACCCAGAAGATGCTCTAACATGTAATAAGGACACATGCTCCACCATGTTCATAGCAGCCTTATTTATAATAGCCAGAAACTGGAAACAAACCAGATGTCCCTCAACAGAGGAATGGATACAGAAATTGTGGTACATGTACACAATAGAGTACTACTCAGCTATTAAAAACAATGAATTTGTGAAAGTCTTAGGGAAATGGATGGATCTGGGGAATATCATCCTGAGTGAGGTAACCCAATCACAAAAGAACACACATGGTATACACTCTCTGATAAGTAGATATTAGCCCAGAAGTTTGGAATACAGGAAGAACAACCCACAAACCACAAGAAACTCAAGAAGAAGGAAGACCAAAATGTGGCCATTTCATTCCTTCTTAAAAGGTGGAACAAAATACCTACAGAAGGAGTTGCAGAGACTAACTATGGAGCAGGGACTGAAGGAAGGACAAGCCAGCCTAATATAGCTATCTCCTGAGAGGCTCTGACAGTACCTGACTAACACAGATGTAGAGGCTCGCAGCCATCCATTGAACTGAGTACAGGGTCCCCAATTAAGGAGTTAGAGAAAGGACCAAAAGAGCTGAAAGGTTTGCAGCCCCTTAGGACAAACCACAATATGAACTAACTAGTACCCTCAGAGCTCCCAGGGACTCAACCACCAACCAAGGACTATACATGGTGGGACTGATTGTTCTGGCAGCATGTGTATAGTAGAGGATTACAAAGTTGATCATCATTGGGATGAGAGGCCCTTGGCCCTGTGAAAGTTCTGTGCCCCAGTGTAGGGGAATGCCAGGGCCAATATGTGGGAGAGGGTGGGTGGCAAGCATGGGGAGAGGGGAGGCAACAGGGGTTTGTTCTTGTTGTTTTTGTTTGTTTGTTTGTTTGGTTGGTTGGTTTTTGGAGAGGAAACTGGGAAAAGATAAATCATATGACATGTAAATAAAGAAAATATCCAATAAAAAGAAAAAAAGAAGACTGCAGATAAAAAAGACACTTTCCACAAGTGTGCTGACACAAAGCAGGTCAGCAGGTCAGCAGGTCAGCAGGTCAGCACAGTCTTGTTTGCCAGAAGAAACTATGTGGTTCATCTAAAAGTATCTAGAAGGTAAAGTTTGAGAAATTTATTTTAATTATCACATTGAAGTTTCTGTGTGTGTTTGTGTGTGTGTGTCTGTGTATGCATTTTTGTGTTTTTGTTTGTGTCTGTGTCTGTACAGACAAATAGAGAGACAGAGACTGTATCACAAGAAAACCTAGAGATCGCTAGGCAGCCTTCCAGTCTCTAACTCATAATTCTTTGCCCTGTGCCTCCTAAGTGCAGGAATTACAGGCCAGTGTCACCACTTATGGCTCAAGTTACTTAAGTCTCATTTTCACCATGGTAGCAGTCATATCTCTGTCTTAGTCTAACCCTGTCCCCCATACACACACCAACCCAGACCCCCAGGGGCAAGATCTATGATCCATATTATTGGGAATTTCACAGAGCTATCCCAGTCTGAGACTATCTCACTATCTCAAGTGAGAAAATAATAGTGTCTGTTATTAAACATATACACACACATACACAAACACACATAGACAGACATAAACACACAGACACAAACACACACAGACACAAACACACAGACACAAACACACACAGATACAAAAACACAGGCACAAACGCTATTATTCAACTCCTGCTCATGATCTTTGCTTTTTTTCTAGCAATTATAGACCAGATCTGGGCTGAGCCTTCAAAGTGAACTGCCTCCTCCCTCCACACTCTGCTGACAGCATGAGCTTATGCATGGGCCTCTCTTCTCTGTGTCAGACTCATGTTTTTCTATTATAAAGAACACAGATTGAAGATGACAGTACGTGAGAGTTGACAGCCCTGCTTGTTTGGGCTTTAGTCAATACTCTTTGTATTTTAAAATATGTATTGACCTAAATTTAGTGCGAGCTTCTACCTGGAGCATTTCTGCTCTCCTCATCCTTGAAGGCAGTTGCTGAGTAACAGTGACCATGTACCCATGTCCAAAATGGGACGGCCTCCTGTTTCTTGCAGACAGGATCTGAAACAAGATACTTGTTACTGTATGCTACGTTTTCTCTTAGAGTATCTTTTAATGGCTATCAGACTTTATTATTCTTGCTTTTCATACTTACAAACCCATCTCTCTTTCTAGAATAGGAGAGATCGTTGCAGTTTAGCACACTTGGAGGAAAGCAACGACTTCTATAAATACATAAAATAAGATTAAAAACAAAACATTCAAGCTAAAAATAACTGTGGCCTTTTTTTCTCTTAAACTTACTCAGCTCGAGATATTTATATTTTATAGAAGCCCATCTTGGATAGTTTCCAGGTCAATATAAAAGCATTAACTGCTTAATGTTGACTTAATGACCTTGATTCAAAATTAGAATATTATTACTGTCAACTTCCTGGGAAAAAGCTATTTCCCTGGATAGAGTGGTGTCTTCACCATGAAGCATGCTCCTTAGGAGTCAGTCTTGAATCAAACACGTGAAATTTACTCATAAATCACACACACACACATACATGAGAGAGAAAGAGAGAGAGAGAGAGAGAGAGAGAGAGAGAGAGAGAGAGATAAAGAGAGAGTGCAATATCAAAACTAAAACTATATTATTCTTGTGTAAGTAGGAATTAGATTTTGGAATATAGAGTCTATTTTGCATATGTGTGCACATGTTCATGTATGTGTGCATATGCATGTGGAAGCTTCCCCATTAACAACCTGCAGTACTATTATTCAGGCACTAACCCTTTTTTTTTTTTTTTTTGACAAAGTTTCTTCCTTGGTCTGTAGCTCCCCGTTAAGCTAGGTTGTCCAGCCAACCAACCCCAAGGATGTTCCTACCACTGTGTGGTGCTTGAACTGTGGGTTCCCTGTCTGGCTTTTGCATATGGGTTCTTGAGGAGAAACCTGCATCCTTATGCCTGTGAGGAGGAACTTTGTCATCTGAGCTGCTTTCCCGGGCTTTGGAGCTGTTTAAAACCATGTTTATGGGCTTTCAAAGACAGTATTTACTGGATCATAGTCTACCTACCGATTTTATGGATCACAGTTTCTCAGGGTTTCTGTACTTTCCCAAGACATAACTGTAGCTAATGCTGGTAAAACTGTGGCATTTATTAGACTATAAAAAGGAGCTGTCTGAGGGAAGTTCGGCCTTCAGGCATGCAGTCTCACTCTGAAAGAACCCAACTTGACTAGGGAAGGTTTAATATCAAGAATCACTCCCTATAACAGGGGATTAGAGAGCCAGGGGATAGGTGGTGAGAAATTAAAAGAATAACAGGATTGCAGAGAGCAGCAGCTGCTTCACTGGGGTGAACTTAGCAGCCTGGAGGAAGGCCATCTCTGCACTGAAGTCCAGGCCTCACTTGGGTACTAGATAGATAGCCCGGAAGTCACTGGGGCTGTGCCCATGGAACTTTCTGGAATGCCTTCCTCTGGATCTCACACAAATGAACCTTCTAAAGGGTTGGGAATGTTCATGGGGTGATGCCTGACTGAGAGGACTGCTGCAAAATGTCCTAGGGGCGCCAGTGGAAAAGAGATTCTGGCCCTTGCTCACTGCAAAATTTTAATGAAGAAACTGAGAGAACTGCAGGAGTGGGACTCTAAGGAAGCCTTGTGTGTGTGTGTGTGTGTGTGTGTGTGTGCATTTCTTTGTGTAATGAGTATACACGTCTATTATAGTGTGTGTTCATGTCTGTGTGCTATGTGTATGTACGTGTCTGTGCATAGTGTGTGTCTACATGTCTGTTTGCAGTATGCATTTCTCTGTGCTGTATGTTTACATGTCTGTGTGCAGTGTGTTTGCTTACATATCTATGTGCATATATGCATGTCTGTGAGTAGTGTGTGTTTGCATTTCTGTGGGTACAGTGAGTGTGCTCGTCTTTTTGCAGAGTATATATATATATATATATATATATATATATATATATATATATACATGCCTGTATGCTTTGTATGTGTGTATGTGTCTGTGTGCAGTCTGTGTATGTACATCTGTGTGCTGTGTGTTTTTGTGTGTGCATCTGTGTTCAGTGTGCTTGTCTATTTGCGGTGTGAGGGAGAGCCTGGGTAGTAGAGAAGGTGCACATGATGCAGGAACCTGCAGAGCCAGCAGCACAAAGGACCAAATGAAAAGACCGTTTTCTTCTGCAATGTCTCTCTTAAAGACTCTATTGACAGTGGTTAGCATAATGTCAGAAAGCAGAGGGAAAAATTAAAGGGAGTACAGAAAGGATTGGTCTTGAGAAAAGGTGGGCAGATTCAAGGTTTCAATTTGCTTCTCCATCTCTCACTATGTGTGCTCTTCACAGGCTTAATCCTAAACTGGCTTGCTCCATATTTTGTTAGAATTTAATCCAGCCATAGAAGAGAATTTCTCCTTTCGCCACTACAACAAATATTCAAGAATTAAGTTTTGGTGGCTTTCATTGCTTGGCCTGTATCACACGTTGTATTTAAATTAGTTGATGTTGCCAGGATGGCGATTCTTATTATTCCTATTGATACTGTGCACCACATCCTTACCCTTGCCAGAGCCTTATACTGAGACAAAGCATGGCTGTTGCTAAACAGGCCAAAGCCACTTGGAGTGGACACAGCTACAGAATTTGCAATACTACGAAACTGTGACTTACATCTGCTTGAACCTAATTCTCAAAATACTTTTTATAAAGTTTCGGGTCTTAAAGATTATCTCATTTAATCAAAGCAGGAAATTTCCTACTTAAAGGAAGAAAGGCACCTACGATCAGCATTTGTCTGTGACCCAAGGCTTACAAACTACCTGTTGAAATACAATAAAACGCTGTGTTGTGATTTTTCTCAAAGTCAAAGCCCTGCTTACTTGGTTAATATCTATGTTTTCAATGCAATAACGATTCACCTGCGTCACAACAAAAGGAAGTGCTGATACATGGGGAAAAAAATAGATGAAGATCAAAATCCCACGATGCTGAATGAAAGCGGGGCATTGGTTCTGTAGCAGGATGAGAAGCCTACAGGGGTGATGTCATCATGTAAGGGTGGCATGAGGACTGTTAAGGACATAATGGAGCTGCTCAGCATCCTGGTCACCATGGCGGTTACATGGATCAGTATATCTGACATCATTGGATAGAAATGCGCACCATTCGTTCTCCATAAGCAAAACTAAATAAGACCTCAACCAAGGTGCTGCCCATAACAACTGGCAAACCACAACACAGTGCAGAAATGCCAACTCCCTGGCTTGGAATCCATTTTATCTGATTTTCAAGGATGTCATCTTCGTGGAAAGGTAGATAAAAGAGAGGAAGGCTCTGCATTGCTTTTGCGAACTCAGCCAAAATGAAACAACTTCAAGGTAAAGTTGACAAAATACTACACATACAGAAACATAAGGAGCAAGTTGGGGGTGATTTCTGACAAAGAATTGTTTGAAAGTCACCTTCCTAAATAGAAATGACTGTTGTTATAGGAGAGTGTGTTCATAACCTTTTCCTGGACTGAAACAGATTGGTTCCCCCCAAGATGTATCTGTCCTCAGGCTCTTCCCAGTTGTTGAGGTGCGGGGGTGCAAGGGCAGATCAGCACCCTGGTGCTTACACCTGGAGCATACTTTCAATAACACTGGTAACAGTGTTCACTTAGCTATTGTTTCTTCTTTTTCTTCTTTTTTTAGTCTTTGTAGTTTCATCTATTTCCTTGTTCTATGGGTTGAATTTTAATTTTCCTAAAAGCCTTTGTAAGGTTCTTCATTCTTCTGTTTCTAAAAGTTACTGTCACAAAATCATGTTATACTTTAAGAGATTTCTGAGAAACCTCAATTAATTAATTTTTAAAAACATGCTGCATCCTTAGAGAGCTCTATATTTTTCAAAACATTTATTATTATGTGCTATTTCAATCTAGTGTAAGCTTTCTGTTTTCATCACTGGGGATATTTCTTTGCATATTTTAAGAACAAGAATGTAAAATTTCCAGAATAGAGACAAGATAGAAAATCACACAAAATTCCTCCTCTATAGGCTTTATTTCAAAGCTCTGGGAAGGTAGGGTATTTTATCACCTTTACTATTGGTTAACACACCCTCCCAACCTATTCTCTCTTATCTCTGGTCAAAATAGGCTGCTCGGTCAGTTGCAGGTATATCCTGACCTATGAAGAACAAAAGTGTGAGATGGAATAAGTTTATTTGAGTTGAGTTACAGCCGGCATACAGCTGATTAAGGAGCGTGGGGTGAGCCATTTGAGAGTCTCACAATCATGTGCCGTCTTTCTCCCTTTGCCTTTGAAACTGCTGTCCTGACTCTACCCCTTACACCCCTGCAGACCAGAATGCTTCCACGAAGACTTTGACCAAGAATCTTGTTCTCCCCATCCCCACTGGGATCCTTTGTCCTTGCCTCCTCTTTGAGAGCCAGAAAGGCAAAGGTGATGCTGCAGTACTGAGAGGGTCCCTGTGGTAGGGATGGAATAGCCCTTCAAAGCACTGTCAGGATGGTTGTCCCACTGCTTTGATGCATTTACAGACATCTGTTCTGGAGTCATGTTTGCTACATACGTCTGCCATTAGCAGTTAGTAAGGACTTTAATTAACTGAGCCCACCGAGGAGATGGCACCATCTGGAATAGGGAGATGTGGAAATTTCACCTGAGCTGTGCTGAATGGGGATTGCTTTACAACTTGTCTTGATCAGGAGAAAGTGCCCTGCTGTTGAGCAGGCTTTATGAGCAGCAAATGTTTTATGGTTTGAGATGCTTTGCTCAGGTGGGTCCCTCATCCTCTTCCTCTCCCTCCTCTTTTTGGTAGGGGTAAATCTTTTTAAAATATTAAAATATGGAGGAGGGTTGTTATGTGGATGCACGTTCATACTTATATACCAGAGTGAGCATAGTAGGGTCAGAGGGCAATTTCAGTAGTCATTTCTCCCCTCCCACTTTGCTTGAGGCACTGTCTTACTCCAAGCTGGCTGGCCTGGAGCTTCCTGGCCATTCAGTCTCTGCTTTCCATCTCTGTGTATGAGTGCTGGGATTATAGATCTACATCACCACACATGTCTGTTTGCTTTTTCACTGACTTTGGGCAACTGAACCCTGGCTGGCAGGCTTCCACCCCAAGAGACTTTTCCCACTGAGCCATCTCTCAGTACCCAAGGGTCTCTCTTTGGTCACACTTGTGTTTTGTATGTGCAGCCCTGAATTCCTTTCTTTCCGCCAGCCTATCCCATTGGAATGCTCCCTGCCCAGAATGTTTTGAGTTCCTCAGTAATGTCTTATTTAGGAGCTGCACTTGTTCTAAATGGATTCAATTTAAAGGTCTCCTGCCAATTGAGTATTTTTACTCTTGACCTGAAGGAGCAATGAATTGATTAAGGTGCTAGGCCCTGTCTGCCACTGATCCTTTTAGGGTGAAAATGTGGAAGGCTTGGGAAAGATCCCAAGAGAAACTCTATCTACAGTACTCTAGCACACACTTCTTAGTAAAGAGAAAAAGCTTTCTAACAAAGGGCTAAGGTTCACTGTGACTCAGTTTGCATAACAGGGCCTTTGTTGAAAATATATTTCTCTAAGCCAGGAGGTGGAGGCACATGACTTTAGTCCCAGCACTTGGAAGGCAGAAGCAGGTGGATCTCTGTGAGTTCAAGGATGGCCTGACCCAGCCTGATCTATGGAGTGAGTTCCAGGACAGCCAGCACTACACAGAGAAAGCCCAAAATTCTCAGCAAGATTTAAATATTTAAGTGTTAACTAAATAACATTTAAACATTAAACACTTAGATAACATTAAGTATTAAGTGCAAATATCTGAGCATCTTGAATTTCATGGGCTAAGGTTATACTATAGATAGAACTCGCCTCAAGGGGAGATTTTAGATAGCATGTCTATTAGCTGAGCTGTACATCATTCCCGTAGGCATGCCAGTGGTCCCCTAAAACAGTGTTGTTGTTTTGTTTTTTTAAATCAGAGGCTCTACTGGAAATTCAAGAAGACTTTGCTATAATTGCCCTGTGATCTGATTAAAACAAGCAAAAGAAATAAAAAGAATTTAATAAGTAAGAATTTAACCAGATTTCTTATGGAATTATTGTTGTTTTTATTAATTCACTTGGATGGTCTCTAGTTTTAAATTCCAATTTGCAAAATGAGAATGCTAGTATGATTCAGGAATTAACTAAGAGAAAGTTCATGACTATTCTAAAATATGGAGTGTGGGGTACATAGAGTTTTCCAGAGTCCTCATCAACCTTTATAAAGCTTGACGTCATTCAGCCGATAGAAAGTAAACACATAGAATGTGTCTTTAACTTCATAGGAGACATGTGCTGCATTGTTCTGAGAGAACTGTATGAGGTTTTCAGCCACATCAGAGGAACCTACGGTCTCTGAGTGCTGGGCAGCTTTCTTCACATCCGGACACTGTTGGTCTGTGTAAAATTGTGAGCTCTCAGCAGCGATTTTCATCCCAAGACTGATCTGGTGCTGAATATTTCTATTGCTTTTCTAATTATCTTAAGTCAGAATCCAAAAATCAAGCAACTGGGGTGCTGAATAAACAAAGCTGCAGCCTTGCCATCATTGAATCTTAGCTGAGCCTCATTTTTCTCCCATTTGAGCTGGGAGTGGGTTGAATTCTCAGGTCTCCTGCTGAAATGCCCTGTGTGGACCCTGCATAGCATCCTAATGAGAAGTATTCTGCTGCCTCTGTCTTCTGGAATATAGACAGTCATTTCAGACTTTATCACTCAGACCCAGTAGCATGGCTTTGGAACTTGTGTCTTTCGGTTGCTTTGAATCATCTACCACCTAGCTATCTCGGGGTGTTGAGTCTGTGTGAATCTTTCTATAATTTATTTCTTTTCTCTTCGTGCTCTGGGCTCAGGATGGCCTCAGAGGTGACTCCTGCCACCATTCTGTCCCTGGTTACAGTCTCCTTTAGGTACAAAGGCCAGTATTCCAGTCACCGGGCAGAGTTTCTGTGCTTCCTGGACATAGGAATGCATTTGCTCTCCCAGAGTTCAACCACACTGCTCTCTATCCCCAGAGCACCTCTCTTATCTCTGGCCTCTTCCCAGACTCCCCATCCCATTAGCTTTGGTAAACACTATGCTGACCAGTCTCTCTTGGGGATAGGAGAGTTTTCCTTTACCCAGAACCCTAATTAGTGGTTTTGTTTACTTGTTCTGACAGTTTTACATCCTTGCTTGTTGCTTCTCGTAATGGAAGAGAGCAGATGTTCCAGCCTTCATTCGCTACTTTTCTCCCACTTCCAAAATATAGTTTGTATCTCATTGTTACCCTCTTGGGGGTTGGTGGGGGAAGTGCACAGCACACAACAGGTACCGCAAACAAGATGAGCGAGGTTAGACCCTGGGGTTATAAATGGCAGTCTTCAGGCCTCACAGGCCCTGGTGACTCACCTTGAAGCAACACTGCCTTGTGAACTATCTTCCCTCAAGGGATCTAAGCCTGCAACACTTTACTTTTCAGCCCTTTCTCTTCATGTTGAATCCCCAGTCCAGTCCAGCACATCTGGTTCTCTTGAGAGTGCTCTTTCATGGTTGTACAAGCTGAAGCATTCTGCTGATATTTCTGCAAGTTAGAAGGCTATACCATCTGCCATTTAGTCGTCTTCCAGGGCTAGCGCTGTGAGCACTGGACTCCCACACATTGTAAAGGACTGCTACCCTATCTGTCTTCTGCCTGTGTTGTTCATATTGCATTCCTAAAAGCCCAAAAGCCCGAAGAGAGAAGGGAAGTCATCTAGAGGGAATGAACTCTCCAAGTTTAGACTTGAATGCTGCTCTGACTTCAGTTCTACTCTGTCCTAGTCTGAGACTTTAAGAGATAGCTCCCATTCCTGTTCTGCAATCTAAAATACCCATATGGCAGTGATTATGTATTTTAATGAAGAAAGACAAAAAAAAGCTCAAAGGAGTAGCAGCTAAGGAAAACAATCAAGCAGTTTTCTTTTAAGACAAGGGGGTGGGGTAACTGGAAGCAGAAAAGAAGCTTTGTTTATATGAACCAGAGACTATGCCTTCTGGAAAACATAATTAGAGGGTAACTTGGATCAGTTATCCAGTTTCCTCCACCTTTCCCCAGGTCAGGTGAGTCCTAACATTAAGTAAAATTGTCACTCAAACTCTGTTTAAGATTTCGGTTAAAAAAAAAAGGGAGGTGCCAGCCTTAAGGTCCATAGGCATAGGAGAGAAGATGGGTACAAACAAGCACTCTCAAAGACACTTTCTCTAGTCATCACTGCAAGCACATTCTCCATCACTGGATGATGAACATTAATATCACCACCATTGGCCAACACTGTTTAGATGTAGGGGACTCTATATCAAATACAGAGAGGGGGTTAAGTTAAGAATACGTGAACCTTTCCATTTAGGTAATGTGGATAACAAAGATGTTGCATGAAGTTAAAAAAAAAACCTATCCACCAGGAGATAAAGAGATTCATAAATCAAGGTGTGAGCAGCAGTTACTCATGTAATAAATCAGAGTTCTACATAAGCTGCGTATTATTTATGGCACATGCAGCAATCCAAACACTTGAGAAACCTGGGCTACATGGTGAGGCCCTGTCTCAACAAAGGAAAGAAAGAAAGAAAGAGAGAGAGAAAGAAAGAAAGAATAGACAAGAAGAGACGAGAAGAGACAAGAAGAGAAGAGAAGAGAAAGGAAGGAAGAAAGAAAGGAAGAAAGAAAAAATAGAAAGAATTTCAAAACAAGGAATTATCTTACCCCACTTTTCAAGGCATAGTCATTTCCAAAATTCAACAATATAAGTAGGTAGATTTAGATAGATTTACACATCTCAAAGATATTTAACACTCATTAGCTCCTGTCCACCTGATTTATTCTAATTACCCTGGAACCTTCACTGCTTATTTCTAAACTTCTTGTAACATATTGGAAGGTATGAGAGAACTAGCTGAGGACTTCCATGTCAGAGTGAATAAGCTGAGGACTTCTGGGTTAGAGTAGATAGAGTGAAGACTTCTGGGTCAGAGGAGACCTGAGTACAAGAGGGCATTAGCCATCATGAGATTGTTGACAGGCATGTTAAAGAGAAACTGCAAGGAGCGGAGAAAGTATGAACCTAATCAAGAGATGTTTTTCTTTCATTTTCCTAGACTTATCATAGCATGAGCCTATAAAATGATACTGAGGTATGTTTGAAATCAAAGTCTTTAGAGGCAAACCCTCAACCGCCAACTCTCTTGCATGTAATCTAGAGAGGGCATTTAAGAATTTAAGAATCAATTTCTTCCTCTGTAACACTGTAGCATAAGATCATAAAATAAGAGAAATCATAAAATCATAAAATAATCAGAAATTTGAATTAAATGGGTATTCATATCTTATATACTATGGGTATTTTATGATTTTTGTGAGTTGCTTGAGTTTAGTTACTACAAAAAATGGAAGCTTATGAAATGGCCACTAGAGATATAACTATTGTAGATCAAAAACAGTTTGATCTCAAGATGTAAAATAATAAAGGCTATAAATACTTTAATAAACAATTTGACGCTGTGGAGATTTGCTGGCACTCCTACTCTCCCCTGCTCCTCAGACCTTGGGTATTTATATGAAAGCTAGTGATCTTGTGGGCATTTTCTACCTTTATAGTAAATCTGTCTCCTCATTAAATTTGATAAGACCTTCAAGAAAGTAAGAATTAGCTACTATCCCAAAAGTCATTCGCTTATTTTTTCATAATATGATAGTTAGATAATAATGATAATTAATAACTCTTATGATTTCTAAGGTACATTTTAAATATGTTTCCATAAGAGTTTTAATGCCTTAGAAAAGTACCTTAAATATTGGATTATTTTTTAAATTCTATCAACTATATTTCAGAGAAATAGCAAACACATACCCTCTTAAGAATCTACATGAATCTAATATTATACTTGAAACCCTACACTGGTGTTTTTCCCCTCAAACCATCTTGTCTATCTTTGAGCCTAGTGCTTAACATGGCTTCTCCCTGAAGCCTTGAGAGCATCTTGCCTTCAGCCAACAGACACAAGATGAGTGCTTGCTTTTGGGTTTGCTTTGGCCTTCCATGATCTCTCACTATCATGAGCCCACATGTATCCCAGGTACAAGTGACACCCTATCCAAGGATGGGTTCTTAAAATAATAGCCAACAGAAACTAATCAGAATAGTAAGCAAACAAGTAATCTCTCAAAGACACCAATGCTGTCCAGGATGACCTGCCTCACACTCCAGACTCTTCTGAGACCATGTGGCTGATGTTCCAGGACACTCTCCTACAGCTGTCTTGTGTCTTAGTGGAGCTTAAATCCCAGCCTAAGAGCCTTCCTTCTTAGCTTTCTAGGAAGAAATGGCCTCATTCTGTAATGTAGGGATTCCCCCATCTAGGCCAAATGAAGAGCAGGCATGGCTATAAGAGACATTTGCCTGGAGACCTTGACAGAATGTGTGAGCCTGGCTGCAGCTCGGGTGTCAGATTTCACAGGGGAGATGTGCTGTGGTGCCTTAGAGGGTGGGTACATTTGAAGTCTCATCCTCCACCTTGCTTTGATTAGTTGGAGCAATAACAATGAAAGACAGACCTGACTATCTGAGTATGAAACTTTAGACAAAACATTTTACTCAGTATAATACAACTTAAACAGAGACTCGAGGAGCCTTGGGCCTGACTCGCGTGTTCAGCCTCTATCTGGCTGTTGGCAAGGAACATCTTACCTGAGAGCCAGTGTCTCAGTAATAAAGGCCCTATGGCCTTCTCCACAGTTCTTCAAAGTAAAACTCAATGACTCGTAATGTGCTCTATGTGCCCGTGAACCTCTCTGGTGATGGGGAGTGTAGAAGAACAACCTGCTGCTTAGTCTCTCTCTCCCTCTCAGTATCTCTGGAACCATTGAGGAATGATAATTGTATGTATTTATAGTATATGGCCTAGTGTCTTAACATGTGGAAAAAATCTGAAATGATGACCAAGCTGGTTAATAAGTTTATTGACTCAAACATAAGTTTCTTTGTAGTCTCAACCAAGAAGGGAGTTTTAAGTGTGGTGTGCATTGGCTACATAGAGCCTCTGCATTCTGTCAAATAGATCTCTCCCCTTTCAGTCATATCATCCAGTTCTCGCTTCCTGAAATGCTGACGGCCAGTTCTGTTTTCTACTTCTGTCACTATGACATTTTTAGAATTTGTCACCCTGTGCCTGCCCCATTTAACCCAGCAAAACATCTTTCGAATTCATCCACGCAGCAGCAGATGACAAAGACCCTTAAAATACTGAGTAATTTTGTATTTTGCAAAGTATTTTGTGAAGTATGTGTGGATACATGTGTGTGTGTGTGAATGTGTGTATGTGTGGTGTTTTTTTACTCATTTGTCAGGGAACACTTAGAATAATTCTATAACTTAGCTATTATGAACCATATCACAGTGCACATGGGAGTGCAGACATCTCTTTGAAATACTAATTTGACTTCTATTGGCTATATTCCCAGAAATAGGATTGCTGTATCATATCGTAGCTCTATTTTAGTTCTCTGAGGAAACCTCCTACTCTTTTCTGACATGCCTGCACCAGTTTACACTCCAATCAGTAGTTCACAAGGTCTCTATCCTCTCTCCACACCTTTGCCAGCACTTGTTATAATTTGTTTTTCTGATAAAACCCATACCGAGCTGCCTGAGGTGAGGACCCATCTGTGGTTTTGATCTCTCTTTTGCTGGTAATTAGTAATGTTGAGCATTGCTCCATGTAGCTGTTGGCCATTGTACACATTCTGAAAAATGTCTCTTCATACCCCTGGTCAATTTTTCCTAGTGCTTAGAGAATTCTTTTATGTATTTGTATATTAACCCATAACTGTTCGTGCTTTGTGAGTATTTTCTTCCATCCCATAGGCTGTGTCTTCACTCGTTGACTGTTGGCTTTGTCTGCTTCAGTCCCATTTGTCTGTCTTTTTGGGGATCATTTTCCAGGATGAGGTCAAGTTGACTTACACATAATTTACTGTACTCCTTTCCTAATTTCTTCCCTCACTTTTGCCTCCCCTTACTTTTATGTATACAGGATGATTGGTGTATAGTTTAACCCTTCTGTGTGTGTGTCTCCAGTGTTCTGTGTCAGGAAATAACACTGGGTTACAATTAGGAGAGGACATGGTAAAGCGTATGAATGTTTATTAAATTGTTCATTTGATAAATAGCATATAGAATGATCATTTTCCAACATACTATGTTTTCAGGATTGATATCAGTAGACATGACAAAGTTTTTAAAGCAAGTTTTAACAGAACAGTGAAGGTGACTCTGCCAATTTACAGACTTGTAGAAGTTTTTAAAATTTGTTTCCCTTTTATGAGGGTTCTGGGGTTGGCATGGGACAGGCCTGGATTGGCTCTTGAGCTGTTTTAGGGGTGTTCTGAGGTAGAAGGTTCTGTGTCTGGCACCCCATTCCCCCAACTTTGGAGTCCTACCTCTCCCTCTTTAGTTTGACTTAATAAAATGATACTGATACTGTAACAGAGCAATACTAATCTTCCTCAAGACTTTTTTCTTTGAGTTTACTTTTGTCATTTTTCAGATAGGCCCCACTGTATCCAGGCAATCCTAGCTCACTGTACCCCAGGCTAGCTTAGCTCATTGTACCCCAGGCTACCTTAGCTCATTGTACCTCAGGCTACCTTAGCTCACTGTACCCTAGGCTACCTTAGCTCATTGTACCCCAGGCTATCTTAGCTCACTATACCCCAAGCTACCTTAGCTCATTGTACCCCAGCCTACCTTAGTACTCACTTTTATCTCATACTATCCTGGAACTCATTCTATAGTCCAGGCTGTGTTAGACCTTGTCTCAAAAACAAACAGATAAACAAACAACAACAACAACATAAAAGCCAAAGCCCTGCACTGGCTCCTTTTGAGGGTAGAGCTGCCGCTTCAGTTACTTCAGACTGCATCTCCTCTAACTGCTTCTAATTACCTCTTTCACCAAGACTCTACTGCGTTTTAACCCTTCTACAACTGCAGAACCATTTATCTCCTTTTCCTTCCATTTGTTTTCCTTTCCAGTGCTGGGTGCTGAACCCCAGGCTTCCTGTTGGCTAGTTGAATGCCCATGTGACTGAGCTATACCACTAGCCCTCACCTTTCCTGATGGAAAATATCGTGGGCCTTTGTGGAAAGAGCTGGTCATTTTGTCTGTTTGGAAAATACTGCTGCAAAAGGCTTCATCAATATGATTATAAATTTAGCGTGCTCATGGATGTTTCTATTCTTGACTTTACACATAAATATAGGTATGAGCTGATGGCCACATATCATAGCACATGCCTGGAGTAGCCTAGCTGTAAATGTCAGGGTTTTGTAAAACCAGTACAACATATGGCTTATAAATGTGGCACAGGTTCTCATGCGATTGCCAGCCTCTCAGGAAGGCTGTCTTTCCGCATCCATCAAGCACCTGTCTGATAGCTGAGGATGAAGGGGAAGCAGGAGTGACGGGCGCTAGGTGCTCCGCTGGGAAAAGGGAGAGACCAATTCATTTCTATTGCTTGCCTTTTCTGCACCTGCTGCGGATTCTTAGTGGTGGGTTTTCCTTATTTTCCCAATTATCCTTACCATACTAGAATTAGCAGAGGAGCAGTGGCAGATAAGAACATTCATAGTAGTATAATTTTTGCTGTATTGAATATAGTAATGTTCTGCATATGTAGATTTTATATCCTTAAAATGGACCAATATTTATCATTATTTCCACTTAATATTTGATTGTGGACTCACAGAGCTAAAATGTGGCCCTCGAGTTCTTTGACATGGTTGATGTTTAGTTTAAGAGTTCAACTTATATGTAGCTCAGATTTCTTTTCATCATAGTTCTATATTTCCTAGTTTAAAGAATGAGAAAAAACATGAGCATATTACACAAGCATCAAAATAAAATGATTTTTTTTAACCCCTGTTAAACAATAGGGCTGTAGCCCAATGAGAAAGAACAGGCCTCCCATGCATGTGGCGCAGGGTTCAATTGCAAACATCAAAAGTAGGAACCTATTAAAACTCTGAAAGTAAAATATGAAGAAGCTTAATCATGTCTTTGTAGGAGACGAATGATTTGTAATTACAGTGTGGAAATCATCCCGTTATGAACTAGTAATCGATCTTTATTGATCATGCACTTTGAAACCTTTGATGGATCCAAACATGGAACTTATTATCAAACTAATGGCAACAGCTCTTCTTCAGGTGGTGATTAACATATACCTACACAACATTTAAATCTTAGCAGTAGGTACAAGTGAAGCCACCATTTATGAAAACATTAGCATCAAATCTTATATATACACTTTATTTGTATAAATATCTATACTTGTTTTAGGAGTAAAAATAAATACAGTTATAAATTGTGAACAAATTTAGAACATTTGAACATGGAAAATTGGCATATAGATTTAGACATCCATGAAATTTGTAAGAATTAGTTGTAAATTGCTGTCTCCTGTATTCAGTTGGGACTCTACAAACAAATGCTTTAGAATTAACATAGGCTATTTTTTCCCATAGACAACATTTCCAAGAATAAACTTTTCATGTCATGCTCCTCTTTGTTTTTCTAGAAATTTGTTCTAAAAGAAATTTTGAAAATAAAATTTAACAGAAAAATAGAAATGCTCACAGTTGTGTGACAGTATTAAGTTTTATCAGAAACCTGGAAGGAATCTCGGTGCCCCAGGGTAAGTCCCTTTGTCCTGAAGTATTGTCTGAGTCGCTATTGCCGCTTTTTCTCCTTTTAAGCATTTTAGAAAAAATGTATTTGAATTTTAAAAGGAAGCCCATCATTATATATTGTAAAACAAAAATACTTATTTGTATGAGTTTGGTCTTGCTATTTGTCCAATCTTTCAAACATTGTTTCAACAGACTAATAATTCTATAGTGGGTGAATTAACTTTATGTTTAGTCCAAATATTCTGAGTGGTATTAAGATTTTTTAGTTTAAGTCTTTTCCCCTAAGAAACATAGCTGTGTCAAATGCACACGTGCTGTCTCTTTAACGGGCTGATATTTGTTCATGATGTGTAATTCTAAATCCACTGGCAGCTGGTTCCCAGCTCTGGTTCCAGCAAACAATCTGTAAAGCACCAACAACAAAGAAGTCAAAAGTAGAATCAGCCATGGCACCTCTCCCCACAGGCCTGCTTGCCACAAACAAATTCCTGTTGCCATTTTGGAGGCCATTCTGGAATATTCTAGAACAGCAGTACATTTTAAATAATAGTAGACTTGTTGGGGCTCCTAATAACCAACTCTTCCCCTTCTAGTGAAAGGCAGTTCTAGCTGTGTGGTATCCACCCTCTCTACATTGGAGTTTGCAGACACACACACACAGATACACTCTCATTTTCCTGTACCATTTTGTATGCACTAAAATAAAAATCACTGAACCTCAAGCATCTCTGTGTTTTTCTTATAATTCTGCAATGTTCAGAATTTTGTTAATAATACTCATGAATAATTTGATGCAGGTGTTACAAGTCATGGTACTTACGTGCTCAAGACGAACCTTTACCAAGTCCACAGAGTATAAACTTGACAAAGTTGCTTTGTCAAAAGACACATTTAAAAATCTGCACTACATATGCATACATGTATATATCGGTGAGTGTACTCGCAAGCACGCAAGTTTGTGTGTGTGTGTGTGTGTGATGTTTGTGTATTTTACTATGTTGAAGTCATTGCTCAACATTTACAAAGGCAAATAAAGAAATGGCAAATAAAATTTCCCTAGTCTCATTTCTTAGAGATAAATGCTTTTAACAAATGTTGAATATTTCTGATTCTTCTATACTGTTAAATATTGATTATAAAATTCCTATCATAGTGTAGTCACTATTTTAACATGCTATTTAGTGATACCTTGAAATATCATGAAATATGCAACACACATGATAATACACATAATATATATACATTACAATTTACAGTGTAAAAACAAGAATCAGTCCCCATTACACCTGCCTATTGAGAACTAGATTCTGTGAGCCCCGTGTTTTAGTTGATGTACCCTCAAGGTTCCACTTGCTAAAGAGCAGGAATTTGAGTCCCCATGCACATGAGCTTCCTTATAGAGCCCTGGATACAACACAGCTGGGAAAGCACCTGGCCTGTGATCACCCAGTGCAGGCCTCCTGGGTCCTGAAAGAATGGCCTGTTGTGGCATTGTCTGTATGTGTATGGTGGAAGTAATGGGGGATTATATTATAAAGCTTTGTTTTTATAAGATTTCAAATACATTCTGCCATCCTAATCACACAGTAAGATGACTCTGAGTACCCAGGAGTTAGTTCCTTCCCTTAACAACTTTTTCTTCCATTTTTTTCATATCCTTAAATGTTTCTTTTTTTGTAAAGTGTATAATATGCCTTCCCAAACTCTCTGCCTTCTTGTTCCTGGATACATCAAAAAGATCTGTAAAGCAAGAGCAAAAGTACAAACATGTCAATAGTGGCATCTGGGAAAGGCACAGTAACAACAGAGTAACATCATTGACTCTTTACTCCTCGGACAGAAAGAGATACTGAGAGAGACATCATCCACCTAGAAAAAAGGTTACCACTATGGAAAACCAGGAAATGATTTCTGAAAATATAAAAATTATTTAAAATTTTAAACACTTTAAGAAAACTTGGTAGGTAGCCTCTGTGTTATGATATTTTGACCTCTAGCCTTTTCTTTTAAATTGTATCATTGTACAAAGGAGCTAGCTATGTGTTCCCCAGAAGCCCAAGTATGGGTTGTGCTTTCTTCCCAAGACCAGGGCAACTGAGTCCAATCTTCTCTCCCAATGCTGGGCAGCCATGGAGTCACATCTCACTGTCAGTCACAGGCTCATGAAGATGAAGAGCAGACACCCTGCAGGGTACTGAGCTGGGATGCTCAGCAGGTTGGATGTGTCAAGAGATTTTTCAGCTTATGATACTCCCAAATTGCAAGGCTTACTGAGCCATGGGCCAACTTTATCCAAGTGGGAAGCCATGAAGGACTTGAGGCTGGAACGCCTGGAAGGCCCATGGGAAGTTGCAACATTACCACACAGAGAAACTGAAGTAGGAGTCACAAGAGAAGGAGACAATGAGCTATGCATCTCCCTTCCTGCCCCGCTTCCCACTGCCTTCTCAGGCTTTCAGTATTTCCTTCCAGCGGCCTTTCAAATTGTGATTCTAAAATCAGCATCTCTGATACAAGGGAGGAAAGTGAAGGTTCCAAGAGAAAGACAGAGAGGATGTGATTGTGGATTGTGAGGTTGTTTTATTGGTATTGTTGTTGGTTTGGGCTATGATAATTCATTTAGGCAGTCATTAGTCTGTAAAACAAAGTATCAAATGGAGCAATGGAGCAATGTAATTGTTTAAACACAGTGTCCTATACTCTGTGTTCACTTTTAATTTTCTGAATTAAGAAAAAATTAAAGCTTGCGTCAGTAGATTTTATTTAAATGTTTATTTGACTAGATTTTTTAAAAAAATCTGTCGGGCGGTGGTGGTGCAAGCTTTTAATCCCAGCACTTGGGAGGCAGAGGCAGGCGGATTTCTGAGTTCGAGGCCAGCCTGTTCTACAGAGTGAGTTCCAGGACAGCCAGGGCTACACAGAGAAACCCTGTCTCGAAAAACCAAAAAAAAAAAAAAAAAAGATCTGTCTGTAGGTATTTTATCATTCTTTATTTGGAAGGAAATGTTTTAGAGAAGAGAAAATAGATTTTTTTCCCCCATTTGATGTATGTTGAATATGTCAAGATAGGCTTCACAGCACATTAACTTATAAAAATCCAGCTCTTTAGTGAAATCTGCTATCTCCAGAGTAAGATCTAAAGTAAATATTTTAGGTTTTGTAGCAATTCTAGAAAGCCCAGAGAGGGAGAGTTCTCTACTGATATTACTAACTGGATAATTAAGATGTCACAGGTAATTTTGCTGTTGTTTTATTAGCTTGGTTATTTAGTTGGTTTTGTTTTTGAGACAGGTTCTTCTTTAGCCAGTCTGTCTTCAAACTCAGAATGTAGCCAACAAAGCCTTTAAATGCCTCTGCCTTCCAAGGCTGGCATCACAGACCAGCACCTGGCACGTGGCATTGGGTTGTTCCATAATACAGAGCTTAAGTTGAAAAAAACTTAAATGAAAGACTGTGTGCCTCTTCTTCTCCTCTACAATTGATCTATTTTACATTTATTTGAATTATCGTATTACTTACTTACTTCTTAGCCAATGGCCAAGAAGGATACGGATGGGTCCTGTCAGTAGTTGCAGTATCTGAAACAACACAATTGCATTTACAAGATGTTCCAGTGAAAGGCCTTCCAGGTTAAGCTGGGGGGTGGGGTACTGAGAAGCCTGGTTTCATGAAAGCTGTTGGGTGCCGTTATTTAAGAGAGACGGGTTTTTGTTTATTTGTTTGTTTTAAATCAGAGACATTGTATTGCCAGGCAAACTCAGAGGAAATTGCAACATGTGTGAAACCAGATAAAAGGTGAAAACAACCTGCAGCCTGGGGGTCATCAGGTGGGAACAGGGCTACTTGGTGGAAGGTCCTACAGAGCATGCGTTAGCTGGCTCTGGCCCTGAGCCAGCCACATGAACATCGCACAAATGGCTGTGCTTCAGACACCTGCTCCAGCTTCTC
The DNA here is from genome assembly GCF_008632895.1 of Mastomys coucha. Lineage (NCBI taxonomy): Eukaryota > Metazoa > Chordata > Mammalia > Rodentia > Muridae > Mastomys > Mastomys coucha. Next base: position 95,144,432 of record NW_022196905.1, read on the forward strand.
AGAGAACTTCAGTGGAACAAACCTGGCATTTCATCAACATCCTCCAACCAAGATAACCAAAAATTTGGTTCTTCCACTCACCCCAACACTACACTTAGCATAATTAAGTAAATAGTCATCTTACATGTATGCCAGGTATGTCAAGAAGAGATTGGCATGTTTCCTTTTAAGGTGTTCTTGGAGGTCTTATAGTTTAAAGACATTCAAGCAAAGAAAAGGTATTTGTTGTGTTTTGAAGGGAGAGTACCATTGTATCATAGAGAATGTGTCTGAACTTGTTTCTTTAATTTGATGTCAGAGAAGACTCTACTAAAACTACGGAAAGAATATTGATAGATATCAAACTACAGAAAGAATATTGACACACAATATCAAAACTTGCTCATGGGATGAGGGGTAAGGAGATGGTTCATCAGCCTAGAAAAAGTATTGCTTTTGCCGAGAGCACATGTTTGTTTCCTAGAACTCATGTCAGGCCAGACAAAACCACTTGTAACCTCAGCTGCAAGACATCTGGCGCCCTCTTATGGCCTCCGTGGGAACCACACTCAGTATGCATGTGCCTACATATAAATAATTACAAATAAAATAAACCTAAAATTCAGATCATGTTTTCTGCATCTTGCAACTAGTTCAATGCTGAAAAAATATCAAAGTGTATTTTTCCCTAAGATTGTTGTACACCATGTAAGTTGACTTGCCCTGCAAATACAATGAAGAACATTTCTTGTTAAGTTGCATGTCTGCCTTCTCACTGTGTAAAAACCAGACTTTATTCTCTGTCTGAGAAAATTATGTTAACTGATTTGTCCGAGCTATGGGAACTCTGGGTCATGAAGGACATGGCTTTAATTTAAACTCCACTAATCACTAGTTAACAGTGTGCAGGCTAATCATTCTCCTCGCTGAGAGGGATAACAGCAGCTACCTCACAGGGTTATTATGAGAATTAACAGAGGTGACATTCCTTCCTTCAGCCTGCAAGCCCTGTGTATTTCATAGGATGCAGATGGGCCACGTTATTCGTTTACTTCCTGCTCTTTACCTGCCTCCCTCCTCTGTGTCTCCCACAATCTAACTTCTAAATAATGCACAAGTCATTGTCAGAACACTAGCATTAATGCCCAGATGCGTGTGCTACTCAGTTAACTCAACAGTGAACCTGGCATTCCATCTCCAACTTTCCCCTTCACTAACCATTGTCTCCAGCCCCCATCAACAAGAGTCCACCAGGACACTGGGTTAGCCGTGAAACAGGTCTTGCACATGGGCGAAACAGAGTTTCAGCTGGTCTGGTTCACTCTTCCTCAGAGCCTAGATGGAGGTCATGTTGCTCACAATTAACCTACTCTGGCTGTACAGTGACTGCCATCAAGATTGGCCACAAAGAGGACAGCAGTTCAATAAAACCTTTAACTCTATTTATAGCCCACTTGAAGCAATCATTCTCCATAGAGTCCAAGGAGTCCTACAGAATGATCATCAATTCACAGGCCACAGCACTCAGCAGGCCAATTGGAGGGAGGACAAAATGAAGCTAAGTGCCCTTTCCCCAGGATTCCACACTAGACAAAGCATTGTGACCCACTCATTGTTCGGGTTCACCCCGACCAGCCCAGGAAGTTAGACAAAGCAAATGCTTGCAATAATGCCAGCTTTAGTCTTCAGGATTCTGATGCCTTGGAGGATAATACACAGCAAGTGAACAGAATTTGGAGGATAGGGGAAATGCCTAAAGGGTGGGGCTAGCCTCTAACTCCTGCACTCCTTGTATAGCTCAGTCACTAATTGTTTGTTTGCCTGTTATGTAACTAAGTCTCATAAAACATTTAAAAAGCCTAATTTCACTCCTACCTCACTTTAAAGAGAACTAAAAACTTGAAATAATGGATTGGGGATCATCTATGATATTCGCATCACTCTGTAGCATACAGGTACATGTTACAGAAGAAATGCCCGCTTGATGCCTGCCAGTGTTAAAATATGTGTGGAAGTCAAGACCACTCTTGAAAAGGAATGGTAGGAATTTTTACGAGAAATTTTAAATTAATTCGGTCAGTGCTATAAAAGCCTACATCATTACAATGTCTTTAGCATGGGGAATTGTTGCATAATTCCAGTGTGTGCCCCCAAATAAAGACTTAATATGAGTTAGTATAGATCAAAAACATATTTTTTTCTCTTAAAAGTATTTTTTGATTCTGGCAAGTGTTTTCATTGTATCAGATCCCTCTTAAACTTTGTTACCTGGAAAATACCATCAAAGCCTTTATAGCTTGAAAAACGGAGGTGTCTAGTTAGTTAGTGTAGCTATACTGATGCCTGTCTGCCAGTGATATGTGTGTGTGTGTGTGTGTGTGTGTGTGAGAGAGAGAGAGAGAGAGAGAGAGAGAGAGAGAGAGAGAGAGAGAAACATACACACACACAGAGGAGAGAAAGAGAGGAGAGAGTATGTGTGAGAGTGTGTGTGTGTGTGTGTGTGTGAGAGAGAGAGAGAGAGAGAGAGAGAGAGAGAGAGAGAGAGAGAGAGAGCATTCTTGCTGGAAGCATGCCCCTGGGATGGCTGATTGGCTCCATGCCATTTCAGAATTTCAGCTTCACTGTTCTCTGACCTCCTGTTGTCCCAGCTCTGATTTATGGGACTTTTGACTCTCTCTAAAGGCAAGGTGTCTGGAGTTTAGGGTCTTTACTTCAAGGCCCCTCCTCTTCCTCCCCCACCCCCGCCCCTTCTGCTTGTGTTCACCTTGTAGTAACCTTGCAGAACTCAGCATTTTTTACCTGGGCTCAATAGCCGGGGACTCCACTGGAGCTGGAGAGAGAGAGAGGAGGAGGAGGAGAAGGAGGAGAGAGAGAGAGAGAGAGAGAGAGAGAGAGAGAGAGAGAGAGAGAGAGAACAAGCCGTGGTTTCCATTCCTGGGTGATGGAGTCATGGGAGAAACTGCATTGAGCAAACAGAGTGGGACCTGAGCCGGCTCGAATGTGCACTAAGCGGCTCAGGACAGAGCAGCTGCTGTCTCTCCCAGCCTGCATCTGTCACTGACCACTGAAGTGTGTGTGCAAGGTGAGAGCGGGGATTTTTCTTTAATTTGGAGACAAATTGCCAGGTATTGCTGTTGATTGTGCTTCATAATTGGGGGGTCCGTTTATCACCACAAATTCAGGTCATGGACTGCGTGTGGCTTTATTTATGCCTTGTTTGCCATCAGAGTCCATTCTGCTCTCCACTGTATGAGTCTGGATCATGGCAACAGATTAGATGTGGAGCTGCTTTTCCTCTCTGCAATGTAGTCATTCAGGGTTGTCCCCTTGAGTCCTTCCGTTAATTGCTGCTACCAAGTGCCATAGCTGTCCTTATACAGGTTCAGTGCTAACTGAAAGGCGTGTGGAGCTGATTTAGGTGTAAGTCTGAAATACTATTTTTTAAGTTCATGATGGGATGTCTTCTTTGTTTACCCACATGTGAAGCACTGAAACTTTCTAAAGTGAAGTCTCCTAGACAGAAGTAGTGTGGGGTTTCTATGTATTTGCTTATCAAAATGAAACTACTTGGTCATCTGTGAACTGTGGTGTGTATGTGTGTGTGTGTGTGTGTGTGTGTGTGTGTGTGTGTATGAGAGAAGGGGGGAGAGAGGGAGGGAGAGAACACACGCTTATGTGATTTTAAATATCTCAGAACCAAAAGAAAACCCAATAGTTCGTATCCTCTGACATGCTTCTAAGTAACCTAGCAGCATGTAAGCTGTTTTTTTTTTTTTTTTTTTGAGTACATCTAAGTTGTACAACTTCAAGTTTTGTGTCTGCTGGACAGCACAGATATTGTATGAGCTTGTGAAAGTATGTGGGACCATAGCACACATCCTAAGTTCCAACAACAGGAACTAAACCATGTTCTTGGGTAAACAGATGGCCCTTAATCCTTAGCCGCTCCAGCATGTTAGCTACTAACCCAAACTTATAAAACATATGAAGGAGGCGTACAGTTTTGCAGTGATTAAATAAATATATAAGTATATATTCCATTGTGAGTCACACTTCAGAAAAGGGAAAGTATAGCATTCAGGTTTTGTATAAGTAGGATTAGAAAAAAAATAGGAGAGATAGTTAGGAAAGGGCACTGTACTAACTGAAGAGCAATTAGACAGGAAGAGTGAAGCACCCTACCTCCTCCGATGTTGTGCTTCTAATTGAAAGAACAATGTCATTCCTAAGGGAATTTGGGGTCAGCAGAAATGAATCCAAGAACAAACATTTAATAAAATAAAACATTTAATAAAATACACTGTCACCAGTGGAATGTGTTTGTCTGCACTACTTAAGTAGGATTCTGGTGCAAAGAGTAAGACAATTAACATGAATACCTTTAAATGTTCTTTATAATTAGTTTACATGTAGGTAGGCTTTGAAAATGAATAAGGTGAATATGTTTAATTAGAATTCAATTCATATGAAAGTTACTAAAAACATTCAATAAGTAATATTCAATATCACAATGTTGTTGGTTTGGCAGGAATGTTTGGAAACCCCAAGCTAGAATGTCTCCTGGTTCCACATACATAGGGAGCACTTCATACCTTGAACACTTTGTTCATGTGGTTTCAGACTCTAAGATGCTGTGAACGGATTCACGGGAATAATCTGGAATAACTCTGCATGATTTCCAAGTGAGTTGGAACAACACAGTTCCATGTCCCAGCTGTGGGCTGAGACGTACAGAGGATCGATAATGGCCATTCTCAGGTTGAAGCCTTGACTCTGGTGGCTGTCTCCTGCCACAATCCACAGTTTGGCTCATTTGTTTTACGTGCTTAGAATGACTTTAACTTCATGATAGAAAAGACATTTTATCATTCTATCACTCCCTGTGATAGAAATACAGGAGTATCCATAGCTCTCTAATGACATCATGCTTGGATGTTGAAGTGTAGCCCATTTGTACCCATGCTCATCTTTCATGCAAAAGGTTAGGCGGTCACCCTGGAGGAGACATAATCAGCCCAAGCTGAGGAGAGGGACCTTGGGTGGTGTCTGTGTTTATTCTTAAATGATAAGCTGACTTCATGAAAAGAGACCCAGAAAGCTTGTATATTAAAGGTCCTGGTCTCAAAGCATACAGCCTACTCAAATACATTTACTCTGATGCAATTAAACTCCCTTAACGAAATGGAGTGATGTTTTGCTATTTATACCGAACACATATCTAGAACTTAAAATCATGAGTCTTATTAGCATGCTGTGTTTTTGCATCCACTGTTCTTTCTTTCAGAGTTAGGAATTTTAGTCAAGGCTTCAAAGTTAATACTACATCTTTAATTTATTAAATGACACTTCTTTTTTTTTTGTATCACTGAGCAACCTGTACATTGGTGAAAAGTCAGGAATGTTTTGTTCCTTAAGAATAACCCTAACTTCTTAGAGGTCGAATGATCTGCTCACTGACTGAACAGGAAATAAGGTGAGCAAGAGGAAGACAGAGATACATTGTCAGGATGCAGGCAGTGACTCTCTGTTGTGCCTGGCATGCCTATTATTCATGTGGGCCTGTCAGCCTAGATGAACTGTCTGTACTGACTCACACAGTGTTTTGTTAGGTTAGGCTGAGGACCATGTGGTATGTGGAGTGACTTACAGTACATGTAGTAGCTTTGCTTTGGTCCTTTAGCCACTAACTTCTATTCTACTTATCAGCTTCTTTCAAGGAAGTATAGATTCCCATAGGATGGAGAATTTGTGCAGAGCTCCTGAAGCTTGCTCCTGGACTCCTTAGGTGGGCCTAAGTTATGCAGAAAAGGGATGCATGGAAAGAGAGTATGATAAGACTCTTTCCTTAGGGTGTCTTGTCCTGAGGCCAGTGTCCTGGTAGCCACAGGCTCTGGTAGAATTTGGGGATATAAGTGATTGCAAGCTGAATTAGGAATAGATGGGGCTCAAAGTTGTTCTTTGGAGACACACTGAAGACACTTCTTGCCTACTGACTTCAAACACCTTTATTTGGAGAAAGAGCTTCGGAAGGCTCCTCCAAAGAGTTCGGAGGATAACCTCAAACACGCTATGGAATGTAGGGCAGCCTTGAACCTGGGATCTTCCTGCCTCCAGCTTTGGAGAGCCAGAATTTCAGCCAGGTGATATCATCTTCTGTTTATGCAGTTTAGGGGTTAAAACTGAGGGCTTTTTGCATGCTAGAAAGCGGTCCAGCAACTGGTCTGTGCCCCTGGTCTCCAGCCTTATTTATCTTAAAGTCAGTGTCTTCTAAGGAAGAAGAAAGGGTGGCCGTCAGAAGATAATAACTGTGACTATCCATAATAGGCGGTATCCAAGGAACTGCTGGTTCCTTTTCAAAATGTCTAGGCCCACGACTGCAGTTTGGGTTTGCTTTTGTTTGTTCTTGATTTGAATTTTGGCGTATTTGTAGATGTATGGCATTTCTTGAATATCAGAGTGGGCTCTAGCCGTGAGAGTCATTTTGCTTTCATGGGTATTTTATGCTTAAATAACCTGGAGGTAATTCCACACATGTTCTTAGGGCCTGTGGCTTGACAGCAGTTTGCCATTGGAGGTCATGGCTAATATTTTCCACTTGTGGTATTAGGTCAGTGTTCAAGAAGCAACACTATAGAGAACTTCATAGGTGGGATTTAGAAATTAGAGGTGTGTATCTATATATCATGATCAATATAATTCCTGTTTAAATATTTGAGTTGTTCCTACTAGACAGGTTTAGAAAAGAGACTCATTTTGCCATAGACATAATTTTAAAGAAAATGTTATAACCATCAGCCAAATGTAAACTCTGTTTAATAACCTGAACATTCTCATCAATGTACAATTTCAGGAATCATCAAGACGCTGGATCCTAGCTCTGTGATGCAGGGCCAGCTTAGTACATGTGAGGCCTTGTGATCAATCCCTAGGGCCCACCACCACACACATACACTCTTACCACCAGAAGGTCACTGAGACATTAGTTATATTTCTACTGAGCATGATCACTCTTCATGGAGAAACCATTGCCAAGTATCCAAAGGCATATTGGGCTTTAAGGGACTCTCCAAGAATTATACTTTAGTATTTTTGAATCAATGAAAACATTGCTTTTATTATCTTCCTTGGTGGAATATTTTAAACATCACCATGCTTTACATGTGTTGATAATGAAGTATTAAACAAGTATTTCTTGCAACTCTTATCTCATGAGTAATAGAGTCTATGACACAAGTCATTGGACCGTGCCAGTATGTCTGGAGGTATTACTCTGTAGCTATAAAGAATCATCTTCCCTTGTTTCTAAGTACTTAAGCTAGTTTCCCCCTGAGTGTCAATACCGTAAGCCACTAAAAGGACTGTCAAGCAACGAATCCTCTTTATTAAAGAACTTTAGTGTATTTACTGCCCCATACAGCTATATATCATTTCAGATAGATCTCAGCAGTAAAGGTTTCCAAATCAGGGTTCTAGAAACCATACAGTTAGGCTGACATTACTTTAGAGAATGAGCTCTCTGTAAATTCATCATTCAGTTTTGGTTTAGACCATCATTTGGCATGGTAGCTAGTCAACAAATATTCATAAGCAAAAGTAAATGAATAAACTAACCAACCTTTAGAATTGTCTAAAGGTTTATTACAAGCCTTTTATGTTTTCAATTTTATTTTCATAAACAAATTCAATAAATAATATCAAAATGATGTTGATTATCTGATCCAACATAAGCACCATTCCCCATCACATGCAAGCATCCACAGTCAGCTACACCTAGACCAGCAAGCATAACATGAGTCAAAACGTGTATAAAATTCAGCTTTGATCTGACCTGGCAAAGTGTCATTGCAATGTTCCTGCTTCTGAACTCAGGATTAGTGCATGTGAGCATTAAGGAGTGGAACAGGATGGTTATCTTAAAAATAGGGTAAATTCACATTTCCACTCCTGCTTTGACAGAATGAGAACCTCAGAAACATGACATTTCCACTTGAAATCCACCTTTTTATCCATTAAATATTTTAAAAAGGAGAAAATACATTTCTTGTTTGAATGGAAATGGAAGGTCTTAACTCACTGTTTTCTTTTTCCACTTCAGTGACAGAATGGCATTTCCTGCTGGAATTTAGCATATAAACATGTGGAATTTCAAAGCCAGGGGAAAGGAAGAGTCAATAAGAAGAAGTATCAAAAACTAGTACAAGGACCCACTTGTAAAAAACATATCTGATACACAAAAATCAATGTACAGGAGTCAAAGACATAAAATATGAAGCTGAGAGTACTATAGAAGCAGGTTTTAGCATGACTACTTGCATAAGCAGATGATATACAATGTCTCCAATCTACCATAAGCAAGGGATGAGAGACATCTGCTGTAACAGAAATGAGGGGTCCACCATGGCCGCCTTCTGTAGAGAGGCCCCGGTGTTAGCCTGTGCCTTTCAGACTCCCAGGAACAAACAGTGAAGGGGTGGTTACAGCATGGACTCCACACTAGACCCACATGAGTGTTAGATGAAAAGCTAGAGACTGTTGTCTTGCTCATGCTGTTACTGATTCCTGTATCCCATACTTGGCTGAGGCCTCCCTGTGGGGTTTGCAGGATTCTGATCTGGAATTCGCATTGTTGGGGTAATAGAATGGGGAGTTGGGAGCTGTGTGGGGCCCTCCAGAGGTATCAGGCTGGGCTGCACCAAAGTACAAGCAATTAAGGATTCTGAGCAGTCAAGATGGTGAACTTCAGCTGAAAAAGCTTTCTTTCATCTGAGACAGTGATTGCTTATTTTTACTTTCTGTTCTTCCAGCTGATTTCCTTATCCTGGAATTCACTCTAGCTACCCCTCTGATACCCCACACCGCGGCTCCTCCCTACCCCACTATGACCCTCCTACAACATCTCACACCATACCCTGAGCTGGTCACAGAAACACATCAGTCGCGCTCAGCTCCACAGCCTGGCAGCCTGTCTAGAGCGATGTGCAATGGTCCTAGCAACAGATTAAGGCAAATCCACAGAACTTCAAAAGCTGAGGCCACTCAAGCAGTTATACTTTAAATTTCTGCCTGTGGGTTTGTGTTAGTTAACAAACCCATATGTGTTTTTTAAAGTTCATCTTTAATTGAAACTTGGAGAGGTGCAGTCACTTTCAGAAACAATCAGTGATGAAACTAGTCAAAGTGCTAGACATGAGGGTCAGATGTGTGCACACTAAAATATCTGAGTGGAACACTTTATCATGAGCAATGAACACAGAACATGGGGAGCCCAGCCTCCTCTATGGCCCTTGAATGAGCAGTTGAATGGCGAGTGACTTAATCTTTCTGGGCCTATGCCTTACATCTGTACAATCAACCTAAGCCACATATAAATTAGCCTCATATAGGCTTTCCACAGCAGGCAATAAGCAAACTGGTGGATGGCAATATTTTAACAAATGGATTATCATGATTTGGTGGACATACACATTTTTCTAACTGGATGGGAAGATACAGTCGGGCAGTGATTATTGTAATATTAAAGAGATTATTAATGAGTGTAAAATGAAGAAAGAACACATGATGACTGAAGAATGGATGTCTTACTACTGATGACTTCTGCCAGCAGCACTGACATAATAGCATACTCAGATGAGACACTCACCTATGTTTTATGATAAATATGTAAGAGAAGAATGAGACAGAAGTGGAGGGATAAAGAAAAAGAAGTTCATGAAAGAGTCTTTTAAAACACCACCAAGATGTCTTATTTGAACTCTCTAGGCTATATTTATCTAATGTCCAAAGTCCTCCTTGATTCCCCACCCCCACTTCCAGCACAAGCCACAACAAATAGTGACGCGTAGGCACGCTGATTTACAGGAGTGCATTATTGGTCCATAGGGAGAAAAAAAGAGAAACTTGGTGTGCTTTGCACACACAGAATGAAATGCACCTGATAAATCAAAGGGAAAGAAACCAAAGTCTGAGGTTTCTGGCAGAAATCAAGGGGTGAGCACGAGCCCCAAACTACAAGACCATTTGTCAGGGACAAGTATCGATTGTTCCTCCGTTTGTGATATGTTTGTTTCAATAGCAATATCTTTTCTGTGTGAAAGCCCAAACTCCCTCTCAGGTTATATGTGCTCCATCAGAATGGTAGTAGCCACCAGTGGGGAAGGACTAAGACAATGAAAGTGAACTCGATCCTCAAGTATACTGGCCAAGCGTCAGACATCAGTCTATGCTTGCCCTTCATTAAGTTCACAATCATATTTATAGTCATTAAAAGTAGAATCATTCACATGGTCCATGCTGATGCCTAGCACATCTCTTGAGGAGAAACAGGCAGATCATCAGTTCAAGACTAGCTTGAAGAAGTTCGAAGCTAGCCTGACCCTATCTGAAAACAGAAAACAAGAGATCAACTAACATTCCATAATACTCCAGAAGTTACTCATCTGGTATTTTGAGAACTGTATTTATTGTGAGTCGGATTTGCAGAACTTCATTACTGAGCCAGTGAGATTAATTTAATGTTTCCTTCTCTTCCTCTTCCTCTTCCTCTTCCTCTTTTTCCTCCTCTTGCACCCCCTCTTCCTCCTCTTTCGCCTTCTGTTCCTCCTCCTCCCTCCTTCTCATGTTTTTCTCCTTCTTCTATTCTTCATTGAGACAAACTCCCATGTATTCCAGACTAGCCTCAAGTTCATTATTTACCCCAGAAATAACCTTGAACTTTTGATCTCCCAACCTTCATCAGTTGCATGGTGGAATTTATATGTCCCATTCACTAGGCTATTTATGCAGTATTGGCCATTTATATAGAAATTGAAACCAGAGCTTTGTGAGACTTGCCAAGCACTCTACTGGCTGAGCCTCATCTCCAGAACTCTTGCCCATTTCCTAACAAATAAATCCTTGTGTATTTGTTTTCTTTCATTGCATGCTTACTAACTCTTATGGTATGATCATCAGAAAACAAGCTTCGTTTCTTTACAGAATGACTCCAAAAGAAAAGTAATTGACGTGATTCTCAAATCATTTGTAGAGCTATAAAAGGGGCAGGGAGATGGAATTAAAGGAAAGGTTCTATGCAAACACAGTTTTGAACAAACTATAGAGGTCAAATGTGGCTGCCTTGATGGTGTAGGGAAGAATATCATGGTCACCAACAGTGCTCGGAGGATCAATACCACTGAGTTATGCATGTGTGAGCCGTTGTCTCCATGGTCTTCCTATTGCAACCAAGTGTAACAGTGCGTCTTGTCTGTGTCACAGAGTAGGAGAAAGGAAATGATCAGCTCAAGCTTTCTCTCCCAGCTTCTGGATGAAGACCCATGCGCTCCTTAGGTGAGGATGGCTGTTTTCACCCTGTGTCCCTTCATGTCACCTTCTCCCCGCGCATCTGTCTCTGTCTACATTTCTCATTTGGATAAGGACACCAGACTGATAGCATTTGCATGTTTGAAAGTACCCTCTAAGTGACGGAAAAGGCACGGCAAACTCCAGATTCAGTTCAGCTTTGCTGTCCTACAACAGGTTGCCCTGGCCTAAAATTGCAGGCCAAAGGAAGCTGTGGTTAGGAAGGTCACATGATGACAGACACAGAGAGTTTAAAATTAAAGAGACTGAGCTAAACTTTGCCCCATGTCATCTTGGGCAAGAGCTTATAATAGCAGTAGAACAAATGTAGCATCATAAGAGAAGGTCAAAAGTGAGGCTCCCATTGGGCCTTGGTGTGACACGTGCTTAGGCCACAAAAGTAAATTATGAGGAGAGGTCTGCTCCCCTAAGACTCAGAATGTAAGAAACACACAATGCACTTTATACTCTGATCCTAGTAAAAACCCATTGTGCTGTGCATAATATAGCAAATGAACCCTATGTATGAATGAAGCTTTGGGAAAGAAAACTGGATGCTCTTCTCTTGTGTGACCATTGGGGCTCAGATCTGTTGCACAGTCCATGAATTCAGTAGGAGAAACCCTTTAAAAGTCTTAGTGATCCTTCTTTAGTGCTCTGTAAATGTTATGTCGCACAGCAGGAGTGATGACCACATGTGCCAACTACTTTCCTATGTGCTCTCCACACCCTAGTGCTTTTATTCCTCACCATAGTGCTATAAATAACAGATAGGGAATGGGCAGTTGAGGAAGTTGAGACAGAGGCTAACCAGACTCCAGTCAATCCTTGGCTGACTCAGAGCTCAAATACGATTCCATAGCCTGTGGCTTAACCACAATGGATACTGGTTCTCAAGAGAGACATGATCTTTCTGAATCTGTCTTTAGAACCCCAAAATAACCACACTAAAATGCGTGTTTTAAAAGGCTTTCATTGCAGTTATTTTTGCAGATAAGTGGTACCCCTGCTCCTGCCTTTATTTGAGGTGTTCTTCCTTGTGCTGTGTGCTTGAGGCCCATTTCATTTTAGATACAATCCAATTACCAGCCATCGTAGTTCCTGAGCCTCACCTTGCAGGCTTGCCCTGGACCTGCTTGCTTCTGTTCCCTCCCCTGGCAGGTTTTCTGTTCATCCTTTCCTTGATGCTGCCTGCTCTACTGAGCCAGGCCATGCGTCATTCTCTGCTGAGATTCCGGCCTGTTTGAAGTTCTCACAGACATCGTAAGTTGTGTGCAGCAACCTGTCCATTCTTTCTCACGTTTCCACGAACAATTAATTAGCTCAGAGTATGGCTAGTGGATTTTTGATCCCTACTTGGTTGCAGAGGGAAGGAAAAGCATGACAATAAACTAAAAGGAGCAGCTGTCCCATTGTTTTTGAAAACAGTAATGAAGCATAAAAAAAAACAATAAAATAAATTATGCAAATTATAACATTAAAAATAGTCATTTAAAGTGTATAATTCATAACATACTCCTTGCCTCGAAGAACTTTATTCAAAGATGGAAGCATATACATATATATGTATATGTATGTGTATATATATATTAATTATTGTGTGTCAGAATATGGAAACTGCCTATCATTCAACTATTTTAACTTTTATTAATACTGTATACTCAAAATTTAATCCTACAACAGCATTTATGTTCACATGTAACTTACTACTGAAGATAAGGCATTAATACAACACACATACATCTATATCTATATATCTATATATATAATATGTAATATATATATATATATATATATATATATATAGAGAGAGAGAGAGAGAGAGAGAGAGAGAGAGAGAGAGAGATCCAATTAAGCTTTCTCTCCCAGCTTCTGGATGAAGACCCATGTTCTCCTTAGTTGAGGATAGCTGTTTTCACCCTGTGTCCCATGTGCATCTATCTCTGTGTCTACATTTCTCATTTGGATAAGGACACCAGACTAATGGCATTGGCATGTCTGAAAGTGCCCTCTAAGTGACTGAAAAGGCATGACAAACTCCTGACTCAGTTTGATGAAAAAATTAATATTTTAAGCTTACAAAAAGCTATTACAGCAGTGCTTTGAACTGAAGATGACTTGGAAGGTACCAAGTGCACATCAGAATAAATTGTCACTCATGTGACAGGTGAGACCAAAGAAGCACATTATGAATCAAACCAACACTTACTCCTTTTGATTGCTCTGATAAAACACTACACCCTAAAGCAACTTCAAGATAAGCTTTTCATTTTGACTTACAATTGAAATGGATGAGTCCATTATAGCATGGGGGCGTGACAGCAAGTGGATGGGGGGCGGGGTCAACAGCACAGAAAGGTAAGAGGTGGTGCCTTCAGCTGCACATAGGAAATGAAAGAGAACACTGGGAGTGGGGTGGACTGCCCTCCCCCAAAGCCCACCTGAGTGCCATGCTTGCTCTAACAAGGCGACACCTCCTGATGGTGTCATAAATTCCTCAAGTATTACTACTTTCTAAGACCCTTATGTTCTGATAGCTGCTCCTCTAGAGGGCATTTTTCTTTTAAACCATAGCACTAGGTAAACCTTAACTTTAAAACACATTTAAGTAAACTGGTTCAACTTCACAATTTCTTGAGAAACCCAATGAATAATTTTCTGAGCTGTATTTTAAATCTTGTTTCCAAGAACAAAGGATGTGTGAATGAGAGGAATGGAAAGGAAAGAAGGTTAGGGAAGGATGAGGCCGTTGGTCTTCGCAGGTCTGATGACCGTGTGGTCCTGCAGACCACTCTGCAGTTGACCTGTGGCATTCTCTATGCTCCTGCCTCATTCTTTGGTGTTCATGTCCAGTGATTCATTTACCACTCATTACTGCAGTGAATGTAAGGTTTGGGATAGTTAGTGGGACTGGGTTTGGTGCTTTGGATTCGATATTGAAAGAGAAACATGGTGTTTTCAAAGTAGAAGTTTGTCATGACTGCTCATGGAGGCTCTTCCTGGGCTGAACTAACACTCCTGAAATGCAGCTTCTATAAATCAAAATCCAATTAATGTTCTTAGCATTGTGACACAACTTGTTGGTAATGACTTCAAAGTTAGCTTAGAATCATTTATCTTGTCACCGATCAGCAGTTCATTCATGTTACAAATCTCATGGGTGAAGGGCACAAGCAGTTGCAAAGCTAAATCAATTACCCAAGCAGACAGCATACAGCAATGTATCACACATAAAACTGCTGAGTATCTTAAATGTCTCTGTTCACTCTGGTCTCTTCTTTTGGGCTCTCTAAAGCGTTATCAAGACAATGAAAATGGAGCCCTTGAAAAGGGTGCTTCAATAGCTGGTAGAGATGGCACAATGGCTGTCTTTTATTAAACCAACTTGTTATTATTTTTAAGTGAGATTCAAAATAATTGTTTGGTAGACTACCTCCATTACGTAGAACACAAGTTTGTTTCTGGATTGAGTCCTGAGCTGTATGAACAACTTAGAGTCTCCCGTGATGGAAGATAATCGTTATGAAATTGTGATTATGGAAGTAATAACAGGGAGGAAGGCAGAGGAAGGTCATTCAAGTTGTCATCTTTTAAACAGTTTTGGCAGATTATGCATTCTCAATGATAGGATAAAAGATGGTATTCCATGAGATGCCTTGTAATTCAGTAAAGGGCCTGCCAATCTCTTCCAACTCACCTTGCAACTTACTCTTGGAACGGGGTGAACTGGGGCTTGCTGTTAACACATCTTCAAGGAGAATGGAAGGTCTTTTGCCTCATTCTTGGGGCATAGGAGAGCTTCCTGAACTAAATCTGGATCCAACACCAAAACATAACCCATGTCCCTATTTCTTTCTTTTTATTGGACATTTTATTTATTTACACTTCAAATGTTATCCCCCTTCCCTGTTTCTCCTCCATAAACCCCCTATCCTATCCTCCCTCCCCTTGCTTCTATGAGGTACTCCCCCACCCACCCACTCACTCCTGCTTCACCACCCTAGCTTTCCCCTGTGCTAGGGCATCGAGCCTTCATAGGACCAACGGCCTCCCCTCGCACTGATGCCAGATAAGGTCATCTTCTGCTACATATGCAGCTGGAGCCATGGGTCCCTCCATGTGTACTCTTTGGTTGGTGGTTTAATCTCTGGGAGCTCAGTGGGGTCTGGTTGGTTGATATTGTTGTTCTTCCTATGAGGTTGCGAACCCCTTCAGCTCCTACAGTCCTTCCCCTAACTCCTCCATTGGGGTCCTTGTTCTCAGTCCTATGGTTGACTGAGAGCATCTGCATCTGTATTGGTCAGGTTCTGGCAGAGCTTCTCAGGGGATAGCTATATAAGGCTCTTGTCAGCAAGCGCTTCTTGGCATCAGCAATAATGTCTGGGTTTGGTGTCTGCAGATGGGATGGATCCCAAGGTGGGGCAGTCTCTGGGTGGCCTTTCCTGTATTCAGTCTCTGCTCAACTCTTTGTCTGTGCATTTCCTTTAGACAGGAAAAATTCTGGGTTAATATTTTTGAGATGGGTAGGTGGCCCCATCCGTCAACCAGGGCCATGCCTATCCACTCTATACGGTCTCTACAGGTTCTTTCTCCTCTTTGTTGGGTATTTCAGCTAATGTCATCCCTGTTGGGTCCTGGGAACCTTTTGCTTTCTTGGCATCTGGGACTTTCTAGTGGCTACCTCCAGTTCCCCACCCCCCACTGCTACACACCATGTCCTCATGGCTTTCCTTGAATCTCCCTACACGAACGGGTCTTCCAGAATGGAAGAGCCTGTGAAAAATTAAGGGAACCGGAATGTGGGAAGGTGCTAAAAAATGAGACTGAGGCATGGTGTGCTTTCTGTCCTCCATCATTATTCAACTCCCTTTCTTACAAGCAGGTAGGTAGAGAAAAACCCCTCCCCTAGTCCGTCAGCAACTCATGGCCCAGTTAGCATCTTCATCTTCAGTTTCGGGAGGCGGGACTTCCGGTGTAACAGGAACTTGAAGAAGGGCGTGGCTATTAGCAGGAGGTTAGAGAAAGGCGTGGCTATTTGTGGCAAGGCAAGGTCTGAAAGAACCAGTTCTTAGCTGGAGGAGGGTCACACCCTACTTTTGTAAACATAAAAGCATATGGTTTGTGACTTTGCTTGTTAGGTGAGAATACTTGTATTCACTTTTCTGATTCAAAGAAAGGGATTGAAAACTATATAACATATATTAAGAGGAACTTTCCTTACTGACAGAAGTCATAAAACGTAGTGCCTTGGAGCCTACCCTCAGACACTGACTACTGAGATAAATCCCTTGGACTCTTTAGTTATATCATGCATAAAGAAGGAATAATAAGATGACCTCATCTACTAATGATGAGAATTGAATTGCTTCTGGCCAATGGAAGCCCAGTGTGTACAGTAGACACTCGCAATGACCTAGTTTGCCTTCTGGTGTTGCAACAAGCATATGTCCAAAGCAACATGGAGAATCAAGTGTCTATTTCAGTGTACAGATTTCAGCCCATCATCTCAGAGAGTCAGGCACATACTGAAGCAGGAACAGAAACAGAAACCATTGAGGAGTGCTGCCTCCTGGCTTGCTCAGATAGCTCTGTCTATACACCAAGTTCTACCTGCTTAGAAACAGTGATGCCTAACATGAGCTAGGCCCACACCAATCCCTCTTCAAACAAGACAATGCCCTGCAGACATGCCCACAGGTCAACCCGACCTGACACTTGTTCAGTTAAGGCTTCCTCTTCCCAGGTGACTCCAGATTGGGTCAGATGCTATCATTGTATTTTACTGTTACGGTAGTTTGGTTTTTATTTCACTTTGCTATTAGAATATTCTCTTCCTATAAATTTAAAGATGTCCAGGATGCATACAGCAGATAGAGTTGAATGTCATCTTGTCAAAGTAGGAGTTCTTGTCACGCGAGTGCACCTATATACAAAGCACATTGGAAAACCTTTCACAGAGCTAGCTGTCAGCAGCAGGCTTGTTGGTGTCTGTAGACCAGATAAAGAACATAGTTCTAGACATTGTGAATATCGATAATAAATGTGATATCCTTTGCTGTATGATAATAATGATAAATAATAATAATAAATAAATGTGATAAAAAGTGCGATTGCAGGCAGGTCACCTTTCTCGCATTTTCACGAGCCAGATAACTTCACTTTCTTCCCAGGGTTAAAAGCAAACAAGACGAGCAGGAATGACCCTTAAGCCCTTGGCTACTTCTAATGTAATGTAAGGAACATTTCCAGTTGAGCTTGTAACTCATGTATGCTATAGGGAAATGACATGGAAGGGGGGTCACGTACATGCCCTTTGAAAAGAAATTTCATTTTTTTAAGTAAGTATAGTAAATGAGCATATAGAAATATATCCATCTTCCACCTGACCCCATTACTCAATATAGTATAAAAGAAGTAATACCATGTTGGCTTTATGGGACATAAGAATGCAGATTTTTCCTTTCTATGATATTCTAGTGCAGACTCTCAAGCCAAGGAGTCTGGAGTCAAACCCTGATTCTGCTACTCTGCCCCTCAGGAAATTCTGGGCATATTACTTAGCCTGTACCTCTTACCCATCCCCCGCCACAGAATATAAGGTGATATTTTACATACCATCACCTGAGGCCAAGGAGTAGGCCACATAAAGTACTTTTACATTGTTGTTACAAGATGGTAAGAGAAGTCCAGGAGGGCTATGAGCTGCTTAAAATTGCCACTTTACCCCAATGAGGTCTCATCAAACAAGGGGCAATAAAGAAAACAATCCCATTCTTCCAGGCCAGCGATCCAGTGTGACTGAAGAACTGGCAGGCCACACTGTATACATGTCAGCTGTGGCAGAAATTAGTCAACATTGTTTATACAGCCTTTGTGATGTCTGGGTGACCAGCTGTCTGGAAAAAAGAAGAACAGGGCTTCCTTTTTCTGTTTAGTGTGGTGTGCCAGCCAGCAGGCATTCGGGAAAGGTGGGGACAATTGCACTCTCACAGTGTGACTAGTGGACTCCATGTCTCACTGGATCACCCTACCCTCATGGCAGGTGTTGTCATAATCTTGATGGATCCCAGAGAGCCCCCAGTCAGATGACAACAAAAATGTCAAAGTTTGTTTGAGTCTTACCTCCAAGCCAGCATAATGCCAAACTACTAACCACTATGGATGGTATCATAGAGTCTCACCAGTGACAGGCTGCAGTTAGCAGATAAAACTAAAAATTTCATATGAACATACAACCTGATTTACAGTGAGATGTTTGTTAAGTTTATACACAACGAAGGAATATTGTTAAGGAATATTGTATAATGTTTCCCATCAATAATTTACCCAAAGGTTTGTTGCACACTTGTTTCTATTTCTGTTTGATTCCTCTATAGTTTACATATAATATACACAGTTTGATTCCCCTATAGTTTACATATAATTTACACAGGGATGCCTTACCACTAAGTTAAGAAGGAAAAGAAAATTACGGTAGGGAAAAATATGAAGTAGCTATGTCTGAGATTTTTAATGTGTGAGCAACTGTGCTGAGGATTAAAAGCAGATCTGCACTTTCTCTGTGTAAGTAGGAATTGTGTGCACAGGGCTGGAGGGATGGCTCACGCTTAAGAGAATTATTTCTCTTGCAGAGGACTCAGCTTTGGCTCCCAGCACATACACGATAGCTTACAAGCACCTGAAACTCAAGTTCTAGGGGGATCCGCCACGTTTTCAGGCCTCTGAGATCCTTCTTCCTGTCTAGACTTGTGTCAAATTGACGAAAGCCAACCAGCACAATATTGTTCATCATGATAGAACTGGGAACGTTTATAAAATAGGGTTAGGGATTTCCTTCTAAAAGGAAGAACTTCATCAGGAAACACTGGCATAGCACACTGAACAGTCTCCAACAGACAGAATGTGCTCCTGGGGGGTGGGGACAAAGACCGGGTCACTCATTGCCTGGGGCCACAGCTCTGTGCCCAGCTGCCCTGCATACTGCACAAATTCAACAAATGCTTATGAAGTGAATATAGGAAATGTTTATCCCATTCACAAAGTACCAACTTTGGCTCCATTGGGGCAGCATTCTGGGTGTATAGAATAAAATCAAAAGCTCTCCTCTGGATCTTTCTAGACAGTGCTGTCGGTGGGAATAAGTCCTCACCCCAACCCCATAAGCACTGCAATGTTTCTATTGTTTAACAGGTTAAAATTTGGTAATCTCAGTACTTATTTAAAAGACTCAGTGCATGAACGACTGCCGAGCCTCCTTCCGTAAGCGAGCACTGAACCGCTCCCCTGTCACAGATGTAGTTGTTCGCCCCACTTTGTGGTGAAGAACTGGCAAGGGCTTGTTGTCATGAGACTGGTGGTGTACCTCATAATGTTTTGTTTGTTCTTTTAACATTTCTGTTTATCCTGTTGTTAAATGCGGAAGAACAGTACCCAGAGTGAGTTTTATAAGGATGGACTATTACAGATGTGGGTATGTGAAGGACTGGGACTAGAGGTGGGCAGGAGGTGGAGGAACCTGTGCCATGGCTTCCCTCCAGTGCCCCGTTTCCACTACTGTAAGATGTGTCAGAAGTGCACAGAGCCTCATTGTGCTGATCCATGGACAAATCTGAGGTCCATACTTCACGTTTCCTATCAGAATGGCCAGGAAACCAGCCTCACCCGTTCTCAAGGGGAGAGCTGTGCTGATTAGAGCCAATTTTCGTGCTCCTGTTTGTTTGGGGTGAAGGTCACTTGTCAGATTTCCAGAATTGCTTTCATCACCACATCATAGGTAACTGAGAAGAATTTAGTTACGAAAAGTAGCGTGAGAGGGAGAGTCTACACAGGCTTTTCAGGGACAAAGTTAAAGCTGGGTCCTGCAGCCACCTTCAAGCCCAGTGGCAGTGTTTCAGCAGGGAGGGCAGAGCTCTCTTTGTGTGACTGCCAGCTCGTAGTCTATGATTGCTAATATATAATCCAAGCAAAGCAATCTAAATCATTTTCTTCTTCAGGGAGACTTGGTACAGGCCTGTTGCTGAAGCAAACAGGAGGCATTCTGAGGGTCTGGAGCAGCCTCGGCTATTTTAAGAGTCACTGGGCACAAGATGCATACCAAAACTTACTGAAGTTTTGACCACCTGCAGGGAATTTCTAAAAGGAAGATCTATAGGATCACCTGACTTTAACCCTTACAAAGGTTGCTTGATTCATATCATATCACAAAACCCCATTGACTTAGATGACATGATGCAGTCTACGTAAGTTCCAAGACTAGAGCAGTGAAGTTTATTAGTCCTATGTGACAAACAAGGGGTTTGATAACAATGTGCTGTAAGCAATACCTACCAAAGTAAGTGCAGACAATGTCAGGCAGAAAGGGCATCACAGCTAGAGATCTGTCCTCACAGGAAGAGGGTGAGAAGGGAGAGGAATCTCCTGGGTACCAACCCATCCTGGCACATCAAGTCACTACAGGACTAGGTGCATCCTCTCCCACTGAGGCCAGACAAGGTGGTCTACTTAGGAGAGCAAGATCTACAGGCAGGCAACAGTCAGGGACAACCCGCATTGCCGTTGTTGGGGAACCAAGCGGATCATCTGCTACATATGTAGTGCTGGGGGGTGGTTAGGTCCAGCCTGTGCTTGTTCTTGGCTTGGTGGTTCAGTCTCTGGGAGCCCCCACAAGTCCAGATTAATTGACTCTGTTGTTTTTCTTGTGGAGTCCCTATCCCTTTCAGGTTCCTTGATCCTTGCCCCAACTCTTCCACAAGAGTGGAAGCAACATCTGTGTTATGTGGCATTTGTGCTTTTGTGGCCTACCTCTTTGTGAAGCCTGTTTTGCTCCTAGAGAAGCCACGTGATCCCCATGACCCTCGAATGCTGTTAGACAGCCAGTTCCTGAGATGTACATCATTTCCTCCACCTATTTTGGATGAAACCACATAAAGTTCCATGTTAATTGATTTTCTAAAATCTTTTTAGTTAATGGCGGCTGAGCTGCTGGGTGAGGGTGCCGTGGGCATTCATGTCTAGATTGAGCCATTTGCTGAGTATATGTTAATTTTCGGAGAATTCTGTTTTGTATGTTCATAATTTGTGGCATGTGAAGTCCCCAGCAGGGATTCCAGGTGCTGCACTGCCCTGCCCCTGCTTGCTCCAGCTGATTTAATGAGTGCTCTGTACCATTTCCTTGTATTTTGAATGTTCATTTCCATGGTGAAAAATGGTGCATGGAGTCTATTTAGATACTTTTTAATCTATTGAATATCTTTTTTTCTATGTGCTCAAATATTTAAATAGTTAACCCATTTACTTTCCATTTTGTTATTTTATTGTAGGAGTACTTTGCATTTTATACTGTAAGCACTTCCTCAGGTATGTGTGTTGCAAATGCTTTCCTTCAGCTTGGAGCTCATGTTTTCTATGATTTCTAAGAATAGACACTTCCTATTGGTGAGCTCTAAATCATCTCCATGTATATGCAGTTGACAAGATGGAACTTGCTGAAATGGAAACATAAGGTTTGTTTACTGGATAATCTGTATGAATGGAGCATTCTCAGCAAGCCACACATCTTCATTTGTAGATACACAGTATTGTTGTGGATGGGTCTGGTGCCGTTTGTATTTTGATCTAATTCTGCTCTCCTGGGAGGGGCATACTCAGGTGACTTCTTGTGAACTTAAAGAACAAAGGAGCCAATCACTGTGTGAGTAGGCCGGACTTCCGGGTTGGAGGGAGGAAGAGAGGTGTTGTGGGAATATTTAGAAAATGAATCCAAACCCTTTTTCCTACTGGTCCACGTTCTAGTGCCAGTACTGGCAGGCCACAACACTATGTCCCAGCGGGTTCTTGCTGTTTTCCCCCAGCTAGCAGCATCATCTTGCTTACATACAAAGCTTTACACACTCCCACAATCATTCATCTAGTGCCTAGAACCCGGCAAAGCATGACTCTTAAGGCTTAATTATCTAATCAGGTTTATATAATAATAAGATCACGAAAGAGAAAATGCTGCAACAGAGAGGAAGTAGGGGAGAGAGAGGGTCTTTTTGGACAGGGAAAGCATCTTTGGTTTCAATGGTGGCTCCATCAGGATTTGCCACCAGAAGATTTAGATTTAATAAGGCTTATAAGATTAGGATTTTAGTTGCTGTGCCCAGTGATTGAGTTACTATTGTTTCTGAGTTACTAAGTTTATGTTGCGTTTTCCTTCACGCGGTGGCTTATTTGGGTTCAAGAGAGGAAGCCATGGCAGCAAATGTGGGTATATTTCTTTTCACTAAAATTTCAATTGTATTCTTTTGGGCAACTTGCTTTATATTTTGACATAATATCACATTATTCATGAATGCATCTCATAAACATAAACAAGTAAAATGTAAACAAAAATGTAAAAAGGAAACATAGTTATCATCTCTTTTCCCACAAAGGCCGCAGTTGCTGCTCCCCTTTGTGCTGCTGGCATCTTGAGAGGCCCATGCAACAAGTGCCTACTGAGCTTTTGCTCCTCTTTGCTCTAGACACTGAAGGCACTGGAAGCATCAAAGCTAAGTCATTGCTCCCTAGGAAACTAACACCCCAGGGCAGTGAATCCAACCACTAGCAAGAAGAAAAACACCCTTGATGGTTCATGACTAGAAGAAACGTAAGGCAAGGAGCTTACATAAATATGTATGTGTGTTTACCCAGCTCTAAGGAGAAAACCTTGAAGTCCATACACAGGAAACGGGCTGTAGCATATAAGATTTCTAGGAGAAAACTACCCACATGGCTCTTCTCCAAAATCCCAGATATGCATGGCAATCCTTACGCCAGTCAGTTTAAAAATAAGAAGGTATGGTTTGTGACCTCAAATTTATAATCAAAATCCATTGGGATACATAGTTTACAAAGATCCATTCATTTTAGCTTATAACATTTTTATTTAACTATTGTTTTTATTTTTTGAGATTATAATATTGATGAATCACTTCCCTCCAAATCCACTCATGTCGACCCCTCCCCCTTGGCCCTACTCACTTTCAAATTCATGTTGTTACAAGTGTGTGTGTGTTCCTAAGTGTATAAACAAAACCTTTCTACCATATAATGTTTCTTATACATTTTCAGGAGTGACCATTTTGTATTGGGTAACCACTTGGTGTGCTCTTTCCTAGGAAAGACTATTTCTCCTACTTCCATCATCCCTTAGTTGTTTGTAGCTCTTTGTCTTGGTTGAGAGCCTTGTGAGTTCTCTTCTTTCCACTTTAGCATGTGTATTGTCGTGCTCACAGCATGTCACCCTGTTCAGGACATGGTTAGGCAGTCATGTTTGTGAGACTTCATAAATGCAGCTTCTGATGTTTCTGGGAGACACAATCTCACAACAAAGTTCCTTTTCTTCTGGGTCTCACAATCTCCTTGCTCCCTCTTCCTCAGTGATCCCTGAGCCCTAGATGTAGGAATTGTGTTGTTGATATAGCAGTTGGAACTGGCTTCCTGGTTCTCTGTGATGTTTTTCTGGGTATTGCAAAGAGGCTTTGTCTTGATGAGGGTGAAGACTACACATAACCATGAGTAAATATGAGGAAAAATATTTGGGAATGTAGCTAGTGATCATACTGGCTTAGTAAAGAGTAATCGTACATTCTCCTTCAAGATCCATAACTTGACTCACCCTAGGCTAGGTGTTCAGTACCAGGATCATCTCCCTATTCCTGAGCAATTGGCCTTAAATTCAATTAAAGAACTGTTGATTTATCATTCAAAAAAGGTCTCTTGGTGGTGAGACTATTTCTATGACTTGGTGGTTCTAGGTTGTACTTTTTTTGGAAAGAAGGAAGAAGCCATGGAATCTTTACTTTATCGCCCCATAAAGACACAAAACAGGAACATGGACTCTGGTTAATCTGCCTCTGAGTTTTAAGATGCACAAGGCAGTGGTTTCGACTGTGCAATTTAGGGAGTTCCAGAGAATCCAATAGATGCAAGTCAGCTATTGTGGCAGAAGGGTCTCCATGCTTCCAAGACTATTTGTTTTTAATAATTCTTTACTACAAAATAATTTTTATACATTCTTCCTTCCTATAAAAATTCTGTGAAATGATATAGAACAAATAGGACAGTTAGATGCCTTTATGGGTCAGTTTTTCATATATAATTTAGGAATTTCTCAAGATTGTTCATTGTATATGAATGTTCCTTCCTCTAAGCTTGGAGAGAAAGAAAGAAAGAGAGAGGGCGAGGATGAGGGCGAGAGAGAGGGAGGGGGAGGGGGAAGGAGAGGAAGAGGCATAGAGAACATGAGTACATTTGTACTTGTGAAGCAGGAGCAGCTAATTTTGGCCCCTTAGCTTGTTCCTGGAGCCCCTACCATCATTAGGTGCTAGGGTAGTGCCTGGCACTTTACTGATTGGCATTTTTGTCATTGTTTTTTCTTTCCTTTTTAAAGACGGGAAATCTTTCCTTCTAGTTTCTTTCTTTCCTTCTTTCTTTCTTTCTTTCTTTCTTTTTTTTTTTTTTTTTTTTTTTTTTTTTTTTTTAGGTTTTTCGAGACAGGGTCTCTCTGTGTGGCCCTGGCTGTCCTGGAACTCACTCTGTAGACCAGGCTGGCCTCAAACTCAGAAATCTGCCTGCCTCTGCCCTCCCAAGTGCTGGATTAAAGGCATCTGCCACCACTGCCCAGGGTCATTGTTTATTTTAAAACCTTTAGTGATACATATTCGTGCTTCCTGTCCTGATGTTGTGGAATGTTTTCCAGTCCCAGTATGTGTATTGGGTCAATGTGATATGTCTTCTCTCTGTGCACATAGCAGCACCACTTTTCTGACAATAAACATATGCTCAGTGCAACTCACCTGCATTCACAGGCACAGTATTGGGCAAGCCTGAGCCAAGTAGCTCTTGTAAGAGAGTCGATCAGTATCCAGCATGGTGGCGAGCATGTCTCTGCACAGACTTGAGTCCTAAAAACAGTGTCAGGGAGAAGATCTTACAGAGGCAGAGAGGGGAGGGAAATGGTATCTGAAAGAGGGGATGTTTACAAACGAAGCAGGATGGCATCCGGAGGTCCAGGGGAAGATGAGGTGTCATCTGGAAAAGGCTGACTCTGATGTAAGTGAAACTATGTGATCTTAGAGAGGGATGCAGATGCCACATGCCGAAGAACTTCACTTTCAGCTGAATTATATGGTACTTGAAAAAATGATGCCTGAACCTTAGGTTCATAAAAGCAATATGTGCAGTAATATGTGCAGATTGTAGGATCCATGGCCCTGCAGCTTTGGGTCTTAGACAAAGTTCTGCCCTGCTATTGTACATTGTTACAGCACTTTAATGGTTATTAAAATATTGTGTGACCTGGTAAAAGTGAAGAGTTATAACAGAATAAAATCTGACATCCTCCTTATTTATACACATATATATGCACATGAACACACAAATACCTACCTTCATGTAAATGTATATATGCATATATACATACAGATATATGTATTTATATACTTGTATATATCATGGACACACTCATGTACAGGTACATACATGTTCATAAAATCATGGACCCATAAAATATATCCCACATATACACATTCATATACAATTTTACAGCACACACATGTGCACATAAGTATCTACCTGCATATACACAGATACATATATACATATATGCATATATATATATATAAATGTGTACACCCATGCACAGCCATATATATGTACATAAATACATGGGTGCTCATAAAATATACCCCACATATATACATTCATATAGTGTTTCACAGTATACACACACACACACACACACACACACACACAGAGAAATGTGCATAGGCTTTATGTCCCCTGTGAAAACAGCTTGATCCTGACAGTGCGGAATTTGTGTTCCTGTGGTGCAGACAGTTCATATTATACTTACTTGCCCGTATCAGGGAAGAACAGACATTTCATTAGACATCTTATGAGAATTATTTCATAAACATTCAACATCAAACATATGAAGGGCTTGCTTAGTATTAGTTCTATGTGGCACTGCAGCAGATAAAGCTGACAGTAATCTGCACTGATTAAAAACAAAGACTTTGGAAAACACCAACATATTTTAGCAATAAGCTCCAATTGTACCAATGAACTCGGCTGACATCAGCTGACTCTCAGATTCTTCCAGCCTTTGTGGTCTAGAGTTTTAGCTTCCAGTTTCTTTTAAAGGCTGAAGTCTACAAATGAGGCAGAGGTGTCAGGAGGAAAGAGATTCCCTGCCTATCTTTGAGCCTCTACGTAGTATTGTTCTTCTGCATAGGTAGCAGCATTTATAATTGTAAAAAGCGTTTTCCCAGGGAAGAGGTCATCATTTTCCCTGATATGAGTCGGGCAAAGCACTCTGATAACCATCATGCCTGTGGAGGCCTTTAATATTTAATGCTGAGATCATAGAGGTGTTGGCCTCAGAGAGAGCAGTAAATTATAAAAAACACCCAGAAGCTCATGTCAAATGAATCAGAACAATGGATTTTCCTCTCAAACATGAGCTTGCCATGGGAAGTGTTTTAATATGTCAGAGACAGGGCCAAGAATCTTAGCTTTAGGAGAATGAATCGTGGAAGACAAATTGCAGGATGCCGCACAATTTATGAAGAATATAAAAGGTAACTTGTGGGGGGCGGTGGGGAAGTGAGGTGACTTGTTGAAATATGGTGAAGGATGCTGATGTGTATTCCAGGAAAACCATGAAGGAAGCCGAGACTGACCCACACCTTAGAGGAAGTCCCTCCAAAGACCAAAAATTAAGTACACATGGTATTTCTGTGACATCTCTTCATTACAGTTTAACATTAAGTCTGTCAGCCCTCTTACCAAGAGATGAGCCTTCCACAGTTTGTTGTTAGCCCCATTCTGCTAGGATGAGCCAGACCAATGGGCTAGGACTGGAGCCTTTGACTGCTTGTGTCTCCGTGAAACTCAAGGCAACTTTGTAATATACTCTTCTGGATGGAGCGAAGAGCCAAATACTAACAGAATAAAGCATGAAAAATAACAAGACCTCCTGAGGACAAGACAGTTATACAGCAACTGACTAGGAGTGGATTTATTATTGTCCTCAAGGTGCAATAAGAAGTAATTTGTCAGTCATGGGCAGAATGAAGTTGGGCATTATGGAAAGCAATTGTAGACATCTATCTTATCTTTCCTTTAGTTGAGAAAATGAATCATGACAGCATCTTCCTATTCATCATATTTTGTAAACAGGTTGCTTATTAATATTGTCTAGAGTTTTCTTACTGAGTTTTCAATACAATACTTGGGAAGAGATGATTATGTTAAATATTAATTTTCTAAGATCCATTCTATCAATGTTTTCTCTCTTGTGTAGGTTTTATGTATTCTGCCATATTAAATCATAAACAATGATTCTGCCCACACACACTCACAAGCAGTCTGTTTTTCTAAATCTCAAGATTAAATGATTTTCTTTTAAAGATGGAAACCTGGGAACCCCAGGGTACCAAAAGGGAAAGAATTGTCTAGGACCAGATAAAATCCTAACAACACAACGAGAACAAATGTACAAACATAACCTAAGCACTAATCTACCTTGGTTACCTATCTCTTGCTGGTTATTATAGTATCACTAATTTTTATTTACTTCACTTTCATATTTGAAGGCTAATAGATCATTCTTTTCTCTTATAAGAATGGCCTGACAAGAGGGAGCTGACAGGAGGAAGAGCTGTAAAATACAAAATGCCACACATCATGCTGGGGGTAGCATATTGTTTTGTGTGTATTTCCTCGATCTAAACATAGAGTATGAAGATATGGATCTTATCTCTCACCATTCCCTGTCTCTCTGGCATATCCCAGGCTGCTGATCACCAGCTTCCCTGGCAAGGACTTTCTGCGAAAGAAGCAAGGCATGAAACACCACAGAGTGTAGTACTCAGGCGAGTTGTCAGAGAATGCAGTTAAGCAAGAGAAAAGACCAAGTAGCACTTAGGAAATGTTTCCTGTTCCTCTCCTACTGTCTTCTCATTTTCTTTGTAAAATACTATGTGGCCATCTCTTTTCTTTGTATGTTACCACCACCATCTTAACCCCAACTTTGTCTTTCTATCCCACAATGCGTGCATAATGCCCAGAGTGATGTTTACAAGAGTCTCGCATCAGCTAAGGTTCTTCCTATCTGTGAATACTAAAAATAAATATACACTTACAATTTTCTCATAATACTTTCCTTGCACAAACAGCTCCTCCCCAGAGTGTTTATTCAGTTACTCTGAATAGTCTCATAATTTGAACTATCCTGCCTCAGAATACATTAGCTGAAGTTGAAGTGTTCTCTGTTATTTGGTGAAGAAATCCATATTATTTGGTGAGAAATTTCCCTTGCAGCTAAGCTTGTCAAGTCCTGCTCCACAGTGAGGTCAGTCTATGATGCCACCCCAGGAGCCACCCCCATCATAATTCTCCCATCATAATTCGCTGTGTCCTGATCATCTTTGAATGGCCTGCTAGTCTCAGCCCTGTTCTTCCCATGCTAGGTGGTCCACACTTATCATCAAATGTAGGCACAGCAATTGCTCTTCTCAAAACTCAGGGTTAAAGTTAGGGTTAGGGTTAGGGTCAGGGTGAGTGTTAGAGTTAGGGTCAGGATCAGCATTAGGGTTAAGTCTTGGGTCCCTGCTACTGTGACATTTCATTCCAACAAGAGTAGCCTTCTCCTAAATCCTAGACTGCCACATCAACCAGGATTCTCAAATTTCTGCCCCTTTAATTACAGTCACCTCCCAGCAGATCTATCTTTATAGCTGGGAACATACTCTTTTAGGTACTGGCTTAAACTTCTATGAAACTTTCACTACTCTAAAGACAAGAGACCACTATGCTTTCATGGTCTACTACAGAGTAGTATTTACTTCTGCATAGCAAACATATCTTATGATCTCTAATGATTTGCTCATGAATTGATCTGCCTGATAGTATAGTCTCCTTTCTCAAAGCTGGCTCTTCATGAACACCAGTGTGCAAGTTTGGGGGAGCTGAAGAGGGGTCTTGTGTAACTTTTCATTTCCAGCATTTAGCTTTGGGACTGCCCACAGTTAGTGTTGAGTTACATGAAACTTAATTGGAGAGTTCAGGCGATCTACTCTTTAGGACTATGTACACCACTGTTATTAATTCATTTGATATTAACTTGCTTTTTTCCAATGCCAACAGCACTAAGTATATTTGTATTTCACCTTTTTCAATTGTTAGTGAAGTAAGAAGCCCTGAATTGTCCCATAGAGTGAGTGAAATGAGGCTGGGTGAAAAGAGAAACATTTACTAGGAAATATCTTATTATTCCTTTTATTAAACACTAAACATTGGTCAAGTGCTTTGAGTAAGACTTGGTAAAATCTTGCCAAGGAAAACAGTACCATGATGTACGATGGCTGAGGTTCAGCACGTTTTAGGAAAAGTAGAATCACTTCCTTCTTATTTAGCAAGTCTGTACAAAGAACTTGAGGCAAGACTGAGGATAGACAAGCAATTATCTGACATTTGGGGAAAATGATACCTCTCTGATAAACTGATCCGGAATGTATCCCTGAGGGAGGAGCAGAGCAGGGGGTGTAAATGAAGGACTGGGGGAAGGAAGCAGAAGTGTCTAAGAGCTGCTCATCTGTGATGAATAAGCACAAGAGATTCCAAAAGTGTGGTCCAGTTGCGGGAGGGGGTTGTGCAATCCTCTTTAGTTCGCTTTTCCCTTTCATGTGTCAGAGCAAAAGAGGAGCTCTGCTGAGCGTGTCCACAAAACTGCCTTAAAAATAACTTGGACTAACATCTTGGGAATGCAAGCACATTAGGAATGAGAAAAGCTTGTTACCGTGAGAGAATAATTTCCATATGAGACACTCAGCTCCCCTCTTCCTGTGGCACTTCAGCCCTCCTTCCAGTGTGCTACCCATTCAGATGTTCTCAGCATCCTCTTCTCTGGAGGAGGGCTTGGTGGTGCTTGCTGGCTCCTCCCATCTACCCCCATAAACCTTCTTATTGGGGAGGGGGTGTTTTAGAAGCATGCTCACAAATCACCACTGTTTGCACTCCACTGCATTTTCTAAGTAGAAAGCATTTAACACAAACCTTTCGTTTTCTGGGCTAATGGTTATTGTGGCAAAACTATATATCCTATAACCTCACAAGTTGAAGAGAGAGGTGAAATGTCAGCATCCATTTTAGAAAATCACAAATTATGATGATTTTTTCTATATTTTAGGAATTAAGTATATAATTTGTTAGAAATTAGCATGAAATATTTAATCCACTGTATAGGAAATAGAAGGAATTAATTGTAAAGGACTGTTTATATTTTTAAAAAGATTTCCATTTGGAGTTTTATATGGAAAAAATCAGCAATACATTCAAACTATGATCTAGTTTTTAAAGTTAAACTCAAAATATAGATTTTTCTTAGTCTTGTGAATTATTTCACATATTCTTCTAAAGAGTTTAGATAATTTACAGTGGATTACAAGACAATAAAATAATATAAGAAAAAATATGTAATAGTGGGTAGAGAAATGGACATATGTGATTGAAAATGTGATTGGTGTTTTCTACCTCAAACTTTTCTCACTCTGAGGACATTATGTCTATGACTCATGTCAAAGCCTCTTCAAGTTCTTCCCAGTTTATTCTATACTAATCAGATTTAATATTAATTCCACATTGATGTGTTAGAATGGCAGGTCGCGTCACAACATACCACAGACTAGGCCCAAACAGTTCCACATGTAAGAGGTTTAATTGAGAGGGAGAGAAGGGGTAGTTGCGCGGAAAGAGAGGAGGGAGAGAGAGAAAAAGATGGAGGAATGTTCCCCGTATATATATGGGTTGTGACGCATGGCCACAGGTAAAGGTGGGAGGTGAGCCCAATAGATTCTGGGAATATGGTGGCTGTTGCCCTGGCAACAGGTCTGTGGACCCATCCATGCATCGCCACAGGCTTTGGATGTCCTGATGCTAACACACCTTATATGTAACATTCATATATTATGTTATAAGGTAGTGACTTAGTTTTTGTTGCCATGACAACAACAACTTGATATGAGAAGATCTTATTTTGGCTTACAGTTCCTGTGGAGATGGACTCCAAGGTGGCTGGAAGTGAAAGCTCGAGTCTGGCTGGCATGTCCCACTGTTACTGCAGTTCAGAAGCAGAGAGCATAGGAGGAGGTGCTACCTCAAAGCCTGTTCCCACACCCATGCTTCCTCCAGCAAGCTTCAGGTCCTAAAGGTTTCCATAACCCTTCCAAGCATTGCCACCATCTATATACATCAAGTGTTCAAGCACATGAACCTACTGGGGACATTCTACAGTCAAACGGACATTGCAAAAAAAAAAAAAAAATGTCACTGGGGCTTTCTAGTCATTTGTCTAACTAAGCACATTTAACTCTTTAGTCAGAGTGAACACTAGGGATTCGGAAACCTGGGAATGTGTTTCATGACTGAGAGATGTTTGTTAACCAACAGCAACACCCTTACCTGTTGCAGCCGCCTGCAGCTACAAACGAACAGATCTTCTGGAAGAGGAGAAGGTGCCTGCGGGAAATTAAGGGAATCAGATGGCGAGAGGAATACATAAAAAAAATTGGTACTGACTGAGGCATGGTTTCTGCTCACAGTCCAAAGTTTATTATCCAACTAAGAAATCAAGCAGGCAGGCAAAACTCCACCCTCAGTCTGCCAGCATCCCGTGGCCAAATTAGCATCTGGATGCTTGGTTGAGAATGCTGGAGAAGCAAATAAGCAGGGCAGGCATTAGCAGGAACCTCAAGGCAGAGAAGTGGCAGAAACAAAAGGACTTTGTTTAAGTCAGGAAGCCTGGTGCCAGGTGGGCCGGCTGCTTGCGGTCAAGGCGAGTTCTGAGTTGGCTTTTGGCTAGGGAGAGGTCACACTTACCTCCTAAACTCCTTACACCACACACATACACACACACACACACACACACACACACACACACACACACACACACACATACACACACACACACACACATACACACACACACACATACACACACCTGAAAATAGAAACCTGAAGATTTGACCTTTAGTACATGTCAGTTTTCAGGTAAACATAGGACATATTCACCTTTGAGTTACATACACTTAGAAAGATTCAATACAAAGACCTTTAGTTGCTGGCTTTCAATAGAACCTGTGTTTTTCCCTTTAGCTATTGTCTCTATGCTCAGGCACTGGGAAAACACTCCATACATGCTGGGAGTTCACTTTCTGTCCTGACTTTCTCACCATCCTGTCCTTGGCTTCAAGAGGCAGATCAGTGAGGACCAGCCAGCATCTCTGTAGTTTCCTGCCTTTTAGTGGACCATGGAAGACCAATGTAAGCATCCTAAGGAGGAAGGGATAAAATGGCTTCAGATAATGTAATGTCTTTTCCCATGATCTCCTCATACGGAATAAGGGGTACTTCCTGGGTTGTGGTAACCCCTGGGTGCATAGCCTTGGCAGTACCCTCACTACCTGTCCATGGCATTATAAACAATATTTTTATTAAGTTCTCTAAGGAAATTCATAGATCAGTTTGTCTGGGCTATTTCCCAGTGGGGGTCTGATATATTCCTAATATCAATGGTTCTGTTCTCTGCACAAAGTGCAGCTCAGAAATGTCTTCTATTCTCCATGTTTGTTATGGGTATTGAACACATCACTTATCCTTTATTTTGAAAGTAGATTTCAAAGCACTTGCTTCAGGAAAACTAAGCAGGATGCTTAAACAAATTAACTTGTGTGTATATACAGCACCTGACACTTAGCAGGGATTTCCATTTAAATAAATTTCATGTTGACTGAAAAGTGTCATTTGCCTCTAAAATGCCATTTTCACCTTAGTGCTGTGTGCTCTACCTCTAATGTGCTTCAGCATGACTTGAGCTGCAGTCATGGACTCTAGACTATTTCTAGGTGATGTTTAGGAAATTATCACATTTCTATTCATTGGGTAATATTGAAAATGTGAAGCTTTCTAGCCAGCCAGGGATTGAGATGTTGACAGAACTCTAGTTGGTCTGGGAAGAGTAATAATAGATATTTTTTTTCTACATTTCACTGGGAAAATGCTCCTTTTCTAGAAATAGCACAGATAGTTAATTTTGCTCAATGAATTATTATCCCATGTTTTATTAAGAAAGAAAACAAACACAAATGGAAACATGACTGTGCTAGAAATTATGTCTGTCTTTTTTTAGAATCCTATTTTTATATTCAGCCTTTAATCCTCTGTGCTATCACCAAACAATAATGATGATCTACAAGTGCTGAGTTTAATTAAATATGTGTGATACATATGTCATCAGACAATGACTCGTCCCTAGATGCTATATTGTATACAGAAGTATACAGCTTGGCTTAAGTGTTGTTTGAATTTTTTAAATTCTGTGATTTTTAAGGAGCCTTCCAATGCATGTACTGGAAGACTTGACTAAGAGGGCATCTCTTTTTGTCCCAGTCATTGCTTGTGGGATGCAGACAGCAGTGACTATTTGAAGATATTGTGAAGTTGGCATATTACAAAAAAAAAAAAAAGGAAAGGCAGAGGAATTGTGAGAAAAATGTGAGCTGCACAAAGCTAAAGTAGCACAGGTCACATAAAGATACATTTAAAATAGCACACCTCACATAAAGATACATTTAGAATAGCACGTATCACATAAAGATACATTTTAAAGAACCATGTACAAAGTCAACACCACCCTGAGCATCTAGATGCTTCTTTTTAATCATGTTATACAACAAAAGGAATGAGAACTCTCTGAAGCTTCTATTTAGTACTAAGTCAAGACAAGCAGGAAGATTAGCCTGGATCACTTTATAGTGACAGAGGTAAGAAAGTGCTACTTAGGGACAGACACACACACTCTCTCATATACACATGGGGACAAACACTCACACATACACACTAACACACACACTCACACATTAACACACAGAGAGACTCACACACACTAACACACAGAATCACACACATTCACATACACATGTACACACACACCTTCTCTCACACACACTCACACACAGAGAGACTCATATACACATTCTCACATACATATACACACACAGACAAACACATATTCACACACACACTTGTACACTCACACTCATATTCACACAAACACTCAAGCACACACTCAAACACACACACACATATACACACACTGAAACAACCACAAAAATAATGGGACAAGCAGATAGAGCTCTATAGATGTAGTCAGACAATCTTAATGACAGCAAGATGAGTGTGGGCCTGGAATCTACAAATATCTGTGAGTCATTGTTTATATTAGTAAGTGCCCATTAAATAAAAAATGCTGAGGTTGTACAAATCTATTAAAATAATACCAAACAATTTATATAGATCCTGTATCTGCAAGCAGATTGAACATGGAGGTTCACTCCTTAAATGTGGGCATTAATTAATAACTTCCTTATAAAAAGTAAAGAGGGAAAGGAGGATAAAGAAGTTCAGATGGTGAGAACCTAATAAATACTCAGGCAAGAAGTCAAAATTAATATTAGCAGAAGTAGGTCGTGTTGACAGCGTATCATCAACATGAATGATGAGGAGGGATGTCCCTCTGTAGACGTCCTTCTCCCAATCCATCATTCCAACCTAATCAAGAGACCAGCATCAGACAACTTCTGAGGGACAGTCTGTGTTATCTCAAAATGCTCATCATAACCAATAATAGTTTAAGGACTCGGCAATGCAGAGGAGCCAAGTTAGACAAGATGGCAGTGTGGTGCAGCTGTCTAGGGGAAAGCTTGGAACAGAAGATGAAACAAAACCCTGGACATTTGAAAGGAGTGTGGGCTTTAGTGTAATAAACAGAAGAGTGCTGACATTAATCAAACAGCTATAATTCATGCATCATACTACTGTACCACTCATCTGAGATGCTAATAATAGCGGCTAAGGGGATGGTAGTGGGAGACATGCTCACTGCAAAAGCTTGAGCATCTGAGGTTGGAGCCTCAGAACCTAAAAAAATTCTGAGTATGGTGGTATGTATGTATAATCCAAGAACTGGACTGGGAGTCAAGAAGGTCCTGGGGGCTCACTGGCAAGCCAGTATAACCCAAATGGGAGCTCCAGATTCACTGAGATATCCAGGCTCATGAAGGAAGTTGGAGAGAGATAGAGGAAGACATAGTATGAACCTCTGGATTAAAAAGAATTATGCATGGACACACCCACACACATCAAAGATAAGAGAAACAAATTGTAGTTATATGGGACACTCTATATACATTTCTTATTTTCATAGTTCTAAAACTATCTGAAAATAAGTTTGTATTTTAAAAATTAGCCATAATCCTATCACTCTAAAAATCATTAGCATTATTGCATGCATATTCATCTTCTAAGCATCACTGGAGTACTTTCCCTTGATGCAATACAGATCACATGTCTTTTTCTTTCCAAGGCTGTTAGTATTGCATCTATCAAAAAATGAGATCCTCTGGCCACAGTGCTCAAAATAACACGGGTTACTGTTCCCAACTCAAAGAGCCCACAGGTGAACTCATTGCTTTCACCACGTTCATCCCGTGACGTTCAAGTTAATGCCTGAGTGATACTTATTGCTCATGGGACTTCCTGGGGCCTCCCCATGAAGGAAGAGGGCAGAGGGCAACAGCCTCCACACCTCTTGCCATTTCACTACCCTGACTTCCCCATTGTAGCAGGCACCTCTAGGGTCTTTTGAAGAGGTCCCCAAAGAAGTCGAGTTGGAAATCATACTGGATGTTTTGGCATCGAAAACTGTCACTCTTTTTCTCTGTTCTTCCTAGCAATCTTTGCAGACAATTTGGTTTTCAATGATTGGCATCGGTTAACTCCCAGAAATCACTATCAGAGGATGTTCCATGTGCATCTGACAGAGTCTCTTACAGTCACTTAATTCCCTCCAAGTTACCTCAGTCTGTTTTGGGGGTTCAGAGCTGGTGTCAGGCAGTTGAAATTTTCTGTTTAGAAGCTTACTCAGTTTATATCTACCCAAAGAACAGAATACTGGAGACCGTTTACATTTTTTGTTTCTTTATTATGTGTGTATGGGTAGTATATGTATGTATATACATGTTTATGTGTGTGTGCACATAGATATGCACATATGAAGGCTAGAAGTCCATGTGGAGTGAATTCCTTTGTGACTCTCCACTTACCTTTGGAAAGAGTGCCTAACTAAAACTGGAGCTCATTGACTGGTGAAACTGGTTAAAGAGCAAGGCCCAGGGATCCTTCTGTTTCCATTCACCTCATTTAGTGAGGGTCAACAGATGAACACCATCAGGCCAATGTTCTCTGTGTGTGGTGCAGATCTGAACTCTGGTCCTCATGCGTGTGCAATAAGTATATTATCTACCAAGCCATCTGTCCAGTTCCTGGAGCATGTGTGTTTGTTTGTTTGCTTGCTTGCTTTAATAACAACTGAAACAAATGAAAACTCTCATTTTTTTCCAAGGAATTTCCATAATCATTTTATTTCTTTAAATATCAATATAAGCATTGTACTATTGTCACCAATTGCAATGAACCTCTGAAAACTTTGTTCCTGAACCTGAAGTTAAGACAAGCACCAGAGAAGTGGGAATTTCATTAAAATTGAAGATAGATCAACCGTAGTTTGAATTTTTGAGAGCAAGCTTGAAGGCTAACTTATTACACCTGATTAAAAATGAGGAGCCATGCCCTCCTGTGCCCTCTGGACTGGAGTGCATGCTCTAGTCAAGGCTGTACCATTGTGCCATTGATTAATGGCTCAACAATTGAGCCTTAATGTCATGGTCTGTAAAGTGGGCATGGAATATACCTGCTTGAGATGCTGTGTAGATTGAGGTTATGCATATAAAGGCTACAGAATGGTCCAAGGCACAGAAATTTCATACATGTCAGCTGTTTGTACCATTAGCACAGTACCCGCTGGTACATGAGAGCAATGAGCTTTCCTCAGTCATACAGCAGCATGCAGAGCACATGATTTACGTGACATATCTGTGTTTTCTTTCAAAGGTGGAATTTAAATAGCAGGAGCCAGCCATTTGATATGGAAATAAACTACTCCCCGTGTCCTGAGTTGTGGATTCTGCTCTGTAGAAAGAGCTGGGTGCTCAGCAGTGTGCCGCCGCATTACCTCAGTGCACACTCTGCTTTGTGCTCCTGGCTATGTGTGGCAGCTTGCTACTCCCACTACTCAGTTAACGGGTTGACTGATTCAGAATCAAAGATTACTTGGGACTTATTCGTCTATTAATTCACCTGTTTGGCTGTGGATTTGTGATTATTTGGAGGTTTCATATGTTCTATGCATGGGAACAAATGCCTGTAATTCTTACTTTGTGTTCTGCACTTAATTATAAATCCACTCATAAACCAGATCTAAATAGTATAGGCATATGATCCCAGCTAGTTGGAAGACTAAGGTAGGAGGATCTTGATTTCAACTCTACCCTGGGCAGCTTAGCAAACCCCTTTTCAAAAGTGCACACATACGTGTGTGTGTGTGTGTGTGTGTGTGTGTGTTTGTACGTGTGGCCTGTGTGTGCACCATGTGTGTGCATGTGTCTTTGTGTATGCATGTGTGTTTGCATGGTGTATATATATGAACATGTGTATATGTGTGTGCACACACACATGCCTCTGTGTGTGTGTGTGCTTATGCGATTCTTATTTAGATTTAATAAGAGCTTTATGTGTTTTTTCTTTGATATCAGGTATGTACCAAGGAAATATTTTTCAGCCACATCAGAAGAGGGAATCTGGGGCAGGTCCTTTGTTGTGAAGGTGCCCGTGGTCTGTGCTCTGCTGTTTCATGAGCTGCCTTCACATTTCCTTGCACTGAGTGAGCGGTGCCTCATAAAGGGTGTGGTTGTTCTCCTGTTTGCTGGGCAGGGTGGTGCTGAGATAAGAGACAAGATAAGCAGGTAAAGATGAGATTACATACTCCTGCCTGTTCTTTCTCTACTTTGCCTGGAGACTTCTCAGATAATTCTGGTTGGGAGGGAGAGTATTGATTTTCTCCCCTGTTTTAGAAAATGTATATAAATCCATTGTATGATCTTGGAATTTTCACCTCTAGAAATGTTTTATGTTACTGTTTACTGGTAAGAGTGGGCTCCAGTTTACACCATCTAAGATTCTCATTTAGTACAGCATCATGGATTAAAATTAAATAATTTTATAATCAGTAAGGAATGTATGGATGTTGGAAAATGAGAAAACTCAGAAATGTAACTGATTTGTTGTTTATAAAATTCCCATGTGTCATCCTTCATACTGGAATTAGCTGCATACACTTTGACCATTTCAAAAAGGAAAAAATTTCAACCTTATCTTGAATACCAAGATGCCCATGACACACAGCTCACCTGTTCTGGAGGAATGTACTAGGACAGGTAAGCTGGAACACAGAGAGGATGACTAAAAGAAGGAATTGTCTAAGCACACTAGCTCAGCTCCCTGAGAGCCTTTCATGTATCCCAGGCAACTGCGTAGCTATAAGCTTAAGCTTTGTTTGTTTCATAATTATCTTTCCTCTTGGGAGCAAAGCAATTAGGCACCTTGACCTTTCCTTACCCTGACAATGAGGCACAAATATTTCCTATGGATTCTCGCCATCTCTTAATTGTTGGATGGCATTAAAACACTAATATACAGATGAGAAGAAATCACTTTTATTAAAAAATAATGAATATAGCCAATATGCTTAAAAGTCTGTTCTCTGAACTTGACAAGTAACTTGAGTCCAGTGTGCACATGTAAGTCTAAACTGCCAGGTGGCCCACGGGAAGAACAATGGAAATATGTATGGATTATTTACTCATGCATGTCAGACACAGTGAATAGACATCTGGTTTTCTCTAACATAACATTCTAGATTAGTGACTTTAAGCTTTTGACCTTTTCATCTTTCACAAGTGCTTCTGAACTTCTCAAGTGTCATGTTCCATTAGGGAGAAACAATCAGCATGTCAATATAGGAATCCCTCAGAATCGTAAATCATATCAAAAACAAATGAACAAATAGAATTGAACAATTAAAATGAGACGTTTTGAGATATTGTTGACTCAGGACTTCAAAGAATCCTGTGTGTGACATTGTGTCATGCACAAGATATCCTAAGAACTTAACAGTGCACCTGCCACTTGCTGGTATGAATGGATGGGCCTGCCATGTGGGCTCCAAAATTAGACAGACAGCAAACTCTGCAGCCTGCTGCTTCCTGTACCAAATCTGAGTCAATAACAGCAGTTTTTGACTTCACCTCCCTCTCCTGTAAGCAGGATCACTTAGAATTCCTGTAAGCATAACCCATATAAAATCACCACCTAACAAATTATGGCCAGCCACTTGAAAAACTGTTAATTCACCTCTTTCTATTTAAAGTTCTTTTCCATGTTTCTTTTCCACTTAGTCAACAAATGCTTCAGATAATCTCCCTTGTACCAAGGTTACAGTGCAATACGGATGATTGACAAGGCCCAAGTCAGGGTGCCCCTGGGAGCTCATGTAGAAGGGTAGGTCAGGATGACCAACCCGAGTAACATGATGAGGGCAGCCGCAGCACGTCCAGAGTGTTCAGGATGAGCAGGCCGCTGCATGACCACAGGCTGCCTTTATTCTCTAGCCTTCATTTCAATAGCCATCACTTCCTATATTACTACAGTGGAATCGCCTTGGTTTTCTGTTCTCTGGCCTGTCCAGAACTCCTTCAGTCCTCCACAAAAGTGTGCATCTGTTCACACTTGTCCATGC
Organism: Mastomys coucha; assembly: GCF_008632895.1. Lineage (NCBI taxonomy): Eukaryota > Metazoa > Chordata > Mammalia > Rodentia > Muridae > Mastomys > Mastomys coucha. The sequence continues at coordinate 95,184,525 of NW_022196905.1, forward strand.
AGGCCAATAAGGATCAGATTGATGGCTTCCCAGCATTTATGGCTATGCTTCCTCATGATGGCTGAGTGTTCAGTCCTAAGGAAAGCATGCATCTGCCCCCATCAAGGCCAGGGGGACATTGCAGACGATGGCGTGGGAAGAATGTAAGAGCCCGTGGGCAGAGAGGAGAACTGTGACGTGTACTCTTCTAGACAAGACACAACTGTCACACTCATGAGCTCATAGCTGCCTGGGAACAAATGGCCAAACAAGAGGGAGGAGCTCCCTGAGAAGCTGTAGGCAGTTAATTGTGGCTGGAGGAGCAGGAGCCATGTTCCTGGGTAGCATAGACAGTGCTAAGTTGCCACAGTGGCCGTAGCAAATGCTCTCCTACCTGAGCACATGCAAGAACCCTAGTTAAATGCAGTGGGTCACAACAACAACAACAACAACCAAAGGACTGTCAGGAGAAAGGGTGGGAGCAGAACAATGAGAAATGGAAGAAGAGGGTTAGAGCTTGGCAGGAGTTGTGGGGTATAAAAGAGGACAGTGAGGTAAGTATCAATAAATTTTTATGTGCGTATTTGTGCTTGACACCTTAAAAAGAAAATGTTTGGGTTGTACCATAGTGTGTAGAGTTTTTCATGGCGTGTAGTTACTACACCTCAATAAAAATTTCAGAAAGACTATAAGCACAGCACTTTAATGAAGCCACAATATGGGTGTGTATACATACATTGTAGAAAGTAGAGCTTCCAAAATTTGGAATGTAAAGGTTGATTAATTAACAGCCAATCCATTTTCATTGTCTTTAAGATAGTCAAGACCCTTCTTAACATGCAATGGTAATTAGGACTCATTAATAAGTAGAACTCGGTGCAAGCTCGAACAACACTTTGAGTGAATGTTTTGGTTTTGTCCTTAGCCATATGTTGGAAGAAGGGATGTAGGCTTGTGTCACGGGCGTGACAGGCTTGTCCTTCATGAGTTGTGAAATACACTTCTTCCATGGTCAATGTTGAACACATTTGTTATAACATCTTATTATTCTTGAGGAGCTAGCAGTGGCATCCCTTAAGAGGTTAATGAAACAGCTATTCTCACGTGTTTGCCTGTATCTCCCTTTTAACTTTTCTATCACACTGTGTCTGTTTTCTCTGAAACCTTGAGTTTTTCTTCTCAGGCCAAATTGCATGATTAAGATGTCATCACTGTGAGGACGTTAAAGAACTGTGAGAAAAGCTTGGATTGAGAAACTACAGGGCAGTCAGTCTCCACTGAACAGTTCAGCCACGTATGCTCCCAACTGTTCCAGTGTTTGTGCAAATAGTGCAAATAATGCCTACGGACAAGGAAGTTACAGCTTTATTTTAAGGAAGAATATGGAACATAGATCAATATATATATATTTAAAAATTCAGAGTCTACTAATAAAACGTTTTATTTTGCCTTATAAATAAAACTTTAACATGATGATCTTTTCCATGTATTTCCCTCTTAGTCGCTAAGTCTTCCTCTAGGCATATGTCAGCTGTACTATAGGGGTTGGAAAGTCACTCTTTAGGACTACTGTTGTATTACATACAGTAATATGCAGTTATCTTTTTATGACACATTGACTGTTTTTATATGTCCTAGAAATCACTATCTGTTGTTTATTTATAAAAATACAAGTTATATCACCTATAGAAATGTGACATTGAAGATCACATTCAGGGAATGAACAGTTAATTGTCATATTGAAAATAAAACACATGCTTCTACCATGGAAATTCTCTTCTGTTCTCTCAAAAATATATCATTCCTGAGATGAAATGTGGCTATTTTGTTTATTGTAAAATTAAGGCTATTCTTTCCAATACAAATGTCTACTGCAGTTGAAGTATAATTTGTTTAGTGATGTAAGTAGTGTTTTTGGTAAGACATTAACTAAAATCAAACAAAAACACACACGCTTACCTGATTTGTTGGCATAACGAGTTTCTGAATGTTTCATCTGTTTTGTGACTACCAGCCTTACCATTAAATATAGTGAATGTATTTATTCACATAGAAAATTACACAATAGAGAAAAACTATGCTGTCGAGGAGACTTTTCATGATGCTAGCTCATCTCTGGGGGAAAGTTCCTTTCATCTCTTCATGTGTACACTACTTCACAGACTCATGATAATTTCAAAGCAATATAAAATGGTTGGTCCCATTTTATATTGCTCCTGAGAGTCAGGAGTTACTGGCACGTTTTCCAATCACCAGGCATGTAATTGCTACCAGGGCAAAGAAACCTCTGAGATGAGGTGCCCATGCTGTTCTTAGCACACCAGGATCCTCTGCAGCTTGGATCTCAGTTTTTGACTGTAAGCTGATGCTTCTAATTTTAAATTGGACAAAGCATGGAGGGAGCAACACCATGAGGGAGATCGTCACCTTCCTTGGGTCCTTACCTACAAATGACAGATGCAGGGAATCATTAGTCAGTGATTAATCATGTATGAACAGTGTTCTATCTATTGCATGCCGTCTATCTGGGGATGACAGTGGTCCATCCAGCAAGATTCCATAAACCTGCCGTACTTGATATTCTTCAACCAGGTTGATCTCTTAGCTCAAGACAGTGTCCTAAGGGAGATTTTTACATGAAATCTTGACCCTTGTGAAAGAATTAAGATGTAGAGGAGGCTCCTTTGGGGTCTGTATTTGATGAAGTTCTTGGTTATTTCATAGGTTATTTCATACTAGATAACCTTCCTGAGCCAATGATTAGGTTACTCTTGGCAAAGGCATGTGCTGCCTCTGGGTAGACTCAGGCTCCAAGTCTTCATTGCCACATGTGCGACTTAAGGGAGAACATTTAAATTTGTTGATTCTCAGTCTTCTTTAAAATAAGTATGCCTCACTATTTCCTTCCTCATTGTGAGAAGCAGAGGACACAGCACGTGAAGATTCAGTCTCTAGGATCCGTGTGAGCAATTAGTTTCCCCACTTTTGCTCCTTCCCGCAGCCCTTGATAATCTGAGCGAAATCTTAGAAGTGAGGAGCTCCTCCCGCCTGGTTAGTAACCTGTTATCTGCTAGTGAGCCCTTGTCAGTCCTTCGCTAGTTCATCAAACCTTTTCTTTTCTAAATTATCATGTGTAAGATGAAGGGCCTGAACAAATGATATCTGCAGTTTCATTTCAACTTTTAAAAAACTTATAAAAAATTATATAGAAATATTTGATCCAAAAGAACAAAAGCAAGCAAAACAATGGAAACTTAAATAGGAAACATTTAATTCAAGGCACTTGAAATATATCTTACAGTTTATACTTCAATAAATATACCAGGTACCAGGTGCTCTAGGACTGGTTATATTAAAAATAAAGAAGATACATCATTATCTACATTAGAGTTTGACCTTGGTTTCTGTCAGTGTCTAGCACAAATGTGGGAAAGAGGTGGCAATGGCTTTAAGACATGATATTACTCATGTGATAACTAAGCTCATGGAAGGCCAGGAGGCACCAGCAGCTAGTGAGTTCAATTGCAACACCTTGTTGTCAATAGACTCATTTCTCAAGAGTTCTTCATTGATGTCCATTATGTAGCAGCAGAAAATATAAAGGAACAAGGATGGCATCACTGTCTGTCTGTCCAGGCACAATGATCAGATTGAAAACCTAGAAAAAGGTATACTCTTTAGCCAGTCAAACAGGGTCTAACAAAAAGCAACCTCAGCCCAGAACAGATCAGTGACCAGAATGCTGTGTAAGACACACCCTGCATTGTCCAGTACACAAGTTAACATGGTATCACCCTGCATTGTCCAGTACACAAATGAACACAGAATTCTGTCATTTGGAAGAGTGGGGAGGGATTTTCTGGCTTGTCACGGACTGATGAGAAGGGCAGTGTAGGTGATAAATGGTTTCTGTGCAGGATTTGGATGCTCTGAGTCAACCATATCAGCAGGGACAGTCCCAGGAGCAAGGACATTAGAGGACAGGACAATGGAGGGCTGTCACCTGTGCTCTCGCATGCTTACTTGGGAAGAATGATCCTAGAAGTCTCCATACAGAGAGGGATTTAGTTATGGCCATTAGAAATCTGCGAGAACAATGCCAAGGTATACAAATGTGGCACCTGGCAGAACAGGATTGTCAACAAGGCTGAATAGATGAGGAAATTTTGTATTTATTTTTCTGGTTTTCAACCCTGGCTGAATTTTAGAATCATTAGATTAGCCATGTTGCTTATTAAGTGTCTTATAATATTGCTTTTCTCTTTCCTTGGAGATTCTGATATATAAAAGGGGCTGAGAGGCTGAAAAGGCATGGTCATAGGAGACACTCTTGAGTATTGAAAAAGTTGGGAGCCACGAGGCAAAGACTGAAAAGTCTCTCCGTGGCAGGAGAACATTGTGGCTTGGTGCAGGCACCTGGTGCTTGCTCTGGGGTGTTGTGCCTGGGGAAAGAAGATTAATGGGTTACCATGCACAGAGGCCCCCTGCCATAGCTTTGAGAAACCAGTGCAGTTAGGAGAAACGTGGAGATACTAAGGTCTGGGAGACCAAAGTGATGACTGTTTCTAGAGAAATAATTCACTGATACAGTGAAAAATCCAAACACAGAAGTAGAACGTGTCCACTGTCGCACACTCTGGAAAGCCTGTGCATTTTGATATTATATGATTGATTATGTTGAAGGCCCCTGTGGAGGTTTTCTGAAATGCTGACACTTTTTCATACATGCTTACTAAGCATCCTATATCTCAATTTATATGTAAAGTAGTGATTTCAATCCCCAAAGCCCCACTCCCACCCCTACAGCGTTTTGAAGACAATGCATGGAACTGTTGATGGTATCTGTTCTCACCATCAGTGAACAGCCAGCAGTATATCTTGTGTAAGAACACATAAGTGAAACTGTAATCAGTAGCAAGCTTTAAAATAAAGATTCATTGACATCCTTAGCTGGCCTAGTCAAACCTCACGAATGGAAATCCCATTTTATTTCTGTTAAGACATTTTGCTTAAATTTTTGACAAATCTCTTCTAGGCACCATCTGATCTTAGAAGATGCCAGTTCGTTTTAGACTTAAAAAAAAAAAAACCTGAAAAGTTAATGAGGGAAAACAAAGTAAAGCAAAACAAAGTGTGTTAGGGACTCAGACTTAAAAGACCACTGGGACAGTAAACCACTTCAAAGTCCGACCTAATCTTCCCCTTGAGTTCTTTGTTGTAAGTGGACAAAGGGGTGAGATTTCTTCCCCTGGTAATCCGTTTCTGTCAAGACTAGCTTTCTACACATTTGTTAAGGGGGAGTTAGAAAGGCATTATGTGTGGCCACTCATCTCTCACCCTAGCTGATAAAAGGAGAGATGAGCAAGAAGCTCGAAAAGGCTTTCCTCCAGTGCTCTCTCTCTAAGCTCACTTCCACAGTGTGTCTCTAAACACACCTGAGGATGAAGGAGGACTGAGGCTGGGACCATCGGGAAGAATGTTTGAGTCACTCCCTGCAAGCAGAGAAGGTAAACTGGTTATGTTGTTTCCTTCTTTGTAGAGAGAGTTTATTATTTAAATGAATTGGGGGGGGGCGGAGGAGGGTAGTGTTGAGTATAGGAGAAACTATCACACCAGCTATTCTTTTAAGTCTGTTATTGTCGGTACTAGTACATAGCCTGCATTCACAAGTCAGCTCTGGAAATATAATCTCTAGATTTTTGCCACCTTCTACACATAGTTAGATATGTTGTGAAATAGATCCAAAATTCCTTAAATTGTATCAGTTCTTGGGAGTAGATGAGAAGTGGCGAGGCTTGAAGTCATTTCCCTACTTAATGTACCTGTCCTTTCTCAGTGTCCTGATTCACTACTATTATCTTTTTAGCTAATACATCTTGAGTTCCTTGTGATCCTTGTTGAGTTTTATGTCTGTGAATAGTATCTCGATTCTAAGATTGTGTCTTGAAGTTGAGCACTGTATGACCCGCTGGTCGGTTAATTTTCTCATCTGCATACTTTAATTTGTGTTATTTGATCCTGGGATCACTCTGTTTATAGCCTTTAAAACAATTTTTTATTTGTAGTTTTAAAAAAACTTTATTTCAAATAGGAGCATTTTTATATACATTTCGATTTTTGTCTCATGTTCTATAGAAGTCTGTAGATAGCTATTAGTTTTTACCCAGCTTGAAGGTTTTATTAATTTCTAAGAGAATAGACTAGTAATTATTTTAGAATCTTCAGGATCACATTCTTTTGAAACTTAACAAAAAGTAACAAAAGCCATGTACATGCTATATAACTTAAAGAGCAAAATAATTAATAGTATTGTGATTTTAATATCTGTACCTCTTGAACTACTTTTAATGAGCTAAGTAAAGCATAGCTGTTTGGAGGGATCCATATTCCTCTGAAGTTGGAGACTATCCCATATACAAAACTAGAAATAAAATGATATATTCCGGGTTGTTTCAGCTGAGTCTATCTGACTCTAAACCTTGTAAATTTATTTTGTAAAGGCAAAGTTAATATGAGTAAACTATGTTGCTTGTTATATATTGATTGCTTTAACTAGCAAGAAAGATTCTGAATGAGTAATATGGTGCCTAGTGTAATATTTCTCCACTCAGAAATTTAAAAGGCCATGCATCTTCAACCTCATTGTGTCATTTGTTCAAGAGTTAGAAAGGAACATAATTTAAAGTCACACCACTGCTCTAGTACTGTGGAAAGTTTTAAAGCATCTCAGGTTCTTGTTTAAAAAAAGAATCTTTAGGATTATATTTACCTTTAATTTAGTAGTGATTGACCTCTGTGTTATTCATTGTCAATGGGCCCAAGGCAACTTTCAGCAAACCATGTGTTGAACAGACGTTTAATGATTGCCCAGTTCTATTATCTCAGAACACAATTTACTCTAGTGTGGTGTTGAACTTCGCTGAATAGTCAAGTTGCCTTTTTACCGAGTGAAATGGTCATTGCAGCCTAGAATCCCCTGCTGTTCCATGCAAAGTGAGGGGTCCTGCACGTGGAGGTTATGATTTGTCCATCACAGAGGCAATAGCAGTTCATTGGCTGTTGGTACTGTCTTTTGCTTCAACCTTGTTTGACTAGCTTTGCCATTACTGCTAACAATGGATTTACCTATATGTTATGTTATATATATATATAGATAGATAGATAGATAGATAGATAGATATTGTTTGTATGAATCTGTACACATCTATAATATAACCAGTATGAGTCAGAAAGGAACAAAAGCAAACTCTGTCAACAACTGATAATTTAACCAAGAAGTCTTTCATGTCCTCCATTTTTATTTAACATGCTTGAAGAAGGCAAACTGCTAAAACCAGATTTGTTTGCTGTGATAATGATAATTGGATATTTTCATTAATATTTTCAGTTTTTTATGTAAAATATACCTTAAAAGGAAACCTTTAATGTTTAATTCAAAAGTACTTAAAATGGTAAGATTCTATAAGTCAAAATTCTGTAAAATTTTTCTAATTCGTGGTTCATTAATTATGTTTTGATTTAATAAGAGTTATTAATCAAATAATAAACATGTATAAATAAAACCTTGATGATATAAATTGAAAAATTATCCTTAAGGCAATAGGGAGGAAGAGAAATAGCAAGAAATGGATTCATCAAGTATGTTGATGCTGCAGGACTTGACCCACCACCAGGACAAGCAATGCAGGCTGCATTTGCATGCACAGCTGCAAACACACAGCAACACACTATAGGTACCTCCACAGATCATCCATCTCCATAAGACAAGAATGCTTCTTGACCAAAGTTGCCCCTTCTTCCTCTGCCAGGTAATATTTCTCAATTCCGGAGCCAACTCCTAGGTAAACAGGACCACTGGAGCCATTGATGACCCCCTCAAGAGTGAGTGAGGTCATATTGATGTACAGCACATTCTTCAAAGGGCTCTGATTGTTTACCTTTTGGAAGGCAAAGATGGTTTTTAACAGTAACCAAGCAAGGAGAGTGTAAAGCATAGATTGCCTTAGCTCTTAAGTCACTGAGAAATATTCAAGCTGATATTCGCAATGAGAGAGTGCCGGGGCGGGGGGAGGGGGTGTGTGAAGGTTATTAAGGAAATCACTGTTTTCTGTGAATCACGTGGGACATTGTGACAGCCATAGTGCTTTATGACAGAGTCTCGCACTTCTCCAGTCCTTTAGAATTCACTTTTATCTGGTGTCAAGGAGCTTATATCATCACTCTATTATCTCCAGACTTTCCTTGACATGAGCTAAGAGTTGCCCCCTGTGCTCTGCCATCCTCCTGGTTTCTTTTACAGGTTTCTTTTTCTACTTCAGGCAGATGTGAGTCTGCTAACTCTGTTTTGTAGTCCTGTTTTATGAAAAGTTATACATCCCATTAATTTTTAAAAGGGCATTTCAAATTATTTTTAAACTTCTATCTTTTAAGTTTGTCCCTCTAAATAGGCCAAATCTCACTATGTTTCACATCATTTTCCTTCTGAGGAATGAATCATTTGAAGCTCTTTGCTGTGTTTGAGTGACTTCTACTTTCCCATCTAGAAGTAATATTTATAGCTTCAGATTTACTTCTATACTATTGATCTCACTGCTCTGAACAGTAATTCCTGCATCAGTCAAAAAACACCATTAACCATAGGCTAGAGAGATGGCTCGTGGGTTGAGTATTTGCTCTAGGCGCCCACATAGCATAGTTACTGTCTGTGACTCTAGTTCCAGGGTATCTCACATCCTTCTCCTCTCTCCTCTGTGCGCTCTCCGGGAACACAGTGCAGGTGAAATGCTCAGAAGCACAAAAGAAAAATAAGTAGATTTTTAAAATTCAACTGTCTGACTTTCACACTTATTTCAAGAGTATGGGTAAGCCAAACCATTCACCCAGGAAAATGGTGATTTTAATTAACAGTGTTGACTCTGTGTGGGTGTAGAGTAATGCCATAGTAGGAGCCTAGCTTTCCTTATTCATTGTGAAATGTGCCCATTGGTAATGACCTTCAAGGTGGGCGACAGAGGTAGGACACTTTTACTTACAAGATGTGTTGTCTGATCATTAAATGCAAATAAGCTTAGTTTTATAAGCCTTCCTAATAGTGAAATTGTAATTAACATTATAATGTACAGGTGAAATAATGCATCTAGGGAAAACACACAATAAAGATGAAATAACAATATGTATTTTTTTTTTAATATGAGACCTGTGGCAATAAATAAAATGAAATGTCCCTCGATGCTTTGTCTGTGGGGTTAGCACAGTGTGAATGGCACCTGTGGTGACTCTGTGTTTGAAATGTCAGTGCTAACCACACACCTTCCTTTTTATACCTGCTTAACTGCGTGTCTGAGGTCTTTACAGAGCAATAATGATGTGATGCCAAAGGAAAACTCACTGTGTCTCATTGACTAAAGTGCTGCACATTCATACTCCCAAAGTTTACCCAGCGATTGAAATGGCCTCTCCCATAAATAATGCTACACTCCTTGTGTTCTTTGAGCCTGGTGGTAGCAAGAGCCTTCTCACCACAGTGTTTCCCACTCCCTCCCTAAATACCTCATTCCTGTGTAAATCATCTGACTCTGGCACAAGCTTGTATTGACCCTCCAAGACTTTTATTGCCATTCTGTTCATTTTATTGCCTCTTCTTTCTTCTTCTTTTATTTTATTCCCAAATCCATGGGCTGAGGCAGGTCAGGAGTCACGCTGTTCATTTTCTAGAGAATGATATACATCTATCGTCTCTTCCCATCACTCTGTAGGGATGCAGAAGAGCAAAGACTCACGGTTAGGAAGCAAGCAATTCACTTTTGCTTTGATTGATGTAAGCTTTGCTGGGCACAGCCAGTGTTTGTTCTCTCAGCTGTCAGCTATCAATGACATTGAATCCTTACCTTTCTATGTGCAGAATAAAGATGGTTAACTATCTGATTACCAGTAATATCCCTAATGGTTTTGTCCTCTGCCCTTCATTTGCATTTTATTTCCCTCATTATGCAAACCCTTACTGAGCCCAAGTATGGCAAAAATTTTGCTCCTGAAGTAGGATACAAAAACTTCGACATCATTCTTCCTGCAATTAAGAACCTGACAACCTGCTAGGAAAGACAGATGTGCAGGCAAAGAATTATAATATTCTGTGAATATGAGAAATGATAGAAGCATGAACAAACTGAGCCACAAAGGGAAGATCAATTAGGTGAGGCTGGACAGGGAGGAAAGTGTGGCACATTTCAAGTTGACCTTTAAGACTAAATAATAAATTTGCAAGGAAAGAAAGAGGTGCCAGAGGGAGCAGGTAAACAAAGCTTATTTAGGCAACTGTATCAGGAATGTTCCAGAAAAATCGGGTTGAGAAACTGAAGTAAGGGCTTGTACGCCTCATGTACTAGACCCCTTTCCCCATGATGGATTGCTATCAGAGCTTTACAGAGAGAAACAGTCAAATCTGATGTTAGAAATATTATTATACATAACATCGTCCTCACAGGGATATTGGTTCATTTGTTGCAAGATCCCTATAGCAGAACAAGCACTCATAAATGTCCCTGAACAAGTATGTAGGCAATTACACGTAGGCAGTGTAGCATTTGTAGAATTGTCGATGGGATAGCCAAGAGATTGTTGTACCAAGTGGGATCATCTGGGAAAGAAGAGTGAGAAGACAGTCAAAGACTTAAAATGGATCCAGTGAAGGAGTTTAGTATTTCTCTTCTTTCCCAGGGAGGCATGAGGGACAGTGGACACTGTATCTTCTTTTGTCAATTCCAAGTAAAGTTGAGTGCTTAGTGAGCTAATTAGTGCTGATGACCAAACTCCACAGTGGTGGTTGCAATATTTAACAAGTAGGAGATAAAGTACAGAATCAGTAAAGGAAAGAAAACAGAGAGTCCATTCACTGGTTAATGGCTGCCTGCCCTTCCAGCTCAGGATGGAGAATTTTGCACTGAGGAGTTTAGAACATGACCTGTGAAAAAGTGGGTTATGGCTTTCTCATGTTAAAAGCATTTATCCTGAAGTAAATCGCCTGCTCCCCTGCCAATGGATCCTTCACGGCAGACATACATGTAAATGAGTGTGGAATTCACCCCATGTGTTGCAGACGATTTTGCTTTTATTTTTGCTCTCTGTAGCTATTGATGCAGAGTTCACTATATCAATTGAGTTTGTGGGAAATATTCTTTTATTTGGAGTATCCTGATACTTAGGCAATCCAACTTTTATCTGCACCATTTTCTAATCTAGAGTTCACTCAAGACACAAAATGGGCAACCTGTATTTTACAACAACTTTGCTTACTTGTGATATGGAAGAAAAGTTAATAAGTAACAAACTAACTTTAAGGTTAGCTGGAGACTAGCAGTATCTTGTAACATTGTGGTATAGTATCTGGGCTGCCTACCTGGCACTATGAGAAACTGAATGCTATTTCCTAACTCTCTCATAGAGACTTGCAGGCAATTCCTCATTCAGAGGTTGGTAATGGGCCTCACACTGTATAATGTGTGGCTAGTTATGGTAATGCCATAATAAACTACTTAAGTATAAAATGAAGTTTCTAGATTCAATGTGTTAATAGTTACAAAACCTGTGTGTGAAATGTGTGTGAAACACATCCTGCACAAACAGCAGAGGTATCCTTAGCCAATACAGCTAAGTGTAGAATACTTGGGGGGGATATTTAGATCTATGTTCTAGTGAAATGACACACAATACATGCTAAATGATTGGGAGTGTGTGTCCTTGATTTCTGATATGTGGGGTCATTCTGCAATATGTCAAGTTAATATTATATTTCTTGTGTGTTTGTTATTTGTATCCTCTAAAAACCTTTAAATTTTTTTTTTAATCTTGCTTGCTTTAATAGATGTGGCTACTCATTTCTCTTGTGGTTATCTTCTACCAAATAAACAGTATTTGTCTCATTTTGAATCCCTCCCTCAATCCATGCTGGGGACTTTAACCTCCCCAAGTCTCTTAAAATGCTGTGGAACTTCTCCATAAAAGCTCATTGGTGAGAATATCCTCAGACAATGCTGGAAGATTTCCATTCTCTATGGCTGGCTTGTATAGCAGAGTGCTCACTCAGCATTTTCATTATTTGGAGAGTGATTGGGTTAAAGCTCTCAGGACCCCAAAGATTTTGTGGCTTTCACTGTCTCTCTCCTCTGCTGTTCTGAATTCAGAGAGTGTGTTCTGCCTGGGAGCCTGATGCTGGACTGCCACTGACTGCCTCTAGAAACTATCAAATGTCACATAGCTGTGTGTCTTGTCTTGTTTCTCAGTTAGACTGGATTACTCTTCTAGAAACCAGGTTTTTTTAGGTTGAGTATTCCTCCAGTAATAATACTTCACACCTTAATTGAAGTTATATCCCAGATTTTAACTTCTGGCTATCTCTCTTGAAATGCCTTTTCGTTGCCTATAGTACCATGGCTTTTTTGTTCTTGGTCAACCAATGTCTGCTTTATTCTCTGAAGAAAAGCTAATGAAAAACCAGAGCTACTCCCAGCTAGCACTGGTTAGACAGGCTCAAGGGATTTTATCCTCCTGGTGTGAACATTTTAGGGAAAGGACAAGCTGGTAAAAAGACACAGGTTTTGCTTGAGTTGACAATAGCACTTTCTTCCTCAGATAACTGGTAGCACCATGCATAAACATAAGTTCACACTCAGATATATGCATTTACATCCATGTAGCAACAAACTTCCTTGATTAAAGAACAAGGTGCCTTGCCTTAGGCTGGAATTGGGATGCCCATTCTCAACAGAGTTAGCACATTATTCATTACTTTAGAAATCAAAAGAAAAGCTGTATTTGGTAAACCATATAAGAAGAATGGCAGGTTGTGAACATGAATAAAGATGGACACTTAAGGCATTAAAAACAGCTGAACTAAGGTAGCCAAGCTGGTGAGCCACTTCTGTAAGAGTCTTTGATGTGTTTATAAAAAGATAAAGAGAAGGGGGATATGTCCTATGGAGGTATAGTCAGGTATGGGGGAAGGAGGTACCTCAGCGAGCCTGTAAGGGACCAGCCACACTATGGTATAGTATAGAATAGAGTGGGGAGTGGAGTTAGAGGGTAATAGAGGTAGAGAAAGGCAGAAAAAGAAAGAGAGAGAGAGAGAGAGAGAGAGAAGTAGAGGCTGGCCATGAACACGTGGAGAGAGAGGGGGAAGTGAAGAGCAAGAGAGAGAGACCAAGGAGGGGGGCAAGCAGCCCCTTTTATAGTGTAGCAAGCCTACCTGGCTGTTGCCAGGTAACTGCAGGGTAGAGCTTAGACAGAATGCTAACAGAAATTAAAGGCACTGATGTATGTACATGTTTCAGATAGCTGAGAGTAGAACTCTCTGAATCCTTCACTTAAAAGTACTTAGCACTGACTGCTCTTCCAGAGGTCCTGAGTTCAATTCCCAGCAACCACATGGTGGCTCACAACCATCTGTAATGAGATCTGATGCCCTTTTCTGGTGTGTCTGAAGACAGCTACAGTATGCTCATATAAATAAAGATAAATACATAATTTTAAAAAAAAGTACTTAGCTAGCCTAGGCTGGCCTTGAATTCATGATCGTCCTGCCTCTGACTCCTCCAGCAGATTCTACTGGCAGGGTTCTCCATGCTAATGAGGTACCAACAGCCCTGGAGGGCTTAGCCAATAAGCTTCCTTTCCGAGACATTCCTCCCTGCAAAAGGTGTTTAGTCTCAAACCCACCCTGAGAAGTGGGGTATGGTTTTATACGTCCACTTTCTGCTATGGCAATAAACTGTTGAGAACCATGAAAAATTACTTAGCGAGGTGACTTCTCTCTGGAAATCAAGATCACAAGCTTATTGGCAATGCATTTCTGTTCCAAAGTTCTCTTTGCTTAGTTTTAGAAATTCTTATCAGTAAAGAAAAAAAAATAAACCATGGTGGGGACAGAATAAAGATCTGTACTAGGAAGGTAACTTGAGACCAATTCATAGAACAAATGGAGCATAAAACTCTCTTGGTAACGAATGCACAGCCTCACTGCTCTTGAGGGAGGGCAAGGGCAGTTAATCAGTGAGAGACTCTGGCTGTGCTGCTGTGGTCAGCAGAGCTTCAGAGGGCTCCACACGTCTGTGTGCACTCCCCAGGAGCTCAGCATGCACTCCCTTTACTCCTCATAGAAACATATCCATTGTGTAGAAATAGAATTACCAAAGGAGATTACTCTAATGTTGTGTAGCAAGACAATGTTCCCTGTAAATAAAAGATATTTGGAGATATTATCTGGACAACTACAAATAAAATTAAGTCTAAGTAAGTCAGACAACAAATGTGTATGTCTGAGTTCTCTCCAATGGTGTTTGAACGACTAGAACATCCCTGAGTATCAATTTTTCCATGTGTGATAAATAATACTATTTAGAAGCAATCCATATTCAAGCTAAAGTGAAAATGGAATGAATCTCAGAAAATAGTTGTGTAATAATTAAGATCCTAATGTTTCAAGTTCTAGATCTACTAAATTCTTGAGTTAAAATACCTGATGTATCAAACAGAGCAGAGCCAAGACAGTGTGTCTATTAAGGTGCTTCAGCCGTCAGCCTGTGGTAATAGTAAAGATTACTGCGTAGAAAGCACTTAGAGTGTCTACAGGGACTCTGGACAACCCCTGCTCAGCTGGGTACATACTCATTCTTAGTATGGAAGGCGTCTCTCCCTGGTCTCAGTGCTTCATCCTCTCAGCTTTGAGACAGGCTGGAGAGCATGTGATAGTGCATTCTCATGCAGCTTGTACAGGAATTGAGTGGCATGGGTGAAGACCTAAGAAATGTGCAGAGTTCTAAGTTGCTCTAGTTTGCAGATTTTGAATACCAATGATTTCTTCATGCAGAAGCATGTCGCCAGTACTGTGAAATTAAGGGATTGTCCTGGGGCTCAACAATGCTGAGACTGGTTCTCCAAGGTATTCATATGAGATTGCCACCAATTAATAATCACCCAACTCAGTGGGAGAGCCTGGATCAGATTGTGTGTGCTGAGGTCTTGGGGCCCATTGGCCACTAGCTCCTTCCAAGCTGTTCATAAACCAGGGTTTATGAGTAGAGTCCATATGTATGGCTTCAGGTCCAGGGATCCATTGGCTCCAACCGTTTTCCTTTTTCCTTCAGGGTTTCTTATGTGCTGGTGTAATTTGGCTCTCTTTTTAAGGCAGTTATAGTGTAGAAAGTTCCCTAGTTTAACGCACTTTCAATCCATTTTCTTTGTTTTTGTTGTTGTTGTTGTTGTTGTTGTTATATTGCTTGTTTGCATTTGTAGGGACAAGAGAAACTCAATGCATACAACCAATTGATTAAAGCCTATGGGGCAAGAGTGGAAGTTCTTCTACTGGTGGCTGCTCAGGCTTTAGAGGAAGGAGGGAGAAGAGAAAGCGAGAGTTAGTAAGAGTCCCCACAGTCTTCAGTGGAAGAGCCAGAATAAGATGAAGTATGAACACCTTTAGTTACCCAGCTTTCTTTAAATACATTCTGAATTATTGACATTCATTTAAAATAATACAAATGGAACAAAGAATAGTCCTGTCCTCCTCGTGGAGAATAGAACAGAACTAATAAATTACTTCACCCCTCTTGTCTCCTCTGTATGGAGATCTCTGAATGGAGATAGAAAACTCACATCTCAGCAGTATAAATGCAAGGAGTAAATAAAGTGTGTAAAATGCCAACCCCAGTCCACAGTGCGTGTGGCTAACTGCAGTGTGCTGTGGCCAACCGCTGCCATGGCCAACCCCAGTCTGCTGTACATGTCCTGTCCTCTTCTCTCCAGTCTCCTTGCACTGTGATGATCCTTCACATATTTCCTTACAAGCAAGGCTCAGGCTCTACTGTCCTCATGCAGCTAGGTTTGCTAAGTAGAGTCTTTTTGTTTCTCTCAGGTAAAGGGCGTCTCTTTAGGATCCAATACTTCTTACTTACTGTCGTACTTCACCACACTTTGGGAAGCCATACTTTCTAACCTGTTTTAAGTCCTAGAAATATTTTTATCAGAACTAAGAATAGTAAATGATTTACCTCTCTGAGTTCTAGAGTCATCAAAGACAATTCTTCCTATCCAACTGCAAATCAACTTCTTGATAAACCTTTGTGTTGCAAGAAAAGAAGTAATTATAAAAAAGCACATAGTTGTTCATTCTATGTCAGAATGCATCAGAAATGCAACAAAACAACTGACAACAACAGAATTCTTCACATTCCCATTACACAGCAGTGTAGTAGGGGCATTTAGAGATGGCCAAATGTTTGAACCTTAAATAGTAATAAAGTTTTCAACATTTGAGTAGGGCCAGTAGTATTTGGGAAGCTTTCTGGGAGTTCTTTATCTATTCATTGGAGACAAGAGATCACTGGTGGGAAAATGATAAGCCAGATTGGGGACCAATTGCTTCCCCACTTTCTGGTGAGGTTGTTCTCCCATTTGGCAACCAAATAAGACAGACGTGTAGAACAGTCTTAGGATCAAGTGCCATGGTTCCTTCTGTCGTTACTCTTCTGTTACTAAGTTGTGAAGTGAGGCATTTGGTTTGTGTTGACTGAACGCTGACCTTCAGGACACATGGGCTTCCATTGGAGTAGAAATTGCAGAGGTTTAAACTCAGGTGTGAGCCAGTGGAGTTAGCAGCTCTAGCCCTCCTGGTCGGTTTCTGAAAAGTCCTAGGATGCTTTGTTTCCAAATGTTCACACCGATGGGACCTAAGGCCTCTGCACTTCCGCATTCCAACAGATTGGTCTAACAGCACCTTTCTCCATGTCAAATCAACCCCAGCTCTTAACTGGCTACTGGTTTTTAAGGTTGACTGAGAGAAAAAAATAAAATATGCATGGTCTGGTAGTCATGTCTGATGAGTGTGGCTTGTCCCTGTTCTCAATGGGTTCCCCTATGGCAAGGTCACAAATCTGTATTTAAAGAGACTAAAACATAGGCAGGGCCAAAGCAGTGTGACAGAGTAACTTAGAATTCTCTGAGAGAAATTGATCTGAATTTGGTGAATGGCTCTACCTATCAATTTAATTATTCTATTCTACATCCTGATTTTCTTTTTGGATTTTTCTCCCACTAATACATTCTTTTCATTACGCTATAAGAAAAACCAAGTTAGAATTAAACAAAATATTTGGAAAAGATTTTTCCTTTTGAAATGTTGGCAGTATCTTTTTTTCTTTTTTAAATGGGAAGCCATCTGTATCATCGTTCTCCATACAAAAATTTTCCTGTGGTTAGCTGGATATTTTAGTATTTGTCAGTGCTATCTGAAGTATAAAATTCTGCCACTTGATGGACCTGAGCAATGCTAAGGACACTGATTTGTACTGGATTTGACTTGTTACAGTCCAGCTATTATAAGCTAACACTGTGTCGTTTGGTTCTTACTGATGTGACAGGTTTTATGTTTCTTCACACTATGGCTCTTATGTAACAGCTGTATTTTTAGTCTGTTCTTTCTAGGCTTTAAGAACACAGACATGTCAGTCTCCTAGATATAAAACTAGACTGAACTAACCATATAAAATCATGGACATTTCACTTTTCTAGTTAGTCATGTGGAGCTGATGCAATGTACAAGTTCATATCGTAACACTGACTGTAGGGCCAGGGCATTGGTTAGTGTGTGTTAATGTTTGCCTTTAAACTGGAGGACATGAGTGTAATACCTGGAACCTACTTAAAGGTGGAAAGAGAAAACTGACTTTGCAGAGAAGTCCTCTGACCCCAATATGCATGCTATGGCCTTCCCTCTCCTCTCTCCTCTTTCTCTCTCTCTCTCTCTCTCTCTCTCTCTCTCTCTCTCTCTCTCTCTCTCTCTCTCATCCTTTCACACTCTCACTCTCATATGCACACAAATAAACAAAAATATTGTTAAAAATTTTCAAACTATTTACAGTGAACTTTTTAAAAATGAAAAAAAAATCTACAAATAAATACAAGATATTTAAATTACAAAATTCCTTTACCAACTGTCATATGCATGAAGCTCTGTCCTTACAGATGAGTCCCTTGATGGGATTCTGATAATCCACCTATTTGCTCCAAACCCTTCCCCAGCTCTGCGGAGCACACCTGCCATCTCAGGACTTGAGAGGATGGGAGGGAGCACGTTGAGTTCCAGTTCAGCTTGGGCAACATAGTGACAGTCTGGCTCAAAAAGACCAAACAAACAAACAAACAAAAGACAATGAGTTAGACCACAAGTGAAAAAGCAAGTCCTCTTTCAGGTGACTTTCTGAGCCCCAGTGACTAACATGAAAATAAATATTTTTCATGTATGTTCCAGAAAACAAGAATTTCTTGAGATGATTTGCAAAGAAAACCTTTTTTAGGGACCTACATAAGGGATCCTTATGTTATGTTTATGTTACCCTTTCTTAGAATTCTGTAGCACTGAATGCAAAGAACCAAAACTCCCATGCAGGTGGGGGAGGCTTGTTTGTTGCTGCCATAGCTGTCTTTAGTGAATTGACTCTGGATATATTTTTCTCATTTGATATCCCTAACAAGACCATGAAGTATGTCCCTGAAGGGATACTATTAATGACAACATTGAATGTGTTGTATCACCACTAGTGCAAAATAATGTTTTAGCCACATGCAACTTCAAGCCTGGAGAGTTTTCCTTTTAGACCTAGAAGCAAACACTTCAGCTGTGTAGTGCAGCGTATAAAACTGACGTTCTGAAGAGGCGTGCTATCTTAAATGGTCTCTGTTGTCATTGCATGAAGCAATCAGGAACAAAACAATTTACAGATAATTAATGAATTTCAGTGATTTGGGCAGTAAGTCCCTGAAAGGAGTAAGGAGCCATGAAGCTAAGCTGCTAAACATTTAAGATTATCATTAAGTGTCTGCTGAATTAAAGTTTGCAAGGAACTGGATTTTGTTGGTGAGTGATCAACTCCTCACAAAACTCAAAAGCAGGTTGGTGAAAAAAATCAAATTACAAATAAATAATTCTTGCCTTTAATTGTGGAACCAGATTGAAAATTACCCTTAGGGGAATGGAGACTTTCCAAAATTAGTTCCTTGAGCTTTTTTAATTTAATAGGTTCAAAACAGTCTGCATTAC